>NW_028262291.1:28999648-29302678 GCF_047370975.1 Nipponia nippon | reverse complement strand
AGGAGAAGACCTTGGCTTCCCTAGTGGGGTTGTTATCAACCTGAAGAAACAATCTTTGGTTTTAGCTTGGGGTTTTTTGTTGTTTGTTTTGGTTTTTTTTAAAGTTGGCAAGGGGGACTGCTAATTAGTTATGATGTTTCCTAACTAGAACCTAATGTTTTTGTGTTTTTTTCTGTATATCAATCAGTTGGAGGAATAATGAATCCTATTCCTCTTATAGTGTTATCAAAGTACTTGCCAAAGAGTTTGAGCAATTGCCTCATGAGGACATAAGCACCTTCCGAAGTGGAAACACTGAGCTGAGATGATACAGGGAGACCGATGTGAAGTGTCTACGGGTTTGTTTGCTGGATTTCACTTCCATTCTAGGAACTGCATTTCCCTCACAGGCAGTTTTTGGTCATTTTCATGAAAACCTTTTCCCTTTGATACACACGTATATGGATTCCCGGAAAAACAATGTTATCTGCAGATTTCATCGTGTAAATACATCAGCAGAGTTTGGGCCGAGGTTAATAACAGAGGTATTGAGCTGCACGTTACACAGAAAATGCCTAACGGCAGGTTAGATGTTCATACATAACCATATACCACACCCTGGTTTTCAGATTGTCACATGAAGATCAAACTCATAAAGAGATATTCAAAGAGGGTGAGTCAAAGCACACAAAAGAAAATGCCTTTTCAAATGTAGGCAACTAAAAATTAACTGTCTTCATAATTCCTTTTTATATAGCATTGAACCATTAAGTTCAGTTAGAGCTTAACGAGGGCGCTGATAAATCAAATCTACAGTGCCATATTTTCCTGCCCAGTTGCAGGCCAAAAAAAAAATTAAAAAAAGATAGGCTTTCACCATGGGAGAAGCTACATGCAACACAGAAACAAGAAGTTCTTGCTGGAGCAGCCCAAGGTAATTTCCAGTGTCAGAAGCTGGACAGTCCCCACATCTTAGCAAGTTAGGGAGGAAGGCTTGTGGCAAACCGATGAACAAACTACTGGGACAAGAAAGCCACTAGTGGCCAAGTTGAAATTGAATTCTTGTTCCAGGGAAAGAGGGAGATAATCAAAGGGAGAGGGGGAGAGAAGCAGAGGGAGAGGCAGAACAGGCATGAGAGTCTTGAGATACAAGACTTCAGGTCAAAGAAATAACTGAAACACACCAGCCACCAAGTACCTCTCTCCGGGTAATCCTCTCTTGCCTAGCCCACTTCACCACCAGATGGCCCCGTATGAACTTGGGTGACTAACGGGTTACCGGCTTCTGAGACGCAGGCGTTTAAATCTGTCTAATTTCCAAGGGTGCAAGCTGCCAAAAGGAAAAAAAAAAAAAAAACAACCACAAACGTCCAAAAGTCTGGCCGTATGAGGCCGGAGACTTTGAACAGCTCCAAGTTCAAAAGCTTGGATTAGAATCCACATCTCGAGTCCTGGGATGTTTGGCTGCGGTATCATGGTTCGGTCTTAAAAAGGCAAGAGGTGATGCGCTAGTACAAGGGTGACACTGAATTCACAGTAGAAATGGGAATGTAATATGTGACATACCTGAGACCTATTAGAACACAAATTAGGAAAAAAAATAAAGCAAAACAAACAGGAATTGCAATGCATAGTCTTTACTAAGGCTGCAAGACTTAAATTCCTGTAAAGACTATACGGAACAGTTTACATATGAAATAAGTGGTGAAAACAGCTATTTCAGAGCTAATTTTTGTGTATATTATTACAATTTTAGAGAGACTAAATATTCCCACCAACTCCTAAACCTGCAGTTTGCAGAATGTGGAGGCCAAATATGTTTCAGATAGATACAAACAAAACTCCAAAACCGGAGTAGAAGGAAAAGCCCTGGCAGAGGCTGTAACAAACGCCTAACACGTAGCGCGCAGTCAGCTGCCAGCAGTGAGACAGGGCGCTCCCGAGAGTCCCGCGGCGTGCAAACCACCGCAGCAGGAACTTAGGGAACGAATCCAAATCCTGACATGGTATACAGCTAAGTGGGTGTCTGGCTCTGCACAGCAACAAAGAATATTACTACAAATAAAAACATCGCTTTTATTTAGTGCGGCAAGACCCCCCAAAAGCCAAACCCATAATCTCAGCCTTCCAGACAGGAACCTAATAAACAAAGACCAAAAAATGTACAATTCAGTTACTAAATACCAAAAATCTTCAGGATAAAAATTTGTTTATATTAATTTGATTGATTTTTTCCCTTATTTTTGTTTCTTACCTGTGCTGTCTTTCTGGGACAGGATGGACCCAGAATCCATTGTTTAATGTTCAGATACCAGGTGGGTTCTCTCCCAACTTCATCACTCTACTTTTCCATGCTAGAAGTCTCAAGGGGCTCCTTTACCATGTAGGCACCCTTGGGAACAAGTCTTAACAAATCTCTTCAGGGAAACAAAATTTAACCCTGCAGAGAATGACAGCCCCTCACGAGAGAGGGTTTCCTGTCCCTTTTGGTTTTTAATTAACAGGGGCCTCTGAGACTTGATGTCGATGATCCCAAAACTAGCTTTCTCCCTTACCCACTAAACCTATCTGAATGGAAGATATAAGTTTATTTTTAGGGGCAGAAATGCCTTCAAAACATCCTTCACTTTATATTCACATCTCACCTTGTAGTAGGTTCAAGCAGGTGCTTGAACAACTTTCTCACACAACAAGCCTTCTTACAATAGTTGCAATACATCCAGCAACACGCACCTGGCACCAGCCTGTGCCTGAATAAGTCAGCATCAGCAGCACCTGTTTGGTGGCCCCTAACTGTGGGAACTCAGCAGGAGTCCATACATGCAGTTCAGGTGAATACTGAAGAAGGGATCTGGGAAAAAAGGGGGGGACAATGCAATCAAGTGAGGTGAGAGTCGGGATATTAGCCATAGATTTGTAGGTAAAAGGCTTTCCCCATACTTCTACTAAATTATAGAAATATAAACTGGAGTATATCTACCTGGCTTTGGGTACTTGTGCTAAGTTCTGCTCTGAGCTCCAGTAATGGCTGAACTGTTGTACCTTTGGTGGGACACCACGACTGATGTATAACCTCAGTAATGGCTGATGTATAACCTCATTAACAATGTCTCCACAGGGTGGGATGATGGGACTTTTTGAGAAAGCGCTTTCATCTTGCTAAGCTTTGGTACATCTCCAGAAGAAGCTACAAGAAGGATCCTGGAGGTATGAAGAAAGTGTTCTAGTAGTTGTGAGCAAAGGTGAGGCATACATGGGTAGTGCTGAAACGGTGTTGAGCCGGTTCCTTTTCACAGACCTCATCCTGTGATGTACCATTAATTTTTGATCTGCTGATTCACTGGAATTTTAGTCTCAGTATACTGACTGAGATTTATGATCACTTGAGCTTTTTCTTTAAAAATAGTTCTTACTAGAAGCAGCATTGTAACTGCACACCTGTGTACATTCGATACCCGGTCACAACTTCCAAGAGGGCTTCCTGAAATTTCAGACACTTCTACCAGGTAAATTCTCTGCCTGTTTTGATTTTATTTAGTTTACATTAATATATGTAAGTTATATAATTTAATAACTTTTTGTTTTACACTAAAGCGTGACCTAGCATATAATTCTGGAAGGAAGGGAGATAAGAAGTGCTGTGACAGGGAGAAGTCATGCCAGGCCTGCACCACGATCACAGAGCACTAGTGTCTTTTCCTTTTCCTGTTTCCCTTTTCCTTTTCTTGTTCTACCGCTATGACAGACAAGCCAAGAACACTGGAGATTGTAGAGCTAAAAGCTTTTGATGTATTAACAGTCCGAATGCAGAAAGAGAATCACCTTCTAGCTGCGAGCCTTGAGGGCTGCAGTTTGTTCGGTGCGCAGTGACTTGCACAGGTGGGGTTTGCTCTTCTTCCCCTTGGTCAGAGGACACCTCTGTGGAGCAGCGGATACTCGAAGTTTCATTGCTCGTGCTGTTCTTCGGTGGACACCTTTTATTCTGTTCACAGCTGTCCTGCTTTGGGAAGTTCTCTGAACAAGAAACCACTAATCGCAGTTTACCTGTTAAGACTCACACTCAAAATTGTGTGAAAAATTAGGACTGCTTATGGGCAGAATCATCACTTTTAAGTGGAGAAAATGTCTGCTTCAAGGAACAACTGGTGACATGGTCTCCACCGCTGACATATGCTGATCAACTATCACATCTCTTATACTTTCACGAAGAAAGTATGATGTCAGGTTTGTGGATACCTGTCCTAAAAGGATGTGTGTGTGCATATCCATGAGAATGGGAAAATTCTCTCTTATTTCCTCACTGCTGATAGATAGAGTTGTAGGAAAGCTGCAAGCTTGACTGAACGATTTTTTGTTTCTCTTCCTTTCCTTAGCTCCATCTTTTCTCCAAACTGGAACACTCATTAGGATTTGCTAATTCTTTCAATTCTTTAAGAGTCCTGTGAGACAGCTTTATACTAACGTACCAAAGCAGAGCCAAATGGCTTTGTACTTATTGCTGTCTAACAGCGTGTGGCCTATGTTATGATTTGATGGGACAGCTCCAAGTCTTTTTTTTTTTAAACAGATGTTATTGAGAAGGATGAGTAAATAGATTAGTGTGTTAACTCACTGCAGTTTATTACAGTAATTAGAAATCAAACATAGCCAACTGTCATATCACAGGCATACAACAATAAATCAGAAGATTAATTATGGCAACGCCTACCCCTTCTAATCCACCCCAGGGCCTGAGCCCCAAGCCGTGCCATGTCACGTCGCCTCCACCCCTGCTCCCAACTGCAAGCACCCACTTTCCTCCCAGGAAAACATCACCCAGGGTTAGCACCCAAACTAAAGAAGCTCCACTGGAGGTTCTTCTCTCGGCAAAGGCAGGAGGGAGGCTGGCTCAGCTCAGAGCCTTTGTTCCGGACAGTACACTTGTAGGGAAGGCAGTACGGGAAATCTCTCTCTCAAGCCATGAAGAGACAGTCATCATTTTCATCACAAAGTTTACAGATGTCTTGCTGTTCTTGTGGGCTGGCTACGACAAGGTCCAGAGCCTTCATCAACTTTTATTACATTACAACATCAAGAATGAAATAACAGTAAGCCCTTTCATTGGCGAACTTACAATGCTGTCCAGTGGAATGAGCCTTGGGGTTCACCTGGGGAATAAACAGGGTGGTACAGTCCCCACTCTGCTCTGGGCAATGGGCAGTCGCTCATCTGTTAGGAAATATTATAGACCAGAGTTTTCTGCAAGCATTGCCACTTGACAGCTATCACTGAAAAATACAGCCAATTCAACGCAAGTACTAAAGACCTTGCAATTCTCTCCTGCAGACTCGTTTTTTGAGCTCAGCCCAAACTTCCACGCCCATCTTCGCAAGCTGTGAAAGCTTTTTACAACATGGAGCAAGTTGCCATTGTTTTCATTAACTCTGAAACATATTGCAGAGCTCTTATGTCCTCCTGCGCCACTGCACAGCAACTCGTGGGTGGGGGGAGTGTTAGGGAGTATTCTCAAGCTCACAGAAATGGAAATGCAGTAACTTGGGTTGAGCATTAAAAGATGCCTGCAGGGGAATGTTACAAGATCCTTTATAAGGTAATGTCCCTTTTTACTATTTTCCAACAGATATCAACCCATTATTCTAATTTTATTAGCGCTGGTAATGCACAATTTATACTGTTCTTGTATGACACTACTTCCTAAAAGAGTTGTTATATATACACACATGCACACACATGTCTGCTGCAGTTTTTTGTGCGAGACCCACATCAGCTAAACAGCGTTACAGAAGCCAGTGGTTCTGGGCAATGTGCTACTTACAGTTTCCTATAGGCAAATGTCAGATCTGAAAGTCCGTCATGAATAGTTACAGAGATTTTTCTACATCAATAGATAGCCTTCTGTTACTGACTAGTGCTTGTGACAAATGAATTAGCCATCCGTTTTTTGTCACCAACATAGGAAAAATATGTGATCCTGTTTGAAAGAGGAAATAAGAATAGAAAGCCACTCATATCTAACAGCAAGAAACTGGAGAGGAGTATTAACACTAGACTGCCGATAGCAAAGACGCCTCTCAGACACTGTCAGTATCATTTCTTCAGTTTTCCTAGGCTGGCTGATGGTGCCAGAAAATTAAAGTATCTTTGCTGAAGCTTACAGCTTTGGAGGGATCTATCACGTAGAAGCAAGTTATGAAGCAAATCTTATTCCCCTCTTCCTCTGCATGGTCTGGCAAAGAAAGCAGGAGAAGCACGTAGCTGGAGATGGCTCTGATTCAGGAAAGACAGAGAGAGGGAGAGAGAGACTGCATCCCTCTGTATAGCCTTAACTTTGATGGGAGTCATTTCCAGCTTCCTCTGCCTCATCAAAATTAAAAAGTAAAAAAAAAATCCATGTGAACTACAGGGTTGCCAGGGCAGCATGAGCGATCCAGTGTCGGGGGATAGCAGGACTGTGGGGACACCAAATATGGTGGTGGTGGGGGTAAGATCCAGAACCATGAATCACTCTGCATAAAATCACAAGCTATGTAAAAAAAAAATAATAATTTTGCTGTTCTTGCTTGGTCTTCTCACTTTGAATCTCTCCCTGTGCCAAAGCTGCCCCGTTTATGGAACAGTCAGCTGTGCAAGAGCTGCCAGGTGTACTGAACAGTAGTCCTGGCTTTGTGTAGCATCTGCCGTCAAGGAGAGACGCAGAAAGCTTCTTCCTCTGCCTCCTCCTGCCACCATGGTCTCATCGGTGTCTCCAGCTGATGTCCAATATATCACTGCATCTTCCCTCTGGGGTAGACCACCCCTGCATCCCACTCCCTGCACTGGGAGCTCTCTTCACAACCCTCATGACTCAAACAAATCCCATCACATCCATTTTTCCCAGTCCCCTTTTCCCTCTCCCTTGGCCATGCTGCTGGCAGCAATGGCTATACAGATTGGTGACTGCAGCATGATTAAGTTATTTTGTCCCTGTCCTTTTCTATGTAATGAGAAGCTGTGAGCCAGCTTTGGAGCCAAGACTAGCCTGCCAGCCTTTGTACATTTGCAGATATAGCTGATAGGAACTAAGTGCATTTGACAGATTTTCAAGTCAGCTCCTGAGAGACTGACATCCCCTAAAGGTAGTACATAATTAGTTTCTAAAACTTGCTACAATTAATATGGTCACAAATTAATTTTCAATGTGACTAGGCAATAGATTTTTAAAAAAATGGGGAAAGCCTCGTAGTTAATATAGCAGCAGTTATAGACCCCTCAGTGATCTAAAACCAAAGCCACCTAGGAATACAAGAAGTGGATAATGGTTTGAATTGCTTCTCCCACATGCTTCATTGCTTCCCTCACCATAATTCTACAGTTTCTTTGCACTCAATCTCCCATGAGGTGAGAAAGCAACAGGTAGAACAAATGTATTATCTGAGGTTACCCAGCTCCACCTAAGTGCCATGCTCAGGTAAGTCCCAAGGGCTCATGGGCTCCAGCAGGCACAAATGGGGAAAGCCCAAACATTGTCCCCCCTCTTCAGACTGGCCAGTCAGTTGCCTGAGTGGTAAGTGCTTTTGGAGAATAGGTGAGAGTCACCTTCCCACTGAGATTTTAGATCCTGCACCACCCCAGTTGTACAGTTTAGAAGGTACCTCTAACTAGTTCTCTAAAAAAAGATACATTTTTCAGACCTTCCTGCTTAAATCAGACCATAACGCTCACAAAGGTGTTGAAAAGAGTTTGCAAAGTCACCGTGAACACCAGACCTGCTTATCAGAAGATTTGGAAGAGGTATAAGGGAAACCCTGGCTGGATTGCTGCCAACTGTGCTGCTTGAGGGATGAGACTGGTGGGCTGAGGTGAGAGCACTGCCAGAGGGGAATATAATCAGGCATTAAGTTCTGTGTAATGCAGCTTCAAGCATCTGAAGTAATTTGCTCCTTTCCTACAGGATCCATGATTGAAATAATCTAAAGCAGATTATTTATTGCTTCGTATATCTTTTTCTAATAAAAAATTAAAATAATGTATATTAGAAAAAGGTGTTCTAAAAATATTAATTGTGAAAAACAACATTCTTCATCCTTCCCCTATCTCTTACCAACAAACCAAAATCTATCATTTATAAACAGTCTTCATGAAACAAATATATGCCATTAATGATCAACAGAAAGACAAT
This sequence comes from Nipponia nippon, assembly GCF_047370975.1. Taxonomy (NCBI): domain Eukaryota; kingdom Metazoa; phylum Chordata; class Aves; order Pelecaniformes; family Threskiornithidae; genus Nipponia; species Nipponia nippon. The sequence goes on along the minus strand of NW_028262291.1, from coordinate 29,294,541 downwards.
AATTTCAGATAGGTAAAGTACTCTACAGTACAACAGATCATGGCAGGGATTTGTTATAAGAGTGCTTAGGATGATAAACCATGTCTCCAAACACCAGTAAAATCTCAGCAGCAGTCACCAACCCACCTATCAAGCACCTGTGAGGACAAGTTCAGCCCATTTTGTACAAAGGAAACCGTTCTTTTTTTAACCTACATTAGTCATTCAGGGAAAAATAATCCTCATATTTCATAGTATAGTTGAACAAGAAAAAATCCATTTGATACAATTTTTTGATCTTCTCGATTTGTTCTGAGTTCAATTGTCTGAGATACTCCAAGGTGATATCACCGTTAGTTCGTTTCTCTGAGCCATACCTCTTCAAGCTGGGGTAGTGCAGGCTCTCTGGTGCTCCAATGACCTTCAGAACATGCTCAGAATCTAACCCAAGAGTTTCATACTTACCCAGAATATCATAGTGAATGTTGCAAGGATCACAGAGCAGAAACATTGGTTTCCAGTGAATGTCAAGAGTATTTGGTGGTTTTGCTATAATGAAGTTGACAAACTCCTGGAAACTCACTTTTTCAGAAGAATTTTTTGTTTTCCTGAACATTGCCCTAATCTCATTAGCAACAGTGATACTGTAGAATGGCTCAGAGTGCAGAAGTTTGTCTCTGTAAGCTGAAACCAGCCGTTCCAAGGGATGTCTGGTGAACATCACTTTGGTGTAATTGTTCAGAAATTCCTTTTGTATGGCAGGAGGGTAAGTCACCAGCTTTTTGATCAGCGAGGTTTGGTGGATGTGGTCATGCTCAATTTCAGAAGCTTCTGCATTCAAGTCTGCTTGGAGAAGAAAAATAGTTCTCTTCCAGTTGGAGCAGCCTACCTTGGGCACCTCACAGTAGATAAATTTATGTTTGTGCTCCACAAAGAGCTGGTTTGCAACATGAGAATCCCATTTGCTTCTTAATTTACGAAGGTCATTCTTCAGGCAGACAGAAGCCAGTGTGCTTTTGCGATCATTTTGAATTGCCAGCCAATCTTCAGTGGGATCAGGAAAAGCACCTGCAACCAAGGAAGAAATTTAAACTATTAGTGTGAAATAGACTTATATAAGTCTCTTCTTTTGTGTCAACCATAGCACTCAGTCTATCTCCCTGCATACAAAAACTAATGAAAATGCTAAAATAAATTTTTTGTTTACTGTCACCGGACTCCACTGTGGCAAACATGCAATAAACTATCCTGCTTAGTGAAAAGTTTGTTAAAATGAAAACTTTCAACGTTATCAATATTACTCTAAGCAAGATGGATGTTCTAACGCTTCTAATGTCAGCTGGCTTTTGTAGTGCTCTTCCTGTCATACATTGCTAAGATAGCTATCACAGTGACAGGGCCCTGGATATTTTCATGGTATTGTTTATCACTTAGGCTCCATAGTTACTTTCTAACACATTTGGGAAAGGTGTCCCTGGTTCCAGAAAACATTAAGTCTTTCTGTTGGTAAATTCTTTACTCACCTGTTAGGTTTTTTTGTCTCTTACAGAAAAACCCAAAAAGAAATATCGCAAAAATAAAATTTGGGAGAAGGAAAACTAACACCTTCTGGTTCATATTATTTTCACAGGAAGGAGGATGATGTGATCTCTAAAGTGGAAATCTGCCTTTCTGTCAACAAGGAAAGATAATACAAGTTAGATTTTGTATGACTGATATAGCAAAGATAACATGGTATTCTCTTACAGAATTTGTGATAACAGAAAGACCTTTCAAGACCTATAAAAACAGGCTCTGCTAATAAGTAAAAATTCTCCTATGAAAAAAACTCACCACAATTATACTGTTAAACCAAACAGACAGACAAATAATATGACCATTTCAAAGTATTATAAAATTCCCCCCTTTCTCAGAACAATGAACTGTGTATGAGCAAATACTCCTCCCTTCTCCTCATCTAAAGCTGATGTTCCTGCCAAGCAAACTCATCTGTCTCATCACATTGCGTAACAATAACTTCATTTAGGATTAGAGAGATGTATTTTTTAAATAAATAACCTTACTTGTTGGAGTCTGGGAGTACAAAGTTTTCTGTAACCTGCAACGGGCCTATCCGCAAACCTGTGATGCATTCAGGATGAGATTGTTCCCATATCTTGCCCCAAAGCTTTCCACTTTGTACAAATAAATCAATATTCAGTGCAGGAGAAACTCTACCACATGCCAGCAGAGAATCCTAACAACTAATAATAGGTTAGTTCTCCCATTCTCTCTCTCCCAAAGACACTGCGGTGTATATATGTTTGCTGCCATTGCTGCTGCAGCATAAAAGCCTCAAAATGGTTCACTACAGCAGGAAGCATACAGAAGCAGCAGAGGAAACAACAGAAAAGGAGATGTTCCATGTTCGCAGATAAAAGGAGAGAAGGCCAACGCAGTCCAACAATCAACGTATTCCCTCTCCTGTGCTCACTCGTTCTGTCCCCTTGCGCTTCCTGGAAAGAGAGCTCTCGAAGTTCTCTGTGCAATCTTACTGTGTTGCCCCCATTAGAAAGCTCTTCATCAGCATGCTTTTCATCACTTTTTATTTGAAGTAGCAAAATTAAGCGCAAAACCATAACTACTGGCAAACATGACATTCTATTTCAGTCCGATAAAGTCTGCACCATCAAAAGTCAAGCAACACCGTCTTCTTTTTCCACTTCTCAATTTTTCACCCTGACCCTGCTGGCAATAAAAACATCTTTGCTTGGATTTCTTGATTAACTTCAACTTTTTTTTGTTTTTGTTTTTACAAAGATGCAACAGGACCACTCTGGAAGTTATTTGTGGTGCTCCCCATCCCTATGGATGTACATAAACCCCAGCTGCCATAATGGAAACTGGTTCCCTCTGTGTTCTGAGACAGCAGTAGAGGCAGCCCCAGTTAAATTGCTGAAAATGTACTTGCACACAAGGCTTCTTCCTTTCAGGGCTGATAGGTCATTATTACATCACACGTCTTTACCAGAATATCTTCAAACTCATACAGTTAATGGCATTACTAATTATTAAATCTCCATTAGTGTAGGCATCACCTGAGAAACAGAGAGGGATGACTGTTCACTATCCCTGACCTGTAAACATCATTATGAACAAGCCTGCAGTCACATATATTAACAATTTACTTGTGTTTACATTAACCTGTTACAATACTCACTCAAATGAACGCAGTATTTTTACACATGATGGCATTTAGCCAATATTTTTGCATTTTCTTGGCTGCATAAGACCATTATAAAGGCTACAAGAAAAAATATGGGTTGATCTTTGGCCTTTAACCTTTTCTTCACTGCATGCCAATTCTCCCTTCAGTGTGCGATCTATTGACTTCTGATGCACCAAAGGCTGTTTTCAAGGCCAGCTAAAGTCAATCAGATTGTTCATTGATCTCATGAGGTCCAAGATTGAGTGATCTCTTTTTATTCTTTTTCTGCAGTGCTCTGAAGACCCAGTTTCACACAGTGTATAATTAAAATAAATATGACACTGAACAATTCTGTACAGGGACTCCTTGTCAGGAGTCTGCTTAGGAGAAAGAGGTTGGGCTTCATGTACCTTAAATGCTGTCACCTCACGGTAGTTATTGTTATCATAGCTGTCTCAGGAATCAGAAAATGAATGTCCTGTTTTCGGCTGGGACAGCATTTTTTTGTTTTGTTTTCCTAGTAGCTGGTATAGTGCTGTGTTTTGGATTTAGTATGAGAATAACGTTGATAACACACTGATGGTTTAGTTGTTGCTAAGTAGTGCTTACACTAGTCTAGGGCTTTTTCAGCTTCCCATGCTCTGCCCGGTGCACACGAAGGTGGGAGGGGGCACAGCCAGGACAGCTGACCCAGACTGGCCAAGGGGCTATTCCATACTGTATGACGTCATGCTCAGTATATAAACTGGGGGGAGCTGGCCAGGGGGCAGTGACCACTGCTCAGGAACCGGCTGGGCATCGATTGGCAGGCAGCGACCAATTGCATTGTGCATCACTTATTTTGTATATTCTTTTATCATTATTATTATTGGTATCCCTTCCTTTTCTGTCCTATTAAACTGTCTTTATCTCAACCCATTAATTTTACTTTTTTTCCCAATTCTCTCCCCCATCCTAGGGGGGGTGGTGGAGTGAACAAACAGCTGTGTGGTGTTTAGCTGCCTGACAGGTTAAACCACAACAATGAACTAGATTATTTACCCTATTTAGATACTTGTATCGTATATATTTGTTAATGAAATTACTGGTACAGAATATAAGGTCCACCATAAGACACTCCTAAGACATTTACATATTTGTAGAAGCAAAAGAATCCTTATTTTAATTCAGGACAACGGTCAGACTATAAGGAGGGATAGAATGAGCTCCAAGGTGACAGATTAAATCTGTCTGGACCCCTTAGAAAACTTCAAAGTGCAGACTGGCTGTAAGAGCTAAAACCATCCATCAACAAGTGAGGTCAACATGACAATTCAGAGAAGTACCTGAAGGTGAAGCCCAAAGGCTTCTTCTGAAGATGTTTTCTGATGGGTGACCCCAATATGCAGTTCTGTGTAATGCAAGGTCTCCAACGATGAAAATCACCTAAGAGTAATCTGAGGAATAGAAGGAAAAAAAATTCTCAGAGCCATTTTGCCAGAAGAGGGACAAGGCACCTGGAAATGAAAAAGGGTGGAAAAAAGCCAAAACAAAAAACACCTTTGTGATACATTCAGTGTCAGTAGATCAGATGAACTTTTTCTTCTATTCTTTCACTGATGTCTTTTCCAGATACTTGTAATTGTGTTGTCTACTTTAGATGTAATGAATTACATCTATTTGCATTTTACCTCATCCTACTTTGCTTTAAGTGTGATTCAAGGTGACTGGGTAACTACAAGGCATTCCTCAGTCAAAGTGTGGTGAGTCTGTTAACACAAAAACTCCATAATAAATAGTCTAGTTCTGCTGTAACCAAAGGGCAGCAGAATGGGCTCCCACAGGCAAGGTGGAAAGACAGTACCATAGGACTCAAAAAAAGGCAGAAATATCTTCTAGTGAAAAGTAACACAGCAAGGGGTCGGAGATCTAAATGTCTCATTGGAACTAACATATCCTCAAAGACAAGAAAAAACACTAAAAACTAAATATAGGGCATTAATCTGCTTTGTTCTTGTTACACATAGTTGGGGGGATGTGTGGATTTTTTTGTTTGTCTTTTATTTTTCATGAAGCATAGAATCTTCTAGATAACAGCCTTACACCGCACTGTTGTTTTTTGTTTGTTCTTCAGATCACATCATTATAGATCAACCATACGTAGCTATGGCTTAATATTTTCAACTCTGCATGTCTTAGTGGATTCTGCAGATTTCATCAGAAATCATTTTATGACTCTTTCTTGGACATTACTAAACAGTAAACCAGGCAGTAGGAGGAATGATCCTCACAGAACCCTTTCTTGCAGAACCCTTTTGGAAGCATTTCTATCAATCAGACGATGAGATTTTTTGAAGCCTGTCAGTTAACTAGTGTTTAATTCCTTCAATTTGTGTCCAGCTGATTTGATGGCTTTGTAGCTTCTTAGCCAAAACATGCTGCAGTATCAAGTCGGATGCTTTATACAATTCTAAATCCACTATATCAATCCACTACCTTAATCAACCAAACACAAATGAAAACAGTAAGTCAGTTTGGTGAAATCCATTTCTTACAACATAATATAACGTTTCTATGAGAGAGCAACCAGAGCAATTGCTCAAGCCAAGAGTGGCAGCAAATGGGGAACAGATTATTGGAGAGAGCAATGCCAACCATCTCATGTGCAGGCGAGATGGGAAAAAGGTCTGAAGTCCTCATAAAATGAGAAATATTTATTGAATTCCAACCTTCTTTGCATTACTGATAGTTCTACCATCTCCCTCTACTAATCCATTGTTAAGATTCTTTTCGTCCCAATATACACACTCCTCATAACAAAACCAAAAAAAGTTGTATCACGTTGTTCATATCTTTGTTCTCAAGTTTGCTGACCATAATATGTTCTTTCCATCCTTCTGTTTCCTTCAAGAAATTTATGACAATTTTCTGCTTTTAATTACTTTCAACATCCCCCTTTTCTATGTGCTATACTAGGTATGGAAGAGTAGCTGGCAACCTACTTGCACATCCCCTATATGTCAGGCTAGATCATTTCACCCAGTAGAGCTCTCTATCTCAATGATGAGATTGTACTTTTCCAGGGTGCTCACAAAATTGTCATATGCCTGAGTTATTGGATAATTTTTTCTGTTAAATTGCTTTCTCTTGGTTCATTTGTCTCATACTTCCCAGCTGTTCTTGGGGTACCCAGCCCCCTGAGCTGGAAGACAGGGACAGGGAGCAGAATGAAGCCCCCATAATCCAAGGGGAAATGGTTTGTGACCTGCTACATCACATAGACAAACACAAGTCTATGAGGCTGGATGGGATCCACCCAAGAGTACTGAGGGAGCTGGTGGAGTGCTCACCAAGCCACTTTCCATCATCTCTCAGCAGTCCTGGCTAACCAGGGAGGTTCCAGTCAACTGGAGGTTAGCAAATGTGATGCCCATCTACAAGGATGGCTGGAAGGAGGACCCGGGGAACTATAGGCCTGTCAACCTGACCTCGGTGCCAGGGAAGGTTATGGAGCAGATCGTCCTGAGTGCCATCATACAACATGTACAGGACAGCCAGGGGATAAGGCCCAGTCAGCATGGGTTTATGAAAGGCATGTCCTGCTCGACTAACCTGATCTCCTCCTGTGACAAGGTGACCCGCTTAGTGGATGAGGGAAAGGCTGTGGATGTTGTCTACCTGGACTTCAGTAAAGCCTTTGACATTGTTTCCCACAGCATCCTCCTGGAGAAACTGGCTGCTCATGGCTTGGATGGGAGTACGCTTCACTGGGTAAAAAACTGTCTGGATGGCTGGGCCCAAAGAGTTGTGGTGAGTGGAGTTAAATCCAGCTGGCGGCCAGTCACAAGTGGTGTTCCCCAGGGCTCAGTACTGGGGCCAGTTCTGTTTAATATCTTTATCAATGACCTGGACAAGGGGATCAAGTGCACCCTAAGTAAGTTTGCAGACAACACCAAGTTGGGTGGGAGTGTCGATCTGCTGGACGGTAGGAAGGCTCTACAGAGGGATCTGGACAGGCTGGATCGATGGGCCGAAGCCAACTGTATGAGATTCAACAAGGCCAAGTGCCGGGTCCTGCACTTGGGTCACAACAGCCCATGCAACATTACAGGCTTGGGGAAGAGTGGCTGGAAAGCTGCCTGGCGGAAAAGGACCTGGGGGTGTTGGTCAACAGCCAGCTGAAGGACATTGAGGTGCTGGAGCGTGTCCAAAGAAGGGCAACGAAGCTGGGGAAGGGTCTAGAGCACAAGTCTTACGAGGAGTGGCTGAGGGAACTGGGGTTGTTTAGCCTGGAGAAAAGAAAGCTCAGGGGAGACCTTATCACTCTCTGCAACTACCTGAAAGGACGTTGTAGCGAGGTGGGGGTCCCTCTCTTCTCCCAAGTAACAAGTGATAGGACAAGAGGAAATGGGTTCAAGTTGTGTGAGGGGAGGTTTAGGTTGGATATTAGGAACAATTTCTTCACCGAAAGGGTAGTCAGGCACTGGAACAGGCTGCCCAGGGAAGTGGTTGAGTCCCCATCCCTGGAGGTATTTAAAAGAAGTGTAGATGTGGTGCTTAGGGACATGGTTTAGTGGTGGACTTGGCAGTGCTAGGTTAACGGCTGGACTTGATGATCTTAAAGGTCTTTTCCAACCTAAACGATTCTATGATTCTATACTTGCTTTCCATTTTGTGATACTAGACTTTCTGCAATCATCCCATATATCTGTTAGCGGTCTGGACTTTAACTGTTCATACCATATGTAGCTACACCACAATCACTCACACTTATCCAACCACCAACTTTGGTTTTGTAATGAGTTCCTTTTCCCCTGACCAAAACAAGGTCTGATATAGAATCTCTAGTACTCTTTCAATTAGGAAATATTTAGACAGCGCAATGATGTTTTAATGATAAACTCATGTGAGTACATGACCTAGCGCATGTACTTAGATTGAAGTTCTCCCTCGTGCCATGCAGATTTATTCCTAGCACAGGCACCGAAGGAGTAGATTGCATTGCCTTTAACAGGTATCACTGGTACATCCTTCCGTCCTTGAACTGCTAAAACAATGATTCATAATGTAGCATTCCCTAGTCCTTCTCCTGGAACTGCTGAACCATTGCAACTGAAAAATCAGCAGTTTTTAAAGAAGTATTAAAAAAATCAGTCTGAAAAAAACAGTATTTTGATACTTCTATAAACAATTAGAAGTCCTATAACTGGAAATGTTGAATAACATTAAGTCTTTATGTATGGCACCTATTACCCAAGCATAGAAATACATGTACACACACTCAAGTGTGTGTGTGTATATATATATTTCTGAACTATACGCATGTGTACATACGTATACACACACATATGTGTAGTTCAAAAACACATTAATATCAGTTACGCTGGTATATTATTTGCTCCAAGTAAACTAACTAAGTAGGTTGATAAGGATTTAAAGTCTCCTGGTGATAAAGATACAAAGGTGTGTCTCAAGCTAATTTTTTGCAAAGACAGACCTTGGTCACAGCTGAGCGTAAGGGGTGATCCTCTGCACCCTACTTGACGATAAGTGGGACTTTCCAGATTAAAAGAATGAAATTACAACAATACTTATTTGTGTTCCTGATACATTTGAAGCAAGAAGTAAAAAAAGGTACCAGTAGGGCAGCTCAGTGGAAGGTAGGGAAAATCTCTGGAAACAGATAACATTCTCAGTGGCTGAGCCTCATTCTGTACTTAAACCCCGTTAATCCCTTCAAAAAGATAACTGCAAATACATACATACTGATATCTACATGGGTACATAGAAGGCGAGGAGGGGATGACGTGTAGAAACCCCCTCAGGAACAGCCAGAATAGAAAACGAACAGGAAAAACAAGCTTTGCTGGACACAGTTCTGAGTGTGCTGTTCTAACAGGGTGAATTGCGCCTTTAGAAGCAAGACCCTTGCTCACCCAAATCTGCAGCCCCCTTGTTCCTGCACAACTCGCTATGGATGGACAGGAGGGAGGTACACCCCAGAAACTGGAGCCTCAGCAGGCAGGCCGGCCTGCTCCATTAAGTGGAAAATCATTAGTGGATTAGGAAGCTCCATCAGGCTGCAGACAGCCAAGGGCTAGAAGAACCATCTGATCTGGGTCATTTTGCCAACAAGAGCCAGGGTCTGACATCATCTCGCTTGCAGCAGCAAGGGCTGAAAGGTGTTATGCAAGAACGAGTACAGGCTCAGTAGGGAGACAACATAGGGGCTAGGCTGGGGGCTACTGAGGAAGAGGCTGACAGGGGTGTCCTACAGAACAGCACCCTTCACAGCAGTGAGGCGGATACAAAGTCGCAATTTCCAACACAGGCATGAGTTAAAACTCTTGTTCCCTGCTGTGGTCATCTCAGCCTTCCATTACTGCATCAGATTTCTTTCTGGTCTCAGCAACTGCGGTGCTACCTTCCTCATCGCCATCATTAAACTGCTTGTTATTCTCATTACACCACCTTCTTACACTTGTCTTTTAGCTTCTCCTTCTCTATTTTATCCCATGTCATCTCCCTGTCTTGCCTTCCAAGGTTTTTCTTTACCTGTCATTTCTCACGCAGTATTAAACGCTCAACTTTTTACTTTCTGATCAGTCATATTGCTAGCCCCTGCTACCATTAGCCCCTGCTAACAAACAAATAGCTTCTGCTTTCTCCTCTGCTGCCCCCCTCTTCTGGAAGAAGTATCTGAAGCACCTACAGAGCTATTGCCTTTTCCACCTAAAATGACTCCTTAAAATCCTCCTTTTCAGAGATGCCAACACCAGTTAGGCTGCCAGTGTGCTAAAACTGTTACCAACCAGCCCACAAAAGAGCAAGCGAAAGAAAGAGCCAATTTGGGGATGAAAGAGCCAAAGTGAGGAGAAAAAAAGAGTACATGGGAAAAGGCAGCACAGAGTCTGACAGAAAAACTCCCAGTGAAGCAGGGAGCGGCAACCTGGGGAAAAGTGGCGGAGCCAGGGCCATGGGAAGTAGAAAGGCTGTGTAGCCTGCTCAAACGATGCTGTGGGAAAGGGAGATTGAGAATGGGAGTGGAAAAGACGCAAAGTATAATTCAGTGAAGTAAAGATGGAGAAGAACAAATTCAAGGAAATGAGTACAGAAAGGAATATACAAAACTGTCCAAAAAATTACCACAGACATTTACAGAGGAATTAAATTAAATGCACTGCAGTCACTCACGCACTGGAACCCAACCCTTACTATGCAATCAAACTTGTCTCTGTTTTCCTCCCTGTAGTTGTAGCCAGAAAGTCCATGGGCTTTTGATTTTGTAAGTATGGTCACTTCCCATCGATATTGTCAGGGAACAGTGAGGGACAGCTCTCCCCTTTGGGATGGGGAGCTGGGAGCCAAGTGCAATAACCGCATGGCCAGTGTGGCAGGGGCCTCACCAGCCTGGATCCATCACCACCCCTGAAGGTTGAAGACCTGGAGATGGTGGCCAGGTTCAGCCAAGAGACCATATCATCAGGCAGGGCCATGGTGACATCGGCCTGTGTGTGGGCCCAGCTTGGCTGGGCTGTGGGAAGCTGGAAAACAGCCCTGGTGCAGACTGATGGCCCCAGGGGGCTGCCATAGGGTCCTGAGCCGTGGACAGGGTGGGGGAAGGTGGGCAGGGGCAGCCAGGGCCCTGTTAGTGCTCTTGGGGCCTGACAGATAATATGAGAACAAAGTCCATCCCCTCTGCTTCTCCACCCGGTGGATGAAAAGCTGGACATGAGCCGACAATGTGCGCTCGCAGCCCAGGCGGCCAACCCTATCCTGGGCTGCATCAAAAAAAGCGTGGCCAGCAGGTCAAGGGAGGTGATTCTGCTCCTCTACTCTGCTCTGGTGAGACCCCACCTGGAGTACTGCGTCCAGCTCTGGGGCCCTCGGCACAAGAAAGACAAGGACCTCTTGGAGCAGGTCCAGAGGAGGGCCACAAAAATTATCAGAGGGATGGAGCACCTCTGCTATGAGGAAAGGCTGAAAGAGGTGGGGTTGTTCAGCCTGGAGAAGAGAAGACTGTGGGGAGACCTTATTGTAGCCTTTCAATACTTAAAGGGGGATTGTAAGAAAGATGGGGACAAACTTTTTAGCAGGGTCTGTTGCTGTAGGAGAAGGGGTAACAGTTTTAAACTAAAAGAGGGTCGATTTAGACTAGATATAAGGAAGAAATTTTTTACAATGAGGGTGGTAAAACACTGGAACAGGTTGTGCAGAGAAGTGGTAGATGCTCCATCCCTGGAAACATTCAAGGCCAGGTTGGACAGGGCTCTGAGCAACCTGATCTAGTCGTAGATGTCCCTGCCAATTTCAGGGGGGGTAGACTAGATGACCTTTAAAGTCCCTTCCAACCCAAACTATTCTATGATTTTATCCGTGGTTACCTGGTAATGGGCTGTGGCGCCTTCTTATCTAAATGCTTAATTCAAAATCCCATGCACGTATCAACTGCTATTTAAACCACTGCAGAACCAATCATGGGAGTGCAACCTTCACCACTTTCTTTTAGGGAATCAAGATGAGCCTAAGAAACTTGCAAAGGAGGAAGGGAGAAAAGGGAATATGGAAGATAAGTTTAGAACATGATGCACGCCTACCACGGTGGCAATGAATGACCTCCTCGCAGGCTTATTTCATGGGAGATGGGGCCTCACAAAATACCTCTGCTTTTCTCATTATATTGATAACTAGGTCTCTGGCTGTCTTCCAGTTCCCTCCCATATTTCTCTTCTCAGTTACTGTCGGTAATAGCAATGGTGTCCTTGCCAGTCAGGTCTACCCGCCTTGTGGGTTCTTCAACCCTAGATCCTCTCTACCCCCTCCGGCTTTTCACCTCCCTGTGGAAACTTGATTCATTCATTCCTGCCATTGCACAACAAATAGCATAGCCAGAACTGTCTGTAACAGTGCCGGTTACTTAGCACACAGCCCCCAGGCAACCTCCTGGCTTCTGTTCACCTCGTTATACCCTTTTTGTATTCCCTCCACTAGTACACCTCTGCCATGACCGATGACAGCCATGATCTCTCTTTCTCTTTTTACACTCCAGTGCATACAAAATGTCTCTGCTTAAATTATTTTCCTTTTTACTCCCATCTGCTCCAGCTTCTTCTATCATTCTAGTCCAGCTTTTGACCCTCATTTTCAGGATCCAACACCATTTTGTCCAAAATCATACCTCTACTCTCATTCCCCCCAACTCTTTCTTTTTTATACTCCTCCAAAGACTCCTGTACAGGAATCATATACAAGTTCTTACACCGGTGTTTTGGTGCCTGCTCTTTTACAGAACTAACTTCTTTCCCTGAAACATCCTGACGCTTACTGACAAACTGTGTGCATGCATTATTCTCTCTCCCTACACAAATATAGGCCTATTTTTCATTTCCTTTCTGGTCTCCTCTGTATTGCAGGACAAGCTGTTCAGCAGAAATGTTATGTTTAAAGTCTGTTTTTATGAAACATGTTTTTACATCATACTATAGGACATGCAGTATCAAATATTAAGAAGTTAGGAAATAGTAGGATTAAAGTGGTGCATGAGCTAAACATAGAGTATAAGATGAACTATCTGCTGGCTTTTGGCAGCAGTCATGAAACTAAAGGGCTGACATTTCAGAGTATTTAACATTACAGTACACTCTACGTTCAAAATAGTCTTTCTGATTCAGTTACAGATATGAATACTTAAAAGATCTGCAAATCTGATTTCCAAAGCCTGCTCAAGTACCAGAAAATGGAGAATGGACAGCCAATGATAGTCTCTGAAAAGGTGGGCACCCCACACCACGTGGGAATGTTTTGGCAGACAAAGAAACCAAACTCTCATCCTAAAACCTCTTGCCTGATTCACAGCACACCTTCCCTCATCTGCTGTAGATAGTGGGGATCCTATTGCACCACCCTAGAGCATCTCAAGACCATGTCCATCCTGTGAATTGAGTGCATCATGTTGTATGGAATATCTTGTTTCTTTAAAAAACAAATGTTGAAAAACTACTTAAAAATGTATTCATGTGGCATCATAACAACATGCACAAAAATCATTGTCAGTGGTGAATCATTTAGCTCCCTTGGCTGATCTTATGATACTCACTCTAATGGAATAACCAATAGTGGCAGCGGGTTGTTATCTTCTGAACAAACCCAGCATCAACGATGATGAGACCCAAGCTTGCCAGACTTACCTGCTGACAGCAACAAAATGGCGAGGCTCAGGCATGCAGGATGCCGTTCCTGGCACTGGAGAATGGTCCCTAGCACAGCTTGCCCCTGCTTCCCCTGCTCCCATCATCAGCATGGCCTGCCCAAAGTCTTCCACTCCCGCTACCCCCAGTTCCACCTCCTTGCACCCCACTTCCCAGCAGCTTTCCAACAGTGAGTTCCCCTCCTACTGGACATATATTTGCATGGGCACCAGTGCTTTTCCCTCAGCCCCCACCCCAGGTGTGACCCCTTCTTTCCCAGTCCCTGTTTCCACTCCTCAGGCAAAATTTTCACCCAGTCTCCAGCAAATCCTCACCTCACCTCCAAAAGCCATCCTCGTATCGTTCCCAGTCAGCTTGCCCAGGAAATCCTGTTTTCCAGCTTCCCAAATGCCCATCAGATCTCACCCCGACTCTGCTGTTCAGTCTTCCCCATGCACGAGCCAGCTCTTTGCGGGCTCCCACTGCCAGACTCCTCCCTTAGTCTCCTCAGTCAGCCTCACAGCCCCCCACACCAACCACACTTCCGAGCCCAGCTCATCAGATCTGTCTCTCCTTCTTCCAAGCCTCCCACGCAGCCCCACTGCTTCTCACTCTCAGCTCTGTACTCAGATAGTCCCAGGCTCTGCACTTCAGCTCCTCTAGCTATTTTAGTATCTCCCAAACTATACTGACAGATTTTCCTTTCCTTTCCCTCCCACATCAATTTTCACACTACTCATCAAGGCACAGTTTCTTCCTGCTGATTTCATTCTTTGAATCTATTTTGCCAGTGATCCCCAACACTTTCCCCCAAAAAATCTTGCTCATGCTTGCCTTGTTATTTAAAATGGGTGGTTTACTCCCCTGTGTCACCTCAGTCCAGCAGAGGTTTCACTGAGAATATACAAGAGGAATCCCCTTAACCTCATTTTTCAAATGCTTTTTCCAAAAGCTGCAAAGTACCTGAACTTCTTAGATGAAAGGTCACCAGAACCATTTAACAGGAGAGAAAAGAGCACCGTTTCCAAAATACCCTGCATAAAAAGCTATAAACTATTTTTGCTCTAAGGCTTTAAAAATTTATCCTGAGGCAGTATCTAGCACGGAAAATTTCTGCTCAGACAGTTGAAATTTGACAAAATCCTATGCAGCTGCAAACTGTATTGAAATGAGAAGAGTCAAGATGCACATTACCCTTAGCAAAGCCAGAAAGTGAATGAAAGCCTCTGTCTCTTCATTTCAGGCACCAGAATCCTTGTAGCATCAACTTTTAGCTGTATGTTAAACTCCACTGTTCTTAACTGAGGAGAGCTATAGCAATGAAGAACAGACTGTCAAAAAAATCCTCTGTAGATTCACTTCATCATGGTGAGATTTCAAAAGCTAAATAATGTCTCAGTTTATTTCTTGAGAGATTTGATGGCAATTTCTAAATATATAAATGAAAAAAAAAACAACAAACTACTTTGTGACAAAGAAATCTCTCTTTATGGAGATTTGACTAGACTGTGAAAATCATGGTAACGTGAGAAGCTACTAACAATCCAATTTTACTCACCAATCAGACAACCTCAGTGAAGATTTCCCATTCGTCTGAGTGATGGTAAATAGAAATTAAAGATTCAGACAAAGAAAGATCCGTCCAAAGAAACACATTATTTTAATTTTATGCCTAGGTCTGCAAAGGAAACAGGGGAGAGGTTTTTGTCTTCTCCTTACCTGGACTTCAAGGCTGGGGAGTGTTTCTGCATCCACATAGATGGTTTCCCAGGAGAGCATCTGAAACACTCTGTATATGTAGTATTTGTCTTTGTTTTGATTAAATGCCCAGCTAAAAGATGCAAGTATTTCCCTGTGAATGTTTAGGTGAGCATCTCCAGTTGCACATTACAAAGCAATGTGCTGTGTCTGTCTCTGGGTATAATGAGCAGCATTTAACCACTCCCTGCGTATGGTCTACAGCAGCTGTCAGAGCCTGCCAAGTGCTTCAACAGCAGCCTGCCAAGAGGCTGCCTGCTAAGCAACCAAGAAGGAGGATGGTTCGGAATATGAGGGTAAAGGTAATTTGGTTGAGAGCAACTGTGATGTGATCATGTATATTATTTTTAGAAGAGGAGCAAAAGGAAAGAGCAATTCAAACCCAATGGACTCTATACAAGAAGACTCCAATAAACCCTGAGAACTGGAAGGTAAGTTCTCATGGGAAACATGGCTAAAGCAGAAGGAATTCAGTAGAGTTGGCAGTTCCTTAAAGAAATGATGTTTAGGGTACAAGCACAAACAATCCCATACAGAAGGAGGATAGGAAGTAAGGTCAGAGATCAACTTGGCTAAGCAACACAGTCTTCAATGACCTGAAACACAAGAAGGAAATGTACAGAAAGTGGAAACCAGGTCAAACTCCTAAGGACAAGTATGAAAGAACAGCACAAGACGCTGAAACAAAGTCAGAAAGGATAAAGCACAAATTTAACGGCAAAAAGCAATGGACATAAGGGATAGCAAGAAAACAAATATGTAAGGAAAAGAAAAACCTAGTCACAGCTCACTTGCAGAAGCCTGAAGTACACTTTCCATCACTCTTCATAAAAGGGTGAACTGTAATTCCGTGGCCAATAACTAACTCAGTAAGAAAGAATTCATCTAAGATAGGAAAAGAACAGGTCTGAGAGTAATTTGGAAGTACTGCAGTTCACCTCATCCTCAAGTATGCCTCTACAGCATGTCTCCAGAAGAGCTCTCCATTGGTCGTTGACTGTACTAAGTCTCCCCTGACTGTGATAGGAACCTACATCCCTGCACAGATATAGATGGCTATTTTATAGGCAGCTAAAGTTAGGTGAAATGAGTCCCATCCATAGTGACACCTGGGCCTGAGGAAGTGCACATGAAGATACCTTGAGAACAGAGTGAAGCAAGCTCAGAGCTGTTAGCTTCCTTTGAAAACTCTCAGAAGTTGTGTGAGAAATGTGTGAAGAGGTGAACACAGTGCCCATCTTTAAAAAGCCAAGAAATGAGGAAGAGGCCAATTCTGGAAAAATACTAAAATAAATGAAAAAATAATTTATTCATAAAAGGTTAGAGATAGTTTAAAAAACTAATAGCCAACATGCCAAAAATATAAAGCAATATAATTTCTGTAACAGGGCAACAAGTCTCATAAATAGAGAAGCAGCAGGTCATGTAATATGTTTTAATTTTAATAATGTTATTGACATTAACTTATAACATTTTCAAAAATAAATTGAAGTGAAACTACTTCAGGGACAGTGCAAAACTACCCGAGGAGGAAAAAAACCCCAAACACACAGACTTTAACATTCGTTTTTAATCATTCATTATCAAACTGAAAAAAATACAATCAGTGAGATTCTAGCTGGGTCTGTTCTTGGCCAGGCAATGGTGCAAGTCACTAATGACTTGGATAAAGGAACAATCCTTCAACCTTACAGATAACAATTAAATTCAGAATGCTCTTGACAAATAAGAGAAATTATCTGTGGGAGAAAACACATTGCAATGCACTTGTGTTTACAAGTGTGAGATTCTGAGGGAGAATAACAGTTTGTAAAGATGTAGGCTTGGCAATGACCAGTTAGACAGCCATTCTGCCAAAAAAGGGATAAGAGGGGTAGCAGTCAGTCACAAGCTGTACATGAGTAAGTACTGTTACACCATATGTGTACAAGAATGCAAACTGCATATTAGAAAGATAAACTCTTTTGCTTGTGCGATACATTAAGGAATACCTCCTATTATATTCTGACTATCACAGGAACCAGTGGCACTTTGTCCTGTTCAAGCAAAACTGTTCAGAGAGAAGGTAGACCACCTGGAGAGAGTCCAGAGAAGAGCAGAGAAAATGGCCAGTTGTCTGGGAAAAAAACAAGAAAGAAAGATTGAAAGAATTGGGGTTACTAAGTCTAAAGAAGAGAAGGCCAACTGAACACATGAAAATTATCATCTACATAAGTTACCTGTAAAGATGTAAGGAGGGATTAAATTTTTTATCTGTAGTGGATATGAGGTGATGGGTTTAAACTATGACACTGAAGTTTATGTTCTATATTAAGAAAATCATATTAACAATAGAGATAAGAAAATACTTTTTCACTTCCGAGGTACAGATGATTCTTTCTTGGAGCTTCAGAATGCACAAGATGACATCTTGAGGTCTTTTCCAGTTTCCTTTTCTGTAAGTCTGTGGTTCATCCTGTTGTATAATTTAGAAGCCCCATCTTACCTCTCTAGAGAAGGTACATTTCTCAAAGTTTTCATGCTAAATTATACAAAGCCAGATTGTTGTTTCAGTATAGTGACTTGGAACCAGTGAAGCCACTACAGGGCTTACCACTGCCCAGATTGGCATGACGCCATTTTTTTTCTACTGTACATCCTTTTAGCTCTCATAAGAAATGTGAATAGTTGTGGCAGAAGGACTGCTATCTTCCAGAGACTAGAGTATCTGATATTTGATGGTTGTGCACGGCTTTTACAAATGTCAGAAATGTGTCTGTCTCTTTCCTGGGGATTCCTAATGGAGTCTGCTAGAGAAGTACTCTTATCTGCTGAAGCCTGCCCTTCTGGTGAGCTACTCCACAAACCGCTAATAAGACATGGAGCTCATTTGCCTCAGAGGGCACTTATTATGACGAGAGATGGAAGAGCACTAAACTGAGTGAAGCGAGATGTGGGCAGAAAATATGGAGACATACTTTATTAGAGGCCTGCAGAATCAGGTCGCTTCATCTCAGAATTTTTTCCTGTGCTTGTTCTTTGTATTAATCAAACTTCAAGATCATATTAATTTAATAAAGTATCCTTGCTGCGCAGAAAAGACTAAATTCCTTTTGCCTGCCTTCCACCAAAGATCCAACTCTGTCAATGTATAGACTTTCTTGGCAAAAGAACTCTATCATATGGGTGACAAGCGGAAAGAAAATCTCATAGAGGGGTGTTTGTTGTACTAATGCATTACATGAGTTCCTAGGACACATGACTCCATTGCCAGCAAATACCAGTGTTGGTCATTACCTGTATTGCCTCTGCAATTCACTTATATAGACATATTCAGGTGATCTTGTACAGAAAAAAACTCCTTAAAGCGGTTTTAACCTTGCAGAAAAATTACATTTTTCACATTTTATAAACTATTTGAACCAGGAAAAATTCATTTGATTCTGCTTCCTGGCCTTCTGAATTTCTATTGAACACTGCAACTGTCTAAAACACACAAGATAATCTGTTTCTGTGAGACATACTTTTTAAACTCAGAGTAATATACAACCTAGCATGAAATTCATGCTTACCTAATATAGAATACTACAGGAGTCATACAATAGAAATATTGTTTTCACGAATTCACCATCCTACGATTTTTCTCTGGGCAAAGTTTTCAGACTTTGATGAAGAAAAGTTTTGGTGAGGCCTAGGTATTTCACCTCAAATAAGGCTGAGAAGTTGTTCAAAGGAATAAATAAACTAAAGCATTCATTTGTTCTATCAGAGTTTAAAAACTTTATAAAAACAGGGAATAGCCTTACAGCTAAAGGCAATCTGTCTGTCTTCCTGCCTGAGCATAGACCTTAGTATATGGTATACTCCTAGTATATGTGAAGCCTGAGGGGAAAAAAAACCAGGTGATCCTTCATTTCAATTTTCTTTGTTTCAAATTTAGACCTCTTAGTATCTTTCAAAAGGCTAAAATTTAAAAAAGATTAAAGCAGCATGTGAAATAGAAATAGAAGCTAGTAATTAATTTGTATTGTCAATAAGCCTTGGCAACCCCCATTCAAATGCTGCAAGAGCTGTACAACGAAGACAGCTTACTACTCCCAAAATAGTGTAGTAGAACTCATACTACAGGTAAAAGTGCTCAAAAGTTTAGAAGTTTTATTGTGGAAAGATTACCAAAGTAGCTTCAGGTTTTGACACATAAAAATGCAAAAGGAAAGAGTATTCTGGAAATAACCTCAATAACGAAATTACAGTAAAAGAAGAAACTTACGTGCGCTTTTGCATTCTCTGTATGTTTTCATGAGTAAGAGTCCCTTGCACTAGTATAAAAATAGGTTTACGACATCACACTGGTAGCTAAAAAATTTTTAGGAGTTTGAAAGGGCAAAAATTCTTGTGCCTTAAGAGGATTTTCTAGGGTTTTTCAGCTAAAAGTTTTAGGTATCAAAGAAGAAACTGAAGATGCTAAATAAGATTGTGTCTTGGCTTTTAACGAAAGCAGAGTGAAAAAAACGACAGAAAACGAAGAAGGTAATACCCCATGAAGTTTAAAATAGTCTATAAATAACATCAACATTTCTTCTTCATACTACTACTTTAAATCTATTGTCTACAAAATATTTAGCATTTTACCTGATTCGTGCATCTCCTTTACACTCATAATTACACACTATTTCTCAGGTAATAGGAATTAGTCACTGGATATCTAGCTAAAATTTTGTGTATTTATGATTTTCTTTTCACTGCAATTAAGGCAATGTAAAAAAACCAACAAACCACATCAAAGCATTAACAACTGCAAAATTATTTCTGGATCTGAAGAGATCAATTGAAAAGCCAATTGCCTTTGACATCACTGAACATAAAGTCAGAACTCAGTATCTTTTAAAACACAAATAGAGAATAAAAATGCTTTGATTTACTAGCAAAACACCCAGAAGAAAAAAAAATCATACTAATATTCTAAGAGAAATAGAAAAAAAGAAGAGAAAGTACCTCTACAAAATTTTCTGCCTCTGGAGCTTCATGTCCGGATACAGCTTTGCACAACTCTGGCTCCAGCTTGCTTTCTGTTTACTTAATGCCTTAGCTCAAATAAAAAGAAGGTGTATCCTTGAATACTACACATACAGCACGGCCCACTGTCGTCTTTCTTCAGCAAGAGAGTTTGAATTTTTTCTTAGGAAAAAATGGAAGAAAATATTTGGTCTGAGTGACCTTTACCTTCATCTTTAGCATTTTCTTCGATTTGAAACATTTTCCTTCATCCATGCACTATCCCTGCACTATGCAACGTATCGATTTCCACTCCAAAAAGGGTCTGATTCAAAGCTCCCAGAAGTCTGTTTGAGACTTTTCAGACACTGATGTCAAATATATTGATTTCTACCTATTCTGGAGTGGTATGCAGTCATTTCACTTTTAGCCTGTCTGGGTGCCAAGAGCGGTTTGGTGACCTAAGGATGGACAAAAGTACATACTTGAAGTATTCAAAGGGATGTGTGTGAAAGTGTGTACGTTGGATTCATCCTGAGATTCACATTTATAGAAGGAGAGAAGGATCTATGAAGGCAGAAAAAGGAATTCAATACCTTAATACTATGCATTTGGAAATCTTTTTCCAATATTCATCCTTAACTCTCTTGCAGCTCGCTGATGATATTATGAAAAAAGTTGTTCAACTGTAACAAATATGTAAATACAAAATGGGCCAATCCTACACATAGCACCCCGTGTACTGCAACTGCACCTTTGTCATGAGCAGGAAGGGGATTGTATGAGGTAAGCTGGATTTTCTGAACCTGACTCATTACCTGCTGACACTAACAGCAAGTTGAGCTCACGAAAGCTGTAGGTCTGATTTGGGACACGGTACCTCCCTGTAGTTCTGCATCAGCAGCTCTGCCTAGGCTTGTCTTTTAGTTCATTTCACACCCTCATTCATACCTCAAAACTGGGACTGCAGTCTGCAATAGAGTTAGGTGTTTAGTTGGGGAGGAGAAAATCAGGCCACATCACCAGACCACACTGACAGCCTCAAGATGTATATCACTGGTACTCACCTATCCAAAGGGAAAGGCAACACCCTAAGAACCAAGTCCACAGCACAAGCCTGATGAGTTCAATTCCTGTAAACCCTAAAAGTGGTATGTTTTCTATTAAAAAATGCAAAAGTGCAAGTGGTTTTCTTGATAAAGTTGCTGATGCTATGCTTTCTGCAGGAATAGCACTCTTAACTACTGTCCATTTAAACAAAGAGGAAAAAAAGCCACAGAAGTTCACTGGAAGTTGTTCCTCAATACATTTGTTTGTCATCTGTGACTTATTCATCCTCTGATGGATGATGGCCAGTTATTGACTATCTTAGCCACCACAATTTAATAAGCTTTTAAGATTGAATAATTTCCAGATAATGTTTGTACTGTACCTTGTCAGGCAGAGCAACACCTTATCAACTAAAACCACAAACTTGTCAGTGATTCATTACCTATATATCTTCATCAGTTAAACAACCAAAACAATTGTGACAAAAGTATTACCTACAGGCAACAATCACCAGTTATGACTGGTTTTAAGACAGCAATACCTAGAGAAGAATCATAAGATCGTTGTTCTTATCTGCATATATAACAAAGATAATCCCCAACAAGGAGGCCTGAATTACAAAGAAGTACTGCTGATAAAGCAAACTGATCCTGATGGAGTGTGCTCATTATTAGGGAGCCTAAGCAGAAGCCTCCAATATAACAGGATAAGTGGCTTTGGTATTAGAGAAATAAGGGTTTTTTCTTCCTTTATCTTACTCTCATGTTTTTATGAAAAGCATGGGGAAATATATTTATGGTACAGAAAGGGCATAAGCAGATCACAAAAAGGTGTTTTAACATGCTTACATTTGCAGATGTGAGAGAGATCAGCAAATGCTGATGTTATTACAGAATAACATGGTGCAAACTGAAGAGAATCTTTTAATCTCAGTCTTTTAAAAAACTTAGCTGCTCTCTCTGGTAGCGCTTTTTTTTTATTGACTTCCATTTCCACCTGTGGTGGGAAAAGGAGAAGGCATAGCAAAGGAAAAAACTGCCCGTGTTTTCAGTTGTGGTGCCCTGTATTACAGCATCCCACAGCTCCTGCAAAGCTGGACAGTCCTGCTTGTCATACATACAATTCTTGAAGAATTTAGTTGAAAATTTCCATGACTAAAAAGCATGGACTTATTTAGAGAGATATACAGCATCCAAATATGGATGTATTCAAGAAGTTCTATTCCCATTCTTGGAACAACATTGATACCTTCCTAGTTCACATCACAGGTGTATGAGCATTTCTTTTCAAAAAAGCACCCAACCTTGATTAAAATGTTTTGAATGATATGGAATCCATCCTCAGTTCTTCTATCTTAACTCATCACTGCTCGTATCTTTCCTAATAAAAATTTTCACCTTTTTCCCAGCCTGAATTTGCCTAAACTCAGTCCCAGAATCTTGTTCAATGTTTCTCCAACCAGACTGAACAGGCTTCTGCCATCAAGCTTTGGTCTGCAAAGTGGGACAAAGACAGGAATAAAAACAAGCCAACAGCAGCCGCTGACTTTGAAATGTCCTCAGCATAAGCACATTTTGGGTATTTTGGTTGTTCTTATGAACCTTCCCAATCTTCAATGTCATCTGTAAAGTACAAACAGAAGTACTGGAGTTGGTGCCAGGAAAGAGCACGTATCAGTAACATAGAGAAAACATTCAGTTTCATTAAGTCAGTGTCTGAAATGCCATATTTTCCCATAATGTAACACACAGGAGCCTAAAGGGCCGGCTTCATGCTCTCTTGTCATATGATGGCTTGTAGCAGGCACTAGTTATTGCCCTCTTTTATCCTTTACCTCCTAAAACAGTGACCTGCAACATAATACACTGATCTTGCTTTGGAAATATCAACCAAAATCTAGTTTTAATTGCAAAAAGTAACAAGTAAAAATCGAACTTGCACATTTTCAATCTGAACAACTACATTTGGGAAATACTATAAGTAAAAAACTCTTACAATGGAAAAAAGTTGTACAACTTTAAATGCAGGAGCATCTGTATATGGCACCCTTTACCTCCATACGTGGATAAACATTAACGTTTATAGTGACATGGTAGTTCAGAAGCATAATAATATCAGTTACGCTTAAACCAGTCTATTATTTGCCCCAAGTCAACTAATGAAAATGGGTTATAGATATTTAAATCTCCTGGAGATAAATTTGTAAGTACAGGTGTGTCTCAAACAAACATTTGGCAGGGAGAAATCTTGGTCACGGTCAAATAGGGTGATCTTCAGGACTTGATCTGAGGATAAGATTTTCCATGTAAAAAATAAAATTACAATAATACCTGTATGTGTTACTGATATGTTTGAGTGCTGAGGCAAATAGCTGAAGTGACAGGGTTGCCTAATACAAGGCCAGCAAGACCTCTGGATAGCAGGATTAGTGACTGGGCTGCGTTCTCTGCATATACTCTGTTAATCTCTGGATGGTTGATTCGCCACCCTGCTGTTCCATAATTCAAAGCTATTTAAATTTGATTATTTAAATAACCAATGCAAAATAAAGTTTGGTTTGGGTATTTTATAATCAAATTCCTTCAACAGTCTTCAAAAAAATCCCAGCAAAACCTGCTGATGCTCTGATCTGGGTTTGGAAGAGATACATTTTCTCTCCTGACAGGGGAGAGGAGGGCAAGTAACATACACTTGCTACGCATGAAAAAGCAATATTCAGTAAAGAACATGAAAAGGAAAAGAGAATATGCAGAGAAACTTCTACAGTCCCTTGGTTAATATGGCTCAAAGAAAACCTGCTCGTAATTAGATTGTTGCCCTTCACACGTCAGTTATTAGCAATGCCTCTTCTCAGGCCTTAATAAGCACAGTGTTACCTTGCTGTAACCACTAATTCAACAGTCTGTCATGTCCCATCCACTCTCTACATCTCCTTTCCATCCTATGAACTGATCACACCACACATCAATTGCTTGTCTTTGCTCTGAAGACTCTGTATGTCTTTACTAGGTTCATCAGAAGTGCAGCTCTCTCAGCTGCAAGATTTTCAAAGTGATACTACATTAAAGGTTCTCCTGAAGTCCAGGCAAATTAAATCAACAGCATTTCTCTTAACTAGATTATTCCTTTTATCAAAGATACCAGATCAGTACAGCATGATCTACTTTTGGAAAAACGTATGTTCCATTTTATTGTCCTGCCTTAATTACTTCTTCCCTTTAAAATCTGTTCTAAAGCTTTGCACACTGTTGACTCAGACTAATGGCCCTATTGTTGCCTGGATCAGTTTTACTGCCACTCCTGGTCCTTCTTTAATGCAGGTACAATATCTGCTAGAAGAGTAGCTGATGCTCCTGTAAAATGTGCGATCTGAAGCAGTCCAGAGCTGCAGTGGCTTGAGCATGGCCCATTCCCCACAGGCACTGAAAGAAGTTGTATGCTAGGATCTGGGTATCTAACAATCATGCTAATAAGCAAGCTGCAGTTTTTCAAAGGCTTATTTGATCAAAGTGAGCAGTTTCCATTCATAAAAAAAAAAAAGCCAAATCATTCTCCAAAGCCTTGACAGCACGACAGCTGTTCAAAGAAAATTCACTATAACTTTATTTTCCATGTGGGCAAAACGCCTGCATTCCACAGACTTGCACTCAACTACTTGAAGTGTTTTGGCTAGCTTGAAAAGAAAAAATAATGCATTCTTTCTTCTCGTTTGAACTATTTAGTATAATCATAGATGCTTCCATTTCTGATTTTCTGCTTTATTGATCTTCAAAACAATTTGGTGTGTTTGTTAACTCAGTGATGAATTCTCTTAGGGGTAATATCCCTGTATCCAAAGTTCTGTGTACACATACTAAAGGAATTGGCATATGCACTTGACAAATCGGTGGTATTTCTCCTTACATGGAATTTGAATTTAGTCTTCTTTATTAGAGGCTAAAGTATATGAATATGTTACCAAAAAGGAATAAAAGGCATTTTTCTTTACAGGCCCAAGAGAGAGGCAGAACAGAGTAGGTCTGAGGATCTTAGACTTTTTTCATATCTTCAAGTACTAACAGATGAATGGCACCAAAACAGCCTTGGCAGGTATAGGTAAAAGTCTCCTAACTAGCGTTTCCTTTCTCTGGAAGAATTAACCCTTTGGATACGGGGCAATTGCAATCTCTGTGGCCTATTTACTCCTTTGTTGTGTGCTGAAAGAGACCAAAACATCATCAGCAATCAAGGGATACAGCTGAACACCACAGATTTTCAAAAGAACATTTGTGAAATGTTTTGCTTGCTTACCTGTACATAAACAGCATTTATTAATAGGCATGTAGATGTATAAGCATCTTGTTCAAGCCTGGATATAGCAGACTTATGAAAACTACATCCTGAACACAAACTTCTCCTGAACTTCAGGAATTCACATATAGATTTCGTTTCTGCCTTTCTGGGTATTTATATCATGATCATATACGCAGCTATGACTCTGCTTTACTTGTACTTCTTAATATATACTTTCCAATATCCATCTGATAAACTCTTTCTAGTCAAATAACTATTATATTTAAGGTTCCCCTAGGATATTTTTAATGCCATTGTGTTAGAAGAATGTTTTTGGGTTTAAGTATGTATCCAAAACCTCATTCCTGAAAGAAGTCACACATTTTAGGGTAGCAAACAAACAGGTAGAGCAAGAAACAGTGCCAAACACATAGCAGGAAGTATCAGATAAGCTTACTCTTATGCTAGGGTTTGTTTCAGAGAAAAGACCTAGAATGATGAATTTTAAGAAGTTCATTATTAAATCCTTACAGGCTAAGCAAACTTGATCAAATCTGTGTTTTCCTCATTTTTCTATAAAGAACTGTAAGCCTCCACATGGCATCATTCGATAAAACCTTTGTTTTATATTCTAACATTGTTTTAAGGATTATGAATTTTTCATGTTAACTTGCAATTAGGGAGAAATAAATTTGTTCCTGTACCTTTTCTGTTAGTTTTTAACTATATATACATATTTATGTGTACATTTGCACTCCAATTCTTTTTTGTGCAGTTCTGTTATACTTTGACATTCTTAAATGAAAAATTGTACCTATTTGTTATTTGTTTACTCTTCTCATGGGGACATGGCACAAGGAACATCCTACTGATTAAAGAAAGACTTTCTACAGAGAAATTTCAAGACATTTTTACTGTCTTTATTCTACTGTCTAGATTCTGAGATTTATTAGTCAGTAATTTTATGTTGAAAATATAAGCTAAATAAAACATAAGAAATCCAAGATACAATTATCTCAGGGAACTAGCAACACAATACAGAAGTGTTTCTCTACAGTCTTTCAGTTCAAATATCACTCTGGCAATTAATGAGCACCTGCATTACTTTCCTAGGCAACAGTCTTCTGACTGCTGACTCCTGATTTAGGTCGGAGCACACAGATTACTTATGAAATTCCACCAGCTTCATTACTTACGAAATTCCATACCAATGTATGCAGAAACGCTTTAAAGTTTGTCAGAGTAGTCTTGCAATAATTTAATACTTTGCCTTTGTTCAAAATGTAATATTTTCAGTGGCTTAGTTGAAAAGTGAGACATGTTTTACATTAATGTATTTCACTCTGTGGATTCCTTTATCATATTTCTCAGGATTATTCATTGAAGTGGTGAAAGAACACACAATGGTCTATTATTCCCATACGGGGTTCGTCATCTCTGGCACAAATAGTTTCTTTTTTCTTCCACAGATCTTTCCAGTGTACCTGGAAGACATTCACATCCACATGGAGCTCTGCTCAGTTTCCCTTGATTACAAGTGCCGGACTACATGCCCAAGAGAAGTCACTGTGCTGCTGAACTGCCCATATTATTCAGCAACAGTTGAACATTTCCTCAGTCTAGATGGACCAAGGGAGCCACGATCAGTCGCAGAATAGCTTTATGTTTGGCAACTGTGCCATGAACAAACCAGGACTGACAGGAGATTCTACTGTTACGTTATTAGGCTATACACGGAACGGTCTGCATTATAAGAATGAGAACCTGATATCATACTTCTGGACAGTGCTGTCTGGGGAGACAAGCTGTTTATCCTTGTTGTAGCTGAAAATTGAGAAAAGTTCTGAGAAAAATAATCTTAAGCTGTTTTCCAAACAAAAATAAAGACAGGATTTGCTGAGATTCTCATATGTTTTGTTCAATTTTGGACACAGCACTTCAGGAAAGACACCATCAAACCAAAGAAGATTCAGGAGAGAGGTGGAAATGATTAGACATCCAAAGACTATGACCTTTGATAAAGAAATGTAAAAGCTGAGGTTATTAGGCTTAAAGAAGAGAAGACAGAGATGAAACATAGCAGTTTTCAAATATGTAAAAGGTACTTTTGCAAAGAAAAGGAAATAATCTATTTTATAATCTCTTTTCTTTGAAAGAACGAGAAATAACGTGTCTGTACTACAGCAAGAAACTTAGTTAGATATTAGAAATAAACTTCTAGTGATAATGTTGGTAAACCCCAGCAAGAGACTGACCAAGCAGGCTGCAGATTCTCTGCCTACTGGAGCTGGGGATTTGGTGGCTGATCTGCAGGTCTTCCTGCCCTGCTTTTCTGTGACTCTCATGATATGGTTTTCTTGGTTCTCCATGCTTTCCCTCCACTAGCACCAGAGTAAAGCAGACCCAACCCTCTGCATCAGAGGGTCAGCTCTGGTTTTCACTTTCCTGAGGGAGAAAGGGGGCTCCTTTTGCAGAGCGCGCTGTTCCCAGACCCAGCCTACGCAGCCATGTAGCTGCAGTATAGCAGCAGCAGCAGAACTGCCTCTGGAGAACCATCATTACTTCCCCACACAAAGGAGATTTGTTCTGCCCTGGTAACCCACAAGAGGGATTGAAATTCTGTTCTGCTGTAGGAAGCCTCTGCACACCTACACATAAACCAGGGTCGCTGCTTTTTCATGCTTGACTGTGAATACCACACAACGTGTGCATTAGTGGCCAGGGACAGAGAGGAACAATGACTTCCATCCTTGATGCAAACAACTGCTAGAAGAGTGCTTCCAAAAGCCTGAAGCGCACACATTAAGCTTTCAGAAAAAGAAAGCTTTACTTTTTTCCAGCTTTATGAGCATTTCTCAATCAAGTTAGCGGTCATAATTATGTCAAAGATCACCTGTCAGCATGCCTAGATGATTATCTTGTCACATACCTCTACAGATGTGAATATACCACCAGGTGTGTATTATGCAACAGGTGAAGAAAATGCATTTATCAACTGGGCAGATTTGGGACATGCAAGATATAAATGCCACAGAAAAAGGGATAAATATTCTGTAACTGCCTTACATCCACCCCTTCAGACTCCACAGAAAACTCAGACTGAGTTCACTGTAGTGAAGTTACAATAATGAATAATTTGGTTTCTCTTGTTGCTAAGAAATCAGACCACTCTGAAATTTCCTGGCCTCCAGTGTGAAGGGAGGAGAGTTGTTACACAAAGGTATGGATGCAGTTCAATTCTTAAAGTTCAATCAGCTGTGGCTCAACTGCAATAATTAAAATAGTGCTGGCACCAGTCAGTATAATAATTTTAGAAAGCTTCTGACAGTGCTCTACTAGCTGTGACAGAAACGTCGTAATCAAGAATGTGGTTGTCAGAAGTTAGTGTAATCTTTTATTCGCTCATTTCACTTATTTAGTATGAATATAGCATAAGTGAACAGTGCTTGGATCCCAGCCTTCAGATCATAGTTCTTTCGCTACCCACAAAATCGGTTGATTTTTTTTTTTTAAAACAAGCTTCCTCATTGCCTCAACTGTATCCACATTTTTTTTGCCTAAACAGAGACCAAAGTTTTCTGATAGTCTGCATGCTTTACTTGGAATACTGCATTCTCTGCTCAAATGCTGCCATTGTGCTAATAGGTAACCAGTCAAAGACTATACAAACAGAAACAAAACAAAACAAAACAAAAGTTGGTCAGAAGGGTCCTCTGGAAGTTACCTGGTCCAACCCCCCCCCTCAAAGTGGGACAACCACCAATACTAGATCAAGTCATCCACAGCCTTGTCAAGTCTTGAAAAACTGAAGCATAGGCAAGTTAGAAGGTATACAGAAGGTATACTGTTGGAGGGTATTACTACAGCTCATACATTGTGTTTGCATTTATTCACTGGGAACGTTTCACTGAGACGTATTAATGGTAAGAAGACAAAAGCCCTTGGACACATATTTCTACTCCTTAGTCTTTGTAATACAACACAAGGGTGTTTGAAAACAGCTGAGGAAAATAATCTCTTTATTTATCTTTTGCAATACAGAATGACCATTTGCATTAGCTGTAGGTGTATCATTGCTTTGACAAAATCCCAGAACAAAGTGGGTCATTGAACACAAATCTGACGTGAACAACAAGGTGTATTAAGACAAGCAATATTAAAAAATAGCTATCTTTTTCTTTGTTTCATAATAAAGTTTCCACCTAAACAATTGTTCCAGGTTAAAAGTTAAAGCCTCATGAAGGGTCACAGATAATGTTTCACTGCTAGTAGAAGTATCAGCTGTGAAAATAGGACAGTGAGGTTGGAAGTGCAATCAAAGATGGGGCTGTCATCTAGAGGGTTTGGAAACTGCCATGGGAAGTTATCCTGTTGAGAAGGGATCAGTGCACACTCACTAGATTCAGACAAGTTCAGCAAGGGATTGTGCCTGAAGAAGTCTTTCCAGTAACCCTATTACACAAGGAAAGTAGTGCACCCATACCATCTCAGGTAACAGTCATCCAGGCTTTACTCCTGACCATCTCCACCTGTCCCCATATGAGAGGGCAGGTTTTTTCTAGAGACATCTCCTCAGAAAGTCCCTGCACTTTCCTTAACGACAGTGTGGTCATGGCAGGGGGGTATCTGCACATCTTGCTCTCCTGGGACCATTTTCCACAGCATCTTGGTGTGCAGCTGAGAACAAACTGATGGGTTAAAGCAAATTGTATTTACACTGTGCAGTGCCAGAGCTTATGGTCAGCTATGTTGACTGGTTTTCATATAGTGTGCCTTGATTCCTTTCCTCTGCTTTGCAGTAAAAGTACATTTACCACCAGCTTTCTGATGATAGTACAATCTTGTATGATACAGCCATTCTCAGATTCTACTATACATGTACAACTCACGTTTTTGATAATTTGGAAAAGAGATTTGTATTAAGTTATTTGTGTTAACTACATCCTGCCAAGAGCGACGTGGGTTTATAACCTTAAACAGTGCTTAAACAGCACTGAAAATTTACCCTACCAGCTCAGGCCTGCCAGCACTTACCATACAAGCAAACCCTTTCTGCTGGCTTGTGCTAAGCAGCCCAGATCATCCTGCGTGACAGTCTGCCACAGCAGTGAGCCTACCCACTGCCCTGTCTAGGGAGCGTCCCTTGACTACGCTGCAGCTGATGTTTGTGGTTAAGGTGGCCCTTCCTCATCAGGCTTTTGCCTGCTCCAGTGAGAAGCAAGCCACTGTGCCACAGCGTGCGCCATCTAAGTAGCTAACAGAGGGGCTTGTTTGGACCATATGCTGCACCTCCAGGGACTGGATCACCAGGAAGCTAACTACCTACAGGGAGTTTGGTTTTGCTACGCATGCTGCCACATCCCGCTGGAGACAGAGAGGAGAAGTGGCAAAATCTAGAGCAAGGGACTCCTGGGTGGGAAAAGAGCACGGATTTCTTGAAGTGCTAGGCTGGGTGTGCACAGCCAGTCCTCCCAAGGGAAGCTGGCAATAGTGTGAGGAGGGAGCTTTCTGAGGAGAAAGGAAAAGGGCTCTAGGCAGGCTGATTTTGAAGAAAAGGCAGGTTAATATATTTTGGGCTATCACCTCAGAGCTGCCCTGGAAGCCAGCACAGGGAGCAGGGACTGCAAGAATCCCTTCAAAGAAAGAGATGCAGAGAACATTTCCTCTCCTTATCACCAAATGTTTCACAAAAGTAGTCTTTTTTCTGCCACACAGAAGCCTCCAGCCTTTGCAGAAGAATGGGGAAGGTGTACAAGCACTGTGCAGTCTAATACATAAGCAACTGTCTGAGAAACTGAGGAAGAAGAAAATTTATGATTTTGTTTAAAGGCATCCTCCTGCACCAATAATTGAGTATGTCATAATAGAACAGAATAGGCTGGGCTTTTGCCCACAACTTAGCAAGAACGTATTTGAGGTCTTGAAGATTTGTTGAAGTGATCATTAAACCAGATAATTTACCTACACAATGTACATGACTGGTATGGCCAATCCTTACTACTGCTTGTCACTTCATCTTCATGTGTTTGACAAGCACTGATTAACTTTTAAAACCTTGTTAAATAAAATGGGAAACTAGGGCCTACAAAAAGATGAAATTACTTAGTCTAGCATGTTTTTCTATAACATACAGAAAGGGGATGGGACATTGCTCAAATGAGTTGCAAGTGCCCTGTACTACACAAGTTGTATTCATCTACTGGAATCAAACACATTACTGAATGCTGTGCATGAAAGTATTAACTGCTCTAATCTTCAACATCACTTTTGTTACTCAGCACTGTTTGAGGAACCTCCTAAGGAAGAGCCATTTGGGGAAGTTTCAAAGAATAAAAACTGAATTGACATGTCCAGGGCAGGGGGTATTTTTCTTTTTGCAGACAAGAGTCTCAGGCTACTGCCTGCATAGCATTCTTGCAGATGTTCAAATAAGCTTTGCAAAAAACCTAAAATCTCTAGTGATTTGGTTTTCTTCAGCTTTTTAAAGACAAAGCTTCCCTTCCATAGTGAAGCTGATTAAGCACGGCTTTCATCTGCTGTTGCTTTGATGCAAAAAACAAAGTCCATTTCTGAAGTAGTAAGCAGCACCATCTTCAGCTCAAGAAGTTC
Organism: Nipponia nippon; assembly: GCF_047370975.1. Classification (NCBI taxonomy): domain Eukaryota; kingdom Metazoa; phylum Chordata; class Aves; order Pelecaniformes; family Threskiornithidae; genus Nipponia; species Nipponia nippon. The sequence goes on along the minus strand of NW_028262291.1, from coordinate 29,262,546 downwards.
CAAACCACTGATTTTTTTGAAATCTAGGTGGCTATACTGCAGAAGCAACTTTTGAAGCAGCTCTGTTTCTTTTGTCTTTTTTTGAAGATCAGCTATTGGTCCTCTTGGGACATGACACAGAGCTACATGAGCTTTGGTCTGAGCCAGCGTGATCATTCTAAGGCTTACGGAGGCAGCACCATTAGCATTACAGGTTTGCATGCTTTCATTTTGTGCCTCATACACTTGACTTGTTTGCTCCAAATTCCTTCTTTTGCTGGCAGGCAGAGCACTATAGCTGTGTGCTGCTTCTGTCATTTTGACTCAGTATCACCTCCCTTTTCTTTCACAAGAGCAGAGACCTGTCTTTAAAAACTGCTGGTTCTTTCTTCCTGCACCCCATTTTTGCTTACATTTTTGTAAAAGTAACAATGTACTATAAGAAGGTAAAGAAATAGCCCTCTAGACACATCTCCCAGTTACACTGAGAGATCCAAGGATGGCCTTCCAAAACTCTAATATTCCCCTACCTAAAGCAACACTTGGGCATTCATTAGAAGTCCATCATTTCTACTTTGATGCTCACAATAAAATCTGTAGGACTAGAAAACAAGGCTGCATCTATGCTGCTGAGAAGCATTATGAACTCAGAGTGCCTGCTGTGGTCTGGCGTATACAGCCCAGTATGAGTTTCACCAGTCCTTGTAGCTGCCAACATCAAGTACTGCTATAAAGGACTTAGTGGTCTCCACAAGAGGAGATCCCATTTTGCCTCATTTTTCTCCTTGACATCACTACTTCAAGCACACATGGATATCCAGATATTCCTACTACCATAGGTACTCTTGGTAAAGGTGCCTTAGCATGTCTTCGGCACAGGAAGTACTCTTAGTTCCCCTGACAGGAATCTCAGCAAAATCAAAGAACTAGTGCCAGAGGTACTCCTAAAGGAAGAAAAACAGATGTTTATTTTGGCTTCAAGACTAGAAGGTGAGGGTTGAGGCTCCACAGAGCAAGATAACATGCTAATCACTGTATCTGATACTAAGCACTGTCTCTATACTATTCTAATTTGAAGCAATATAGCTAATAGAAACAAACTAATGTGGAAGATCTGAGCAATCATCAGATATTGAAGTGCTTAAATACTTGGAAAGCTCTGGGACAATAACTGTAAGTCAGGCTAAACATTGCTGATTTTGATCTCTGCCCTCTCCTTAAGATAGATACCTAAGAAGTTTCCAACCAGAAAAAAATGATAGGAAGTCTGATTGAGATTTCAGACTCTGCAGGGATTTGGTTGAATATTGATTTGGGAAGGCAGATGAAAAATACAGAAACAATGAGATGAGAAAGTCCACCCTAAACATAGCCCCCACCGCCCTAAGGAAAATCCTGAAGTAGCAGAACACTGGAAGTGCCTACTGAAAAGATGTTAGCTGTGAAAAGGAAAGTTACCCGAGAGTCTTCCTGTACTCAGGGATGCAAGACTGATGTCCTTACTCACAGAACTAAGCAATCTTCATATCTGGATCTTCTGCCAGTTTTAATTCCTCCTACATGACTCTTAACTCTGGCATCTGCCTGGAGCAAAAAAGGGAGAATTTGAGGTATCTTGCTCTTCTGAATTTGATACATGTTCAGAAGCTGCAGTTTCCCAGTTTCTCCTGGTCCAGCTATTCCATAAAATCTGAAGTTATATGTAACCAAGAAAACTGATACATCATTTTTAAAAGTTTTGTACTGTAAATAAATAATTTGAACCAGTGGACAAAGACGGGTCAGAACTGACTAATGGGACGATGACTACTGCATGTTTTTCCGATCATGCAGAGCTCTGCACTATATTTTTAGGAGAGTGAATTAGAGAAGCAGTTGTTACACTCCAATGAGGCCTTCTTTCTGCTGATCACTAATCAGTCATTTCACCAAGGTTTTCTATAAATAACCTGAGCTGGATCTTCTGGTATAAGACTGACCAAGGATGGAAATTTTTTGCAGAGTCTAAAGTGTTAGATTTAAAGCTTTCCTTATTAATTTCGGGGATATTGGATACTCTTTGGGGAAGAAAACAAGAAGTTTCTTGTTAAGAGGAGCAGAAGAATTTCAGGCAAAGCAATCTGTCTTGGGAATCACTGCTCCCCATCACTTATAAAAGAAGCAGGGAAAAAAACATCTACATCTTTAAAATACAGTATACACACCAATTTTACAAATCAAGGCTTTTAACGTAAGCTAGGCCAAAACAGAGCTAAGGGGAGGGAGGGAGTTGAGAGACAGAAATGTGATCACCACAGGCTCAAGCATTTTGTCTTCCACAGCCAGAACTAACAGGAGGAGAGAGCTGGGGGGTTCACGTACCACAAAACACAACCATGAGGCAAAGGTTTGACCTGGCTTGCTTAGAAACAGAGAGTCAAAGTAAATACATTACTCACCTGCTTACGTGTTTGTCATAGCATGGCTTTGCACTAATGATTAGACACCTAAACCACAAGTCTTCCTTGGGGCAGCATTCCTCAGATGAAACCTGTGTGCATGGAGAATCTCCTAGCTCCGGGCCAGGGAGCAGCGATGGCGGCTGCTCCTGCAGGGCCGCCTGCGAGGGGATCCCCAGGGTGGCAGGGCCTGTCCTGCTGCCCCCAGCCAGAGATGGCAGCTGGGTCCAACTGAGAGGGCCCAAGCTCACGGTGCTGGGGTAGGGCAGGCCACAAAGCCAATCTGCAGGGCTGGGGTCAGCTCCAGGCACAGCCAGGCAGGGCCCCGGGGACAGGCCATGCCAGGGCATTGGCCCACAGGTGGAGGCCCAGAGCAAGGTGCTCCACAGGCACAGCTGAGCTGAAGACCAGCACCCCACCAGGCCAGGCAGGGGCTGAGGGCCTGGGTTGAGCTTAAATAACCCTGGGCCCATGGGTGTGGGGAGGGTCCAGCTGAGGCTGGTCAGGGCTGTCAGCGCCATCAGGGCCCGGTGGTGCCCTTGGGGCCTGGCACTCCTGGTCCGAGGCGAACCCTTAACCTGACATCGGTGCTTACAGCAAGCTGTGGGCCTGAGCTATCGGCCACCTGACAGTCTTGCAACTTAAAAAAATGTCAGTGTTAAGGTTCTTCTCTTTCTGCTTATAACACTCCTGTATTTCTTTTATGCAATGCTTGTTTTGCATTATTTTAATTTGTTCGCTGCACTTTGTGAAAAACATTTTCAGTGGAGTTCCCTAAACTTGGTCTTTTTGCTCAGGCTGGTTGGTCCTCCGAGTCAGCGGGATCCCGCTCCCCTCCGGGAGCCACAGCTTCCTTAAATCTACGGCTGAAAATAATCTATGGACTATTTTCTCCGTCGGTCTCCATACCTGTGTTGGAGACAAACCACTCCTCCCATCTAAACCCTGGTTAACGCAAACTCTCTGGGGCTGCAACAATCTTCACAATGTGCTCGGCTGAAGCTCCCCAGCTTCCTTGCCACTGCAGCAACCATTGCGCTGATGAGGTGTACAGAGCTTTGGCTTCCCCTGAAATGCCCACGAGTCCTTGTTCTCTTGTGCGCATGGAGTTAATAATTTTTGAAAAGCAACCTTCCCCGCAAAATTTCATATCTGCTGTTGTAGCTTTATCTCATTTGCTGGAGAAAGTAGGATAAACAGTGAATGGAAATAATCATACTGCTGTGCCATAACTGCATGTTTTCTTTTCATTCAGCTTCTAATGGACCTTCAGTTAATCCTCTGAAATGTTCAGTTCGTAATTCAAGTTTTAAATCTTTTTTTTTTTTGTTCCTTGTCTTGTTTGTTCAGTGCCTCACTCCCACTATTCTACTGTAAAAGAGGAGTGTGAGTAACTAAGCCAGAAATAACGCATGCACCAAGCTGCTACAATCATTCCACAAGTTCATGGATAATCTAAATAGACTAACATGGTCTAATTTTAAACTCTGTTTTTCTTAATTTATTTTCTGTATAAATTATTGCACCCTCTAATCTATCACACCAAAAACTCTGCACTCTGAATCAAAAGCTCATAAGAAAGGTGTATTTTTAACATAGAGTTAAAAGACTGTAGGCGGGAAAAAAGGAGCTTAGAACAGAATGAAGTATTGACAGAAACCCGGTATATCTTGCACTGCCTCACATCAACAGCTGATCTAGGACGATCATACCAGTTTCAGAAAGGGACAACTATTTTTACAACTCTGTCTTCCATAAAAAAAGATTACACAAGGCATCGTTAAACGTCATTACACCACTCTCCAAAACAGCTCCTAGGATTTGCTCTCTACAATGTTTATCTCACTCCTGTGCCTCAAAGATGTCAAATTTTAACAGCCCGTCCTGTATTTTAACTTAGAAACTCCTGCTTCTCTTTTTTCCCCCCCTTCCCCTTTTTGTGTAAGAATTCAAATATTCACTATTCCTTTTATATACCTGCTCATGTTCAATCATCATCTTGCAGGAACCTGATGAAAATTTAGAAAAGCCTCCAGTCTTTTCCACCTTGTTTACCACTGTCTCAAGTCTGCTTTTTTCTAGAACATTTTCAGTTTTATTTTTCCCTTGTACAAGTAACAGATCACAATATTCACATTTTTAATACTGTCCATTATATTGTAAGGAAGTCCAGTTCTCAGCTATTTATCGAAAACTTCCCAGTTTCAAATATTTTTAGCTATGCCAATTAAGAGTTTGGGCTTAACTCTCTAGTCTTTTAAAATATCTGTACTTTTTTCATAGGAATATTGGATTATGGATACTCTATACTGAACAGAAAATGGGTACAGTCGTATCCTTTTGCAAAACCTTTGAACTTCTAGTAACCAAATTGGGTACTATTAATAAGCAGTTATCACATTTAGTATGGCATCACAAACATATCAGATATTATTTATAGGGTTTTTTTTTAAATGAGATTACATATTTAGTACTTGAACAGTACTATTTCTGTGAATTGAGAAAATAATCCAAACTGGTACAGTATTTCTTTCAAGCACATACAAGCAAATCTAGGCCATTTTCAGCTGCAGTTCTTAAGTTTCTGCAGTTATCATTACAAACTTTTCTTGGGCATTTCTGATTTTTTTTTTTTACATTTCACATTCTTCAATATACTTCTGCATCTACATTCATTTGAGGCTAACAGTATACAATTTTAGCCATTTTTATGTTGCGTTAGTCCCTGGAGCTAAAACTAAGCAAGCTTGTACACCTTCATTTTCCATAATTACAACAGAATTAAGCCATTTAATAGGCTTTTCTTTACTATTCTATCAAATTCCTCTCTATGTTTTGATGAAGCACTAAAGAAACATTTGTAGATTATTTTTTTTTTTGGCAGTACAACTACATCTTCTATTACAGCAATTTTCTTCTTGCACCTTTAAAATATTTCTAAATTGATCATCATGTCTGTGAGTGCATGTCTATCTAATGTACACATCCTCCTAACAAGCCCTAGCATGTTTACAAGCATGAAATAAATATTTTCTTCTCTAAAACAATTGTAAGCTATTTATTTCCAAGATTTTATTTTATCTTTATATCTAAATTACTTATGCCTGGGAAATTATATCTATGCGGTACATTCTGAATCATGTTTAACAAGAATACTTTTCTCTGTTTTTTTTTTTTTTACTGCACATGAACTTAATACCTCACTGCCTGATAAATGCATATTAAGTTTTCAGCCAATAAGTAGATGTTCCAGTTTCTTGACACAGCTCTCCCTTTAGTGTCTTCAAAATAATTCTTTTGTGTTGTACAAAATACATTTACTTACTTTCTTGGTAAGCATTTTCGGTCCTTGTCTTTGGGCTTTTGTGAAATAGTTTTGCTCCTGACAGGTGTACTGTCTCTTTACAAATGCTGGGAGCTGCGCCAGCCTCTGTTATTTCCTCGTGCAGCCCTACATACTGCTCCCTGTTAGTGCATGCTGACTGCCTTCTGCAGACTCCTCCTTGGACCTTTTAATTTCCATTCTCCTCTGCCCATTTTCATTGCTGTTGTTTCTGGTGTTTATTTAATATCACCCAGGATAATATCGGCTTTTTGCCTGCCAGCACTTGGAGCCTTGTTGGTTTTATTTTGCATCCTGGTGCAGTTTGATTGTTGTTTTCTAAGTTTAAATTGGGAAATTCCAGCTATGTTTTCCTCAATTTTGGATGTCAACATCTTATTGCAAGATGCTCTTGGACCAGACAGCCTCTCCCCAACATCTTTTTACTCAATTTTATTATAAGGACTTTCACTGTATTTCCTTCTTTCTGGAAATTCAGTGTTCTTTGATATCTGATTGACTTTTCTTAACTTACCTTGTATTTTTGACAGATACCTAGCCTCTGATCCAGCAACTTTTTTAACAGCTGCTTTACTTCCCTTTCACTTGGCTTTCTGGGCGCTCAGGGTGAGACACAACTCCCTCCTGAGCATCTCCAGTTTGCCTGCCACACTCCTATGGAGTTTCAGTCACTCGGGGTTCTTGGTTCTCTCTCCTCATATACAAGCTCCTGTGCAGCTCCTTGACAGGCCCTTTATCCTATCCTGCTCCTGGCACAACTGCCTGTGCTTGGCTGCTAACAAAGATGATGCTTCTGATACCAGGGAGCGCTTTTCCATGGTAGCTAGAATGAAGTCAGAGTTGGTGGCTTAGAATTGAGAGGAACCCGTAATAAGAAAACATCAGCCTCCCTGGCAGGGCAGCCCTGTGTCTCTCCGCATCTTTCCTGGAGGTTTTCTCTCAGCAGGGCAGGCAGGAGGACCCAGCAGCAGGGCAATGGTGGCGGGACGATGAAGCAACCATGGGAGCACAGTACGTGCTCCCTGAATAGACAAAGGACTTTCCCCCACAGGGCTGCAAGACGGGCACCGTTCACCAGCGCTATGCTCGCCCAGAGCAAACAGAGGCTAAGCTATTGCAGATTGTAACATTAACAAATGAGGTTGTCATAGCATTTTAATGCCAGGATTTTAGCTTCTCCTGAGTGAAATTTAAATCTTTCTGTAACACCATTTTCCTTCTTTCTGGATCAAATTATTCACTGGTTTAAATCTATTCTCGTGAACCTGGACAACAGACTCTCTTGAATCCAAAAGGGCAGATTTCTGTAGAGGATAGTCATAGTTTTATTTATTCCTCAGTTTTCTGTGAAATTCACATTGTGTGTGTCAGAAATATTCAGTCCTAACCCTAACGCATTTAATGTCTTCATTTAGACCATGGGGCGAAACTGAAAGCATGTTCAGGCTTGGAGAGAGATGATGAAACAGCCATTATGGTATACCATTGTTTGACCACTTGAGAACTGTATGACCTTTGAGTTTATCACAAAATATTAATAAACGTGAACATAGCAAACCATTTCTCTTCTCTGAAAGCTTATTGTGTGGTTCAGGTTTTTGGAAGAGACTTTTGTAACATTTGTTTATGTCAAAGATAAAAGACAATTCCTCCTAGCTACCTTTACTTAGCACCAATGCACACATTGTGTAGTCTTTCCTGTAGAGCATGAAAAGAAACAGTAACTCCAGTGAGCATAAATACACGAGGACAGAATAGAATTTTCTGTCCCTATCATACATTCTTAAAATAAACCTGTTTTGGTTTTGTTTTTCCAGGAGGCACAAGCAATTCTGCAGAACAACTATTCTAGAGGATGGAACGGAAAGTTATGTGCATTGTGATGGGGAAAGGAGAGAGTTACCAGCAGCCCTGTGAGGGAGTGATGGACAGGGTTGACAAGCAAAGGGCCCAGGATGATGTGAACGAAAGGGAACACAAAGTCTACAAAACAGAGTTAAGCAAGGTCATCTCAATTGCTTACAAGCAATCGCATGTAAGCAAGGAAGTGCCTACAAGGCACCGTTATGGGAAAACCCACCAGCCAGTGTGCCCCTCTGAAGTGCCTGTACGCTCATGCATGCAGCATGGGGAATAAACATGAGGAATTAGAGATCTGTGTGCAGTTGCAGGGCTATGATCTTTTTGGGATCACGGAGACATGGTGGAATGGCCCACGTGGCTGGAGTGCTCCAATAGAGGGATGCAGGCTCTTAAGAAGGACAGGCTAGGAAGACAAGGAGGAGTTGCCCTTGAGCAGACTTTGGCCTCTTCAGGGATCTGCTTGAATAAGTCCAATGGAATAAGGCCCTGAAGGGAGGAGTCCAAGAAAGCTGCTTGCTACTCAAGGATCACCTCCTCTAAGCTCAAGATTAGTCCATCCCAATGAGCAGAAAGTCAGGAAAAAAGCGCCAGAAGACCAGCATGGATAAAGAAGGAGCCCCTGGCAAAAAGCAGCAAAAGGAAGAACAGGGAAAACGTGGGCCTGCTGCTGAATGGGGCAGGGGCTCTGGTGACATGGGACATGGAAAAGGCTGAGGTATTGAATGCTTTTTTCACCTCAGTCTTTACTAGCAAGACCAGCTGCAGAAATCCCAGGCCCCAGAGAACAGGGGGGAAGTCTGGAGCAAGGAAGACATAACCTTGGTGGAAGAGGATCAGGTTAGAGAATACTTAACCAAACTGGACACATATAACTCCATGGGCCCTGATGGGATGCACCTACAAGTGCTAGGGAGATGACTGATGTCATTGAGAGGCCACTTGATTATCTGTGAACAATCACTGTAATTGGGAGAGGTGCCTGAGGAGCGGAGGAAAGCAAATGTCAGTTCTATCTTCAGAAAGGGAGACAAGGAAGACCTAGGGAACTACAGGCCAGTCAGCATCACCTCGATCCCTGGGAAGAGGATGGAACAACTAATCCTGGAAACCATTTCCAGGCACATGAAGGACAAGGAGGTTATTTGGAGTAGTCATCATGGCTTCACCAAGGGGAAGTCATGCTTGACCAGCCTGATAACCTTCTACAATGAAATGATAGGCTTGGTAGATGAGGGCAGAGCAGTGGATATTGTCTACCTTGACTTCAGTAAGACTTTTGACACCGTCTCCCATAAGATCCTCATAGAGAAGCTGATGAACTGTGGGCTGGATGAGCAGACAGTGAGGTGGACTGAAAACTGACTGAATGGCCAGGCCCAAAGGGTGGTGATCAGTGGCATGGCATCTAGTTGGAGGGCCAGTAATTAGCAGTTTATCCAAGGTGTCAATACTGGGTTCAGTACTGATCAACACCTTCATTAATGATCTGGATGATGGAGCAGAGTGTACCCTTGACGCAAAACGGGGAGGAGTGGCTGATATACCAGATGGTTGTCTTGCTATCCAAGGAACCTCTACAGGCTGGAGAAATGGGTTGATAGGAACCTCATGCAACTCAACAAAGGGAAGTGCAAAGTCCCACACCTGGGGAGGAACAACCCCAGTTACCAGTGCATGCTGGGAGCAAACTGGCTGGAAAGCAGCTTCACAGAAAAGGACCTGGGAGTCCTGGTGGACACCAAGTCAAACATGAACCAGAAACGTGCCATTGTGGCAAAAAAAGAAACAAACAAAAAAAAACCCAAAAGAACCCAACTTAACAGTGTCCTTGTCTGCCTTAGGAGGAACGTTGCCAGCAGGTTCCTCTCTACTCAGCACTGTTGAGGCCACACCTGGAGTACTGTGTCCAGTTCTGGGCTCTTCAGTGCAAGAGAGATGGATATACTGGACAGTGTCCAACAAAGGGCCACTAAGATGATTAAGGGACTGGAGCATCTCCCATATGAGGAAAGGCTGAGAGCTAGGACTGCTTAGCCTGGAGAAGAGAAGGATCAGGGAAGATCTCATCAATGCATATGAATATGCATTGACCTCTGAAACAAGGGTGTGAAGAAGACGGAGCCAGGCTCTTTTCAGTGGTGTCCCGTGACAGGACAAGAGACAATGGGCACAAACTGAAACACGGGAGGTTCCCTGTGAACATCAGGAAATACTTTTTTACTGTGAGGGTGACTGAGCACTGGAACAGGTTGTTGAAGAGAGGTTGTGGAGCCTCCATCCCTGGAGATATTCAAAAGCCATCTGAACATGGTCTTGGGCAACCTGCTGTAGGTGACACTGCTTGAGCAGGGAGGTTGGACAAGATGACCTCCAGAGATCCCTTCCATCCTCAACCATTCTATGGTTTTGTGATTATACAACAAGGACTCTACAGCTGACTGAAGATGAGTGTTGACTGGCTAATCCAAGGGGAATTTTGGCTTTGGTGCAATAAAACAGTCAAAAAAAAAAAAAAGTAAATTACAAATTGCATTGGCATGAGTCCTTCCAAACTGCCATCATATAAACTCTACAGATACAATGGGCAATGAACTGCTTTTCTTCGTTATAGAAGCAATCTCTGAGCTCTAATCATAACAGCTTAATTATGACTTTTTAACTGTTTCATAGTTTTAATGGAAATGTTAAAGCACTACTGAAAAATAGCACCTGGAGTTTGAATGGACAGCACTGTCTTCTAAGGCCACAGAATGCCACAGTTCGGTTTAGTTCCTTGTCGTGGTTTAATCCCAGACAGCAACTAAGCACCATACAGCTGCTCAGTCACCCTCTGCCTCCCAGTGGGATGGGGGAGAGAATCGGAAATGTAGAAGTGAGAAAACTCACGGGTTGAGATAAGAACAGTTTAATAATTGAAATAAAATTATAATAATAATAGTGAGAAGGAAAACAACAAATAAAAATGAAACCCAAGAAAAACAAGTGATGCAACTGCTCACCACCTGCCAACCGATGCCCAGCCAGTTCCCAAGCACCGATCGCTGCCCCCCAGCCAGCTCCCCCCAGTTTATATACTGGGCATGACGTCATACAGTATGGAATAGCCCCTTGGCCAGTCTGGGTCAGCTGTCCTGGCTGTGCCCCCTCCCACCTTCTTGTGCACCTGGCAGAGCATGGGAAGTTGAAAAAGCCCTTGACTGGTGTAAGCACTACTTAGCAACAGCTAAAACATCAGTGTGTTATCAACATTATTCTCATACTAAATCCAAAACATGGCACTATACCAGCTACTAGGAAGAAAATCAACTCTACCTCAGCCAAAACCAGGACTTTTACTGCATTGGACAATGTCCTCTATCCACACAAAGATGTCTATTCAGCATGCTGGAAGAGGGCAATGAAGCAATAAAAGAAGCAATGTTTGAAGACAAAAGTTTTCATTCAAGCCCTATGATTAACGCAAGGAAGTACTGGAATGAATACTTGTAAGTAAGAGCAATCAAACAACTCATAGATTGGATTGACATAAAATACATTCACATAAGACATTTTCTTTTTTCACTCAGATGATATATACATCAGTAAAAATTCTTGAGCGTTGAACAGAGTAAGGAGATCAAGTCATTGCGCCTTTTCTGTGATACTGATCTGATGCTTTTTACAAGAGTTTCTCTATGGGCTTGTTTGTGCTGGTAAGATGTGACATGGAAATATTTGTTTGCTCCAAACTGGATTGACACTAGCAGCAGACAAGAGATCAGTATCTTTGAAATTAACCCATAGGTTCATTACCTATTTGAGTGGTATTTGAAAAATGAACTCACCTGATTTACACTATCAGTTCCTAAGCCAATCAGATCCTGAAATTATACACTTTATTTTTTTTTCCTTGTATCCCCTTTAAAAATATCCTGAGATTCTGGAAAACAAAGAACACTTTAATCAGTTCATCTCTGTACTTAGTTACTCATAAGAGGAAAAGACTGAATGAAAAGAGAATGCGTGCTGCATATCATTTTAAAGTGGAAAAATTATGTGAAAAGGAGAGAGGACAAGATTATTAAAAAGCTGTAAAAGAACCACAAAAAATTGTGATTTATTTCTCCCATTTTTCATCATAAAATTAAATTTTCAAATACCCTTACAAAAAAATCTCTGACCGGTTTGAAGAAAGGTTTTGTGGAAGGAGAAAATATGGGGAAGGCAATACAATTTTTGTCTTTATGGAAGGTGCAAAAATAAATATTCTGAATACCCAGTATATGGATATAAACTTTTCATCTGGAACACTTAAAGAGCCTTTAGATTCATGGTTTAGTTTCCTTTTCAAACACATTAAAAGAACAGTTAAATTAAAAAATACCACTCATGAACATTTTCTTACCCTGGTGCATTTGCACAGAACTGAGCTGCTTAAGGTGCTCCGTGATGGGGAAGAGCAATCCCTTATTCTCTCCTCTGAGATGTACCCCTTAAACTCAGCACAGCCTACCTGAGGCATGCTTGGCTTCTTGTCCCAAGGCCCCATATTTTCCTTGGATGTCACAGTGAATATTACGGTGATCACAGAACGCGGACATGAGTTTCTAATGAACAGCCAATCAGTTGAGCTAGCAAATCTGCTTTTTTTAGCCTTCCGCCCTTTACGTATAGGCTATGCCAGTGGCTCCACAGTACTAAAGGATCAGGAAATATTGCTGGATTTGAAATATCTTTCCTCTCTGCTTTACTTACCATGGCTTGTCACAGAGGATTAAGTTTTCTGCTTTTTCCCCCGTATCTGCTCCTCAAGACAGGTCTGTGCTTTATTCGCTCTGTTACCTTCTCTTCTGCATTTGAGCAATGCTCATCTAGCAAATTCACAACTAATCTCTTCTTCTGACCTTATCTTAAAACAGAAAACTAAAGCAAAGGAAAGGAAAAGCTTCACCAGGTATTAACAAACTGAAGTGGCAGCTGAGCAGCAATGCTTGCCAACTGGCAGGATGAAGAACTAAATGGCAGTGAGTCCGTACCCCTGTCCCAGCCTGGAACATGGTTTCCTTTTTAACAGCCTGTTTGAATAGTCTGTCAGTGACTTGCAGCCCAAAATAAGACTGCAGGAGCCGGTGCTGGCACTACAGGCAGTGCCACTGGCAGCTGCCACTGAACATGGGCTCAAGAACATGGAAAAAAAACCTCTGCTGCTTGCTCCCTCTGGACAGCTGCAGTCCCTGCTGCCAAGGTGCCCTGGCTGGGGCAGAGCGGGGGGAGAAGGCTGAGCCTGACAGGCTGGGAGGTGGAGAGGAGGGACGTGTGGCTGGAGGTGGCAGGGTGAGGGACTGGGGCTCTGCAGAGGAAACAGAAGGATGATTTGAGACCCTTGAGAGTGTTTGCACAAAGTGCCTCCGAAACCTGAGAAGCAGCATGGTAGAAAGCGTGAAGGAGCTTGTCTAAAAGACGTTTAAGTCAGCCATAGAGGTTAGAGGCAGGAATTGGCATCTCATTAGCGATGAACGATAATTAGTAGGGTGGGGATTAACAGCAGAGAGCCTTGAAAATGAAGGCATGTAGCCAATGTTTGATGTAATTAGAAAAGTACATGCCAGAAAAGGGATCAAAAGAGAGTGGATCATATGTTGTCAACCCAACTGCAAGAAACAAGATTTTAGGACAAGCCCTCAATAGAGTTATCTTGTAATTAATTAAGAAAGATGGCAATGTCATGGGAACAGCATCTGACAGGCTCTATAACAATTTCTCCACAATCTTTTCTCAGGACAGCACAGCCCAGCCAGCTGAGCCCTGGCAGCAGAGGAGATTGTGAGCACAGCTACCTGCCAGAGGAATGGTGCTCATTCCCCCACACCAGCAAAAACCCTGTACTGGTTCTGCTCACACCTCAGCAAGGAGCACATGCCAGGTGCCAGCCAGGTTAGAGGGGTGATGGCTGGGCAGGAACTCTGCTCCTACACTGTTTACTTTGCAGTTTGCTCTCTTGTTCCAAATAAGAAGTGGAAGCTTTGAAAAGTAATCACTGACATCTGCTCACCACAAACATACCTGTACTACCCAAACTGAAAAGTACTTGAACAACCGTTTCCCCCAGTACCGCTTTTTCTGTTAGTTCCTCCACACTTATTCACTGCTTGGGAAAAGAAAAAAAGAAAAAAAAATCAATATCTTTATCAACAAGTCAGCTACTTTAAAGTCTACAATCACACCCATACTACACAATTCCTCTGCTAATTTTGGATGTGATGAAGACTGAAGACCATCATAGTTTCTCCTTGACCCTTGCTCCTACTCCAGTAGACTCTTACTAGCGAATCTCAGAGACTGCTCCTCTCCACATCTCTCGGCTTCTATTGCTTGTGGAAAACGTAGTGGTTTCTGCCACTTTGCTCTTCTCTTGGTTCCAAAAGAGACCATGAACAAACCCAAAGAGGCTAGGTCTGCTGGTGGTTACTAAGTATAATAGCTTCAAAACAACCTCTGGCTCAGGATGCCCCTGAACTGTGGAGGCTGAGAAGCTGGGAGAAGATAGCAAGGGGAAAGAGCACTTTCTTTGTGCCTATTTCTTATACCGTTGCCCTAATCATCGCACACTGGCTGTTATCTGAGACGGGATAATGGCCCAAAGGGATATTTGATTAGACTCAGCAGGGCAGCTCTGATGGCAGCCCTTCCCCGCCTAGAAGAAGAATGCTGCTTCTCCCTCTAAAGAAGCGATGGAGCATTCCCTGGCAAAACTTCTGACAGTCTAACTGCCTTCTTGTGGGAGCCCTTCCCCACCCGGCATCTTTGTTTCTCCACTTCACAGATTTGCAGGATTTATAAGTCCGTCCGGTTGGGAAGCTGTTAGAAAACCTACTATATTTCTCCCTTATCACACAATTTTACTATGAAACTTTCAGTCCCCTGATAGAAAAGAGATGAATCAGTCTCTGGTCAGATAAGTAAGAAACTAAAGCTTATTATAGCTGTATGTCCATCCCACACAGGAAATCTTTACTTTTTCAGAGAGATCCTCACAAGCTTTCTGCCGTTTTACATGAATACCAAATCAATTTAAAGACCAAAAAGACACTATTCTGCAAAACTCTTGTCCCTCCAGCCTGATTACCAGCTCCAGGAGTCTCTGCATTTAATTCATGGAAACTGAATGCAGTGTTCACATCTGATGTGAGTTAGCTCTGTAGCCTCATGGTCTGCTATTGCCTAGAACAAGAAATTTCACGTTAAGTGTTCTACCATTACAAATAAGTGTTCCTCCTCTTTTTTTCATGAGAATGCAAGAAGTATCTATTTGATTAGATTACATTTTGTCTTAGCTTAGTTCATGTCTGAAGGTAAAGTCTGGGATCAAAACATAAAAGACAAAAAGAACATATAAACATTTTATCAGGTGTAAGCTGGAGCACCATCTCAACCTGTTCAGCAAGCGAGCCACCAGCTCCTTCCACAACCAAGCAAGCAAACCAAACAATTTCACTCGCATCGAAAGACTGTAGGCTTAGTCCTCCCACACCCAGAGAAGCCCCTCCAGAAACTCACCTTTTGCTGTCTTTGCTCAATGTTAGAGCTAAAAAAGCATCTGGAATTGTAACAATAGCCTGAGTGCTAATCCATTAAAAGGAGATTGGTCAAATCATGTAGCTCAGTCCACTTTCAAAAAACTACTCCTCCCTAGATTTTGGTTTTGTGTGTGTCTGTCTCTCCTCACTAATAGCTACTCTAATAGACTCAATAGCTTTGTCTCAAATTTTTTTAGCAGTCTAATTTCGGCCACAGGACTTCCGGAACAGAGTCACCAGATTTTCTAAATGCTAAGCCTTCAAACTGTCTTCTGTTTCTAGAGACAAGTACCAGGTAAGATATTTTCATCAATTTTACATGAATTGTTTTATTGAAGAACCTAGAGTTTCCTGATGTGGTTGATTTCCTGGATAATGTGCATGCTGTAGCCATTTATTACTCTTGTTTTGGTTTGGTTTTTTTAAGAGAGATTAAAAAAAAAACCAAACATGTGCTCCTCAAGGTGATGTTTTTGAATGTGCTTGCCCAAGTGGATGGTTACCATAGCTCCCTGCCATGGCTGAATGGTGCTTTGCCTCCCTGAACTTGACAAATCGATTCTTTTTAATACTGAATGACTTTCTACAATACCATGTTGGTCTTTTCCCAGGATTACTTTTCAGACACAGTAATAAGTTAAGATACTCTTAACTTATATATATATACACACACACACACATATATATATAAATATATATATATATATGTATATTTTTTTTATAAAGAAACCAAAGGCAATAGTAAACTCCAGGCACATTTTTTTCCAGAACCTAATCAAGTACAGCTGTGTTATTACAAACTTGTGCCAAAAAGCCAGTGAAGGCATTTGGAGAAGGGTGCTTATGAGCCACCACTGAGCTGTGGGAGTTGTTCACCATGCTCAGTAGCAACATTGCCTCCTCACTCTCCTGAGCTAGAGGACCGGGAAAACAAGTCAAGGGACCACCAGTGGAGCAGATGGAGCCAGGCCCTGCTTCAGAGGAACAGTTCCCAGGTTTGTATGGGTCAGCCTTCGAGGCACTACCTTTCATTCTCCTTGCTCCCCAGGCACCGCAGCCCCAGCATCACTAGATCCCCGCACCCCAGACCTTGCTTTCTCTGAGCCCCATGCTTCCCGAGAGGGGAAGGATGCAGGATAAAGGGACAGTCGGAAGGGTTGTTCGAGGAACACCACTGCTGTGCCTCCTTCCTGGTTTCTGTTGTTGCCACCTCGCCAAAGCACAGAACTCAAGTGAACAAGCGCAGCAGAGCGGTAGTGCTTAGACCCCACACTTCACCTTTGGTGTTTGAGAAAGCCCATACTCAGCCAAAGAGTTAGAAATGCTTTCATGCAGCATGGACCACTCGCTCTGTCCTCTGACAGCCCACTCAGCGCCTCAGCTAGCCTCTCCTTTCAAAGTTGAGGTTCAGATCACATTTGATATCTAGTTACATTCCTGACAAACTCTCACTTCAGTCCAGCCCTATTTTAACATCTGAAAAAAACATCTATTGTTCTGCCGTGGCCATCTGCTACCATCCCCGAGAAGTCAGGCCAAAAATACTCAGGTTCTTTGAAGAACAGTGTTATTTGAGACCTAATATGTGTAAAGACAGCCTGACAAATGGGGTATCTTAAAATCTTTCATGAATTAATGGGACTTGGTTTCTACCTCCAAGGGTAAGTTAGCATCATTGTTCCCTTTAAAAAGGGACTGCAGCAATAGGAACTAATACATCATATAAATACGCAAGGTGTGATAAAATGAAGAATTTATTTCAGGGTGGGAGTTAATGAGCAGGAACACAGAAAAACAAAGGGGCAATAAGCAGCCTTCAGAATTTAAATGCTCTCTAATTTTATAGTCATAACTTATGGTTAGCAACCAGGCATCAACAAATTTGTCATGAGTGGTGACTCACTTTAGGGTGGATTACAGTGGATGCCATTACACATCACTTCTTGAAGAGAGCAGGACCAGAGGAATTACCCAGGCTGTCTTTGCCCAGCATTCAAAACTTCAGTGTGTGGCAGTCTACAAAGATCTCAGTCTTAGCTTTCAGTAAATAACACAAAATAATCACCATGGGAACAGTCCTGCCCTGTGACTTTGCAAATCAGGTCACCTGTTAGTGAAAATACTCTTCATGAGGACTCTGTCCAATTCCCCCTGCCTCCCACAGAGTCTTCCCCTCTGCTGCAACAGAGGCTAAACAGACCGTTATATAATATTTGGGATTGTATGTTTTCAGGCTCCCGGGCATTCATCCCTAAAGTGTTTCGAGATACAATTTATAAACATAATTTCCCCCCCCTCAGTACTCTTACCTGCCTCTGGAAGAGTACTAGCTGCTGTGAACAGATGGTGCTAGTTGAAACAGGCAACACAGCGACAGGAAACCCAGGAGTGCATTCTGTAGTATTAATGCTGTACTATTAAAGACTCTCCAGTGCTAAGCAGTAAAGGGATTTTAGCTTAAGGTGAAAGTTTTTGTTAAAGTCCGTAAGTCGCACTGTTACAATAGTTCATTCCCACTCACGGACTTTGCTTGCTAAGCTAAATTGCTGAACTCTTCACAGCAGATCCTTTACTAGGAGCAGAGCTAAAAAACAATTTTACAAAATGCTAAAATTGTTCTCAGCTTACTTTTCATTTCAGTTTTTGCCATCATACTTTGCTATCTTCAACTCCCTGTCTTTGATAATCTGGGAAAATATTGTGGAAGTTTGCAATGGAAATAAAAAACAATTAATAATCAACTAATCCTGATTCAAAATTGAAAGTGACTGGTTTGCACTTGAAATTCATCTAGTCTTTTTCAGATGAAGACAGCATTTATTCAAATCTTCAAGTTTACCTTAGTAGTGAAAAAACAGTTTGGCTCCATAGTCCATTATAGTACTTTCAAGAGGAGAGCTTCATTACACAAAGAACAGCTACCCTCAGTTTTTCATAGTAAGTCTTCAAGAGCAAAGCATGAAACAAAAATTTGTCTTTTTCCTTTTTAGTGTTTATGCTGTATACAATGTGCTTTTCTAGACACATAGATCAGTGTTTTCACAAATCAAGGAAGCCTATGATATTAAACCAACTGTTGAGCATGTGTTTGTGCTAACTGCAGCCAGAAGAACCGCTGCATTAGGGCCACTCTTGGGAGAAGATGTAATTTTTCATAGTAATCTTCTAAAGCATAGTTGGGATACCAGCAGTGACTTTGTTCTAATTGCCATACCATCAATCATTTAAAAAAGTCAGTTGTTGCTTGAATAAGATGAGAAATACCTGGTGTAGGTAAGCAGCAGCAGGCGCACTAAACTGCCACCTCAGAAAATGTCCGCACGTGAGCTGCCAGGTCACTGGCGTTCAGATGGCTTCCTCACATCATCTTGTGCTCCTCCACTACCGCTTCCAGTAAACGGCCTAAAAACTGATAGCCACACATCTGGTTTTAGGAGCTGATCTTTTACACAGCAATTTCACCTTGAAAAATAATGGAAGTGAGTTACCTGTTGGCAGACGTGCCACCAGGAAGACTTACAGAGAAGGGATGAGGTAGCCGCCATTTACGCTCTTGCACTCAGGAGGGGTATCTGGCAATTGCACGTTTGTCCGTAGTCATGAAGGAGACCAAACAGATGATTCGAGAACAGTTCTTTCATAAAGAACAAAGTCACAATCATCACGGATTTCAGATAAAATTTTATCTGTTTGATTTAGTGGCACGTTTTACAGCTCTTGAGATTTTTCCCTTCCCTGCTCTTAAGCGAAGATCTTTTGAATTTCTTTCCTGAAGCAGGCGCAGTGAAACAAGGCACAGTGATCTTGTTCATGCTGTTTACAAAGGCAGATCACTCCCAGCTTCTAATCAGTACTGCCCCTTTCTCCAACCCACTGAATCACAAATCCAAACTCCCGAAAGACTTGGTGTATTTTGGTAACTGTACGTATATAAACTCATGCCAGAAAATAACCTGTATTCTTTGCTTCCATGTACGTTATTCAGCGTTAAGCTGTATTTATGAATCTTGTCTAAAATAGGCTTTAACAACTTCACAAAGTTACTCATCTGCAGTGTAATTTATTACCCTATCCACCCTTGTATTTTCTGCAGAACAAGCTGACAGAGGTTTACTAACAAACCAAAAACCTGCCCCGGGAAGACTGAGGAAATGTAATATTTTTACTTGAGAATTAACATGACATTTAGGACATTAACCTGAGACTTCCAGCAAGTTTTTTTCCAGTGGCTTTCTTCCCTTTCTCCTTTGTTGTGATCATGGGTTTCTGCACTGACCTACTGTAATTTCTCCAGAACAGTACTCAAAAACATAATCTTATATAGCAAAATTTTATACATTTACTAAAACCAAACTAACTTGTGCAGGATCCGTGATAATTTATGCACATGCAATTAAGCCAGGGATGTTGCTTGCAAGCACTTGTATGGGTCACCACCAATTTCCCAATTAACCTATTCCAAAACTTTAATGTTCCTTTAAAATAATTTCAGAAAATTACTTACTGCATGATGGTTTTCTGCAACATGGGTGAAAATAGCGTGGTTCACTCAAACCAGTTGCCACATTTGGCAGAGGTGTAAGGCTAGCTATCAGAAAGCAGCACGTATTATGTCTTGAAGTTTGCGTAGTATTCGTCCTCATGGACCAGATGTTCTCAGTATTTTCCAGACTATGACCACTCTTTCCCACCCTCATTTGGGCTCAGTGTTTCTTCTGTTGTCAGGGGATTACAAATGTGTGGAAAGATGGAAGCTCAGAATGGCATATAAACAGTTTTAGTAGAGCAGACAGTCTGCAGCTTGCTTTCAGGAATTAGAAAGATATCAGCTATTGTCAGGATCAAAAAAACATAAGGAAAGTCAATCAACTTTTTTTTTAAGCTTGATATGGAGAAAAGAAAAAAACCACAACAAAACCCCCTCCATAACTATTACTCTTTAAAAAAGGAAATTACACTGCCTTACTTCATACTGCGTAAGGGTATTAAGTCTCTTAAAGCATTCAGCTCACTCACTTTTTGACACTGAGTGCCAGCACTTCTAAAGAGAAAACAGTCCTTTTCCGTTTCAAATAATTCCTCTCATGTTTCAATACTGAAGACTGAGTGCAAAGTTAACTACAAAGAATACATTCTACCCCAAATACATTCTACCCAGCCTAATCACACTCTTGCTCTACAGAAAATACACTTTATCACCCACAGACTACTGGAATGCAGGATGCCTAGAATTTAGGAAGAGCCAGTTGTTCAATTCCAGGTTCTTCCCAAGGAGGAGAGAGTCGCTGTCCCCCCCAGCAGTGGGCCACAGTAGCAGAACTGCTCTTTACATTTTCCATTCAATTAAAAGATACAAATTAAGACACTTACGCATGGACTGTATATTTAGAGAAGCCAGACTAACTAAATCAATAGCCTATAATCCTCATTTGGAAAAAGCTAAGTGCTGTGTTTGGCAACCTGGGTAACTCCTATCAGTTGTTAAGACAGATCTTAAATCACTATTAGCCTAGATCTAATTCTTACAGGAAAAGAAAGAATAATAATGCAGTTAAGAGTATT
Organism: Nipponia nippon; assembly: GCF_047370975.1. Taxonomy (NCBI): domain Eukaryota; kingdom Metazoa; phylum Chordata; class Aves; order Pelecaniformes; family Threskiornithidae; genus Nipponia; species Nipponia nippon. The sequence goes on along the minus strand of NW_028262291.1, from coordinate 29,241,805 downwards.
TTTATACAGAAGTAGTCACTGTAATACAGTTAAAATTCTAACATGCATTTCTCAGTTTCTACCCCTTTTCTAGGGGTTATTTTCACCCTTCTGTTGCTCCTCCGGGTCTCAAAGTCAATAGCTCCAGACTGCTGGAAAGGATAACATGAAGCTGTCAGCATCTGGAGTCCTTTCTTGGGAGGAAACCGCTGCTGCTTTCTTCATCCTCCCTCTAGGATCCACTTGGGGTTCTTTTTATATTTGCTAACATGCTTTTACATCTAGAAAGATGCTCCATGCTACATCCAAATTTATGATATATGGTGCCCTTCACATATGTTAGATACGATTTCTTTGTTCTGTTACTCCCTAAACAGTTTTGTCCAGTTCTGGTTCTGCCTCTAAAAAACCAACCAAACAAAAAAAACCCCAAAAACCACAACAACAAAAAACCAAACAAACAAAAAGAACCCCCCACACAACAAAAACATACTTGACCACTGGTGAGTAACCACTCACCAATATATGACTATAGTCCAGTCCCATACATGTGCCCCATCATCCATCTGTACTTCTCTATGCTACGTCCTTTGTTTCTACTTGTAAACGTCTCTGCTATCACACCATGCCTGCATTTCTCTCCACCATGTCATTGGTTTGGTCATAAATATCTCATTCTACATAAAATAACTGCTTATTACTCTTACATATATAAAACTATGGTTGCACCACACAAAGGTAAACAGAAGCGAAACAAATTAGCCACAGATACCCGGCCACTTAGAGAAATCGTTGTTACAGCAAAGCTAAGTAAAACAAAGCTACAGGCAGGTCAAGAAGAGTGCAGAAAGGGAAGCCTGATGAGCCTCAGCACTGAAGCCTTGCAGACTCAGTACTAAGCTTATGGCCTATTACTAACAACAGTAATATGGTATTACAGTGCTACATCATTACCTTCTCCCAGTTGAACAAGCCCCAGCCCCTGACCATCTTGGTGGCTCTCCACTAAACTTGCTCCAGCTGGTTGAAATCTTCCTTGACCTGGGGAACCCAAAAACTGGACATAGTACTCAACATACGGTCTAACACAAAATGCCAGATACACCGTCATAAGTACTATCAACACTCACCCTGCCTTCTGTTACTCATAGGTAATTGCAATATATTAGCTGCTCCAGGGAAGCTCCTACTTTAATTTACCTCCTTTAACTGCTCAGACTCTTAGCTGGATACTGCTTCTTCTCAGTAGAAAGGAGAAACGCTAAAGAAAAATAGTCAAGTGTCCAAAGGCTGGCACATGAGGAACACCTACTTGTTAGGGCCTGACACAGCTGGGGCACAGGAGCCTTTATGCCTTGACATCTGTCTGGATGTTAAAGAACCCCAAGGGAGTATCTCATGGCTGGCTTTCCAAACAGCTGTTTAAGATGTTTAAGATGTTACCACCACAACTCTCTTCATGTTTACTACCACCACAGTCCACCTGATAAAGCAGAAAATAAAGCTGCTTTTTTTTTTTTTTTGACCCAGATAACTCCACAAGGTATGAGACTAAAGAAATTGCTCATATGATATTCCTTCAGCTGCTGAGCATGGGGGAGGGGGCGAAAATCTTAAGCGGTTGATGATGGTGGTAAGGTAGAACCAGTGAGTGCTTAACCACTCCAGGTAAAAATAAAAAAAGAAAATTCACCCATTTATTTGGCTGCTTAAGCATCTCCCTCTAAAAGACTAAGTTACTGTGCTGAAGGTAATAAGACTGCATATGTATCAGTAGTTTAAGTATCAAATTTATAGCACTTACTCCCCACAATTAAGAACCCCAAAATTCAAAGCTTCAAGTGGTCTAGACAAGCTTAACTACTGCTAGTTAAGATGGGGGGGGAAAACAAAGATTCCAAAGCCCAAATTTGAGATTGCATCCCTGTGCCTTTTTATTCCCCAACATGCATAACCAGTGAAGCATTTGTGCAGACCCCTCATTTTCAGTTCTCATCTTCTGCTTCCAGCTTCTGCTAGGAATGAACTAGCTGTGAAGCACTTTCTTCACAGCTAGTTCATTCCTTTTCCTTTGAGGCACAACATTTTTTCCTTTGGTTGACTATCCTTCCCAAAGCCAGTTAAAAACTGTCAACCCATCCTCGAGACCCTTTGTCAAGATTCCTTGAAAATCTGCGACCTTGCACAGCAGCTTAAAAGCATATGCATTTAAAAAAGCTCATAAGGAGGTAGAAAACTCAAAAATGTATTTTGTTGTTCAAATTGCATCAAAGGAACACTTCACTAACCAAATCTGTTACAGCTCTTCCCTCTACAGTGTAAAAGGCTGAGTCTTCCAGCCTGTTCAGTGATAAATTAAACCTATACAATTTTGTTTCACAGACAGCCCTAGCATGAACTTTATAGACATATACACCCAGAAACTCTCAGAAAGGATGTGGGCTGGGAAATGCTGCACAGCTCATGGTAAGCCACCATGTCTGTGAGACAAATTCTGTGCACTGCACGTAGGAAGGGGGATGGGGAGGGGGTAGTACACGCAGGGAAGACAGACAAAACTGGAGAAAGCAGTATGAGATTACTTCTAGAATCATGGGATAATTCGGGTCAGAGGGGAGCTCAGGGAGGTCTCCAGTCCACCCTCCTGCTCAAAGCTGGGTAAGCTACAAGGTTGGATCATGTTACTCATGGCTTAATCCAGCCTTCTCTTGAAAACCTCCAAAATAGAGACAGAACAATCTCTCTGGGAAACAGTCTACTCTCTGACTGTCCTAAGGATGAAAAAGCTTTTCCTTACACCTTGGCAGAACTTGTCCTGTTTCAACTTATGCCTGTTGTGTCTCATCCTCCCACCAAGCACCCCCTGACAACAGTCTTGCTTCATCTCGTTCAGTAGCTTCTCTAAGTTCAGCTACATGCTTTAGCATCTTTGATTACAAAACTAGTCTGGATTTCTACAAGATGAGCAAAGCCTGGGTTTTGAGTGAGATGCAGCAGAGGTGCAAGTGAACTGACCTTCCAAGAGGCTCTGTTTGATTCTAGTGATAAGGAGCAACTCTAGTCATTAGAGAGGGATCCAGGAGTCAACAGCTGCTCTTGCAAAAGAGGGGGCTTACTTTTCATTAATTGTTTTACAGTATTAGTATTTTAAATAAAATCATCCAGACTGCTAAATGAAGTGTCAGTTTCTGAAAATACAAATTCCAGACAGGAAACCCTTAGCACCTCAGATCAAGGGATAAACAATCAACCTTATTAAACCAACAAACCAAGTTTATTTATAGAAGTCTGTACAATTGTGATGAACTATGCTAGGACACCAGTGAAACAAAGCAAACAAATCTCTCCCTCTCTAATGAGTGGGAGGTGTAGTCACTCACCTTTACATGCACTTAAAGGAAAAAAGATTACAGCTTTCATACACAGTTCTGTAACTATTCAAGAGTACTTTCTTGATGTATTATTCTCAATATAAGAGGTTTGCATGATAATTTACTGACTGTTGCCTCTCTTAAAAACAGTATTTCAGCAGAATCCAGAGACTTTGAGAGGGTAAGTGGCAGTTTCATAGTTGCAGATAACTAGGACATAGTCCATAATTCAGATCTGCATTCTAAACTCACTGCATCTCCTCTGTTTCAGTTATCTCCACTAGAAGTTACTTGCAACACTGTACGGGTCTCGTCAACATTTTGGCTGTAGCATAGACTATTCTTGTGTTACCAAGTGTAGAAGTTATCTAAAACCAATACATCAAGGGCAAGCATATTAAAAACACTGAATTCGAGTTAACTTTACCTTTAGAGACCACTTGTCACTGCACCTCAAAGCTGAGGCATTTCTGTGGAAAAATCAGATCCTGAATCACTTGATTGTGCAATTATTTCTGCAAAGCATTGGAGAGTGATTATTTTGAAAACTGGCTATTGCAAAATAAGTTTAGATTTTTTTATTACAAATCTGTAACATCATTGAAGCTGTTGAAAAAACCAAAATCATATCAAATGCATATCTACACAGTGAATCACGATGTCTCCTATGAAGTTATCACGGTAGATTCCATAAATCCACTCTTAAGAAGTTAAAAGTACATATATGTGAAAGCCTACTACAACTCCAGAGAAGCTGCTAAAATAGGCCATCAAATAAAGCAGTCTATGATTACATATTTACAGAATAACCCACATGTGTCCTAGAACTATGGACTATTCAGTAAATAAGTATTGAAGGATTCCTAATTATTTGTTTACATGGTATATAAGAGCTGCTTCAGAGGTTGATTTTCTTTTTATACACAGTTCATAGTATCAATCTGCACACAATTACATGATGTTTCTTTAAAGCTACTGTTAAAAAAGGAAGAGAAAGTTAAATAAGAACTAGATTAAAGTTTCATTAAGAATCCAACAAGAAAAGTATCAAACACAGGTTTAAATGTAACCAGTGTATGATTTCAGAAAAACAGTAATGCTCTGACACAAGAAGAGCATCAGCATTTTCCCTCTTCAGGGTCCCCCAGAAACATTCCTATCCAGTTCAGTGCTTAAGTTATTATATACGTACTGGCCTGAGTAGGAACAAACACGTGCTTGCACGCTTACCTGAACGAGGGCCTCTAACCTTTTAGACTTCTAATTCTCTTTTAATTTAGTTCTTAGCTCCATATATTCAGTTGTATCTTGTTTGGAAAAGTTTTTTGTTAAATGTCACTTATATTTACAATCTGATTTTTTTTTTTTTTTTTTTACACCTGAGCGATAATTTAGCTGTCACCTTGTGTCCAGTCAAATATTCCATAAAGCCATACAATTCTTGTGCTAGTGTTGCGCTCCACTTGAACCAGTTTATATATGAAAAATGTGCATCAGCTACCTCTTGTACATCACCCACTGACCTTTCTACTGTGTCCTTACTGTGTCCTTCCCCTTCCACACAAAGTGATTTTTTTTTTTTAATATTTTGTTTGTTTATAGAAGCCCTGTTTAAATGGTTCACAAAGCAAGAAACAAGGTGAGCTGGAGCCCAGTGAAGACATGATGACTTAACAAATATGTAATATTGGAGGCTTGGAGAAGAAATTAAAGCCCAACCAATGAGCACCCCAGGGCCATCCCAGAAAAAGCTACTCCACTCAGTTACAGCTGGAGACTCCGGATGCACTATAGATGACAAGTCCCACATCAAGAACTGTGTACCTCTCTCTCATCAGATAAATGTAAGTAAAAAAGGGAACATGAAGTTAAACAGCTATATCAGCCAAGCCGTTTTAGTAAGAAGAATCACATTTAATGAGTTTCTTTCTTGCAATTTCAGATGCTCAAGTACAGCTGGTAGAAATTCAAAACAGCCGTAAAGAACTGTGACAGACGGATACAAATAGTACTGCAGCTTAAAAATGATAAAAAACACCTGAAAAAAAGTCACACAACCCTCCCAAAAAAATTTACACTTTGAACCTAAGCCAGTTTTTGAAGATTCCCTTCTCCAAAGCTAGGATGAAGGAGGAAAAAGAGGAGGAAGAAAGTGCAGATGACCTTCCAGCCACAAAGGTCTTGCGCCAATGTTTATTCACCGTGCCTGTGGTGGTATGTAGGGGGAGATCACCAAGTGCTGATTCTGCGACCACCAAGAGATTCCTATGGAAATCCAGACCTCAGGCTAATACTGAACACAGAGTGGACCAACGAGCTGCATCAACAAAATAAAAACAAAACTCAAACTAAAAGAAATGGGAAAACCCCAAATAGCACAGATCCACATTTGTGAGGGGGGCAGGAAGAAAGGGCAAGAAGGGAGGTCTATACAGTAAATAGTTGAATGGTTTATGTTACAGATGACTGGCAGTTTTAAAGAGTCTCTTCCCAGCTCCATTGCTGCTCCAACCCAGAAGGGAGAACTGAAAAGGGAGGAAGAAAAGGTAGGACATCGTCATGGAGCATGCAGGATCAGAAGCAGCAGAGTGGGCATGCTCAAATAAGCCCCCGCCTCTTTTTGTAGTCCTCCAAGTTCAATGATCGCCGAGGGGCACCATCTTTTGCTGGTGGAGCCTTGGAGGTGATGGCCAGTGCCTTAGATTCTGTTGGGGATAAGAAAAGAGTGAGGACTGAAACACATGAAAACTATAGATTTTTACTCGTTGCCTTTGCTGACAACTTCACCACAAATCACGTTTGGCTTCTCTAGTATACATCAGGTTAGAACTTCAGTTAATAATACAGGCAGTATCTGGTAACTTATCTTCATAGATAAAGCATGTGCAGTTTTGACTCTGTTAATCCAGCTTTCTGCCGATAAGTATACTTTCATTTCTCAAGAAAACCACTCTGTAGCACACTGAAATCACAATACAAACAGAGCCTTCAGGCTCAGTTCAGGGATCTTTGATAAATCATTATCCCATGAGAATAACAAGCACAAAGAGACAGAAGTCAAACTTCCTATCTGTGTCTACAATACACATTTTAAACAATCCCCATGTTCTTCTGTTAAGAAAGAAGACTGTACAAAGCAAGATGCCACAATGGTGTCCTGAGGCAAAAAAAACCCAAAACAGCCATACTTAAACCTCTACCTACACTGTGTGTCTCATCCTTCTCTTTCAGTCACCTTCCTGGTTTTCAGTGTTCTTTAGTGCCTTACCCTCATCCGCTCTCTAACTCTCTGAAGTTCATAACTCTCACTATCTGCTTCAGAAAGTCTCCTATTCTTGGCATCCTACCTCATTCTTTAGTCTTATGCCTGGAGTTCCAATCCTGACCTAGTTTGGAAAAACAACCTCTCCTACTTCCCCTTCTTGACAAGGTTTTAGTCTTTGTGCATTCTTACAGTACTTCCTAAATTGTTGTCCTCCAAGAAACTTCAGATCTAATCCTTCCAGTAATGCAAGAAAAAATAAGCCTCATTAGTCAAATTCCACTGGTACACTCCCATGCTTTCCCTCCACTGGAAAACAGCTTGATAGGATGAGAGGAAACAGCCGCAAGTTGCGACAGGGAAGGTTTAGATTGGATATTAGGAAAAATTTCTTCACCGAAAGGGTGGTCAGGCATTGGAACAGGCTGCCCAGGGAAGTGGCTGAGTCACCACCCCTGGAGGCATACAAAAGAGTGTAGATGTGGCACTTAGGGACATGGTTTAGTGGTGGACTTGGCAGTGTTAGGATAATGGTTGGACTTGATTTTAAGGGTCTTTTCCAACATAAATGATTCTATGACACTAAACTGTTCTTGCCACACATCTCGGCTCTCAAAGTCAAGATCACAAAGAGGAAGGGTCAGCAAGTTTGTGTATATAAGCATACCTTCATTCCCTGCCCAGTGTTTTGGTTCCCCTAAAATTTTGCTTCAATACCATCTGCAATACCAAAGTTAGGGAACAGCAACTTGGCAAAGCAGCAGGTTCAAAAATCAGATAAAAATACTTTATCCACATAGCATGTAGACAGATTATGGAGCAAGACATCACGGACACCCAAAGCTTATCTGTCCTCAAAGGCGATTAGACAAATTAACACAGTAAGTATCAAGGTAGATCTCAAGGCTTATTAAATACAACACTCTTATCTGTTCCCCAAAGATTATGTAAGTCACAGATATTGTAGACTGGAAGAGTACATCAGAAAACACTCATTACCTCCTTTTCTCCTTAGGCATTTGGAGTAAGGATATGGGGATAAACAGGCTTTCACTCTAACACAATATGGTTGTTCTTATTTTCTCAATGGATGTCACTAGCACACACCCCCTCCTCCTCAGTTCAAGGTACTTGCCAAGATGACAAACATAGAGTCCTTGCTCCCATTTTCAAAAGCGCACCAATGATTTTGAAAGAACTATTCTGGAAGAAGTGAGCTCTACCATAATGAGCCGGACAATCACATGCCCAAACTCAGCTGCAACACCTACCTGAACTGGGAACCTGAAGATCAATCTTTACATCAAAGTCGTGCACTTTGAAAAGATCTTCTGAGAGGTCACTGGCTGATTTAGAGTTCACATCTTTATCTTTCCCTTGACCCTAAAATAAAAACTACAGGTAAGCCTCCAACCCTTATCTGTCCAGATAAACAGAGATAAAAATGCTTTTTCACCACTTCTGTCACAAACATACCTAGTTTAGCTTTAGCACTGCTAGAGAAACTTAATTTTCTTTCCCCAAGAAAGAAAAAACTGTTTCTTTTTTATGATAATGCTCTACAGGATACCTATTTCTAGAACTGAAGCATGTATCTACTATTAGTCATAAGCTTCTAGAGCAAAATGGTGACAGTAGGAGGAACGTAACAGAGACAGAAATGGAAACTTGCCTTACTCATGTCCTTTGGAGCATCTGGTAATACACCAGACCCGTATTTTGCATTTAGCTGAGCAAGGATGGCAGCTTGGACAGCAGGATCTCTGGACTGCGGAGGGGAAAAAGAAAAAAAAAAAAAAAAAAGGAAAGAGAGCAAGAAAAAAATCACTGTATTTAAATTGGCAAAAACTATACTGCCATTTTGTTAAAACAGCGCTCATATCCATGAATCTAAAACCATAAGAGGCTGTAGAGCAGTTAGCCCAATCTTCAGGATCTCAGAGACAACTGAAATCACCCTGATACACGTGTAATGAAGCTGACAGTAACAAACTAAAAGTTATCCTTCAGAAAGTCTTTCTTTGAGAAAATAAGAAATACATTTCCTGTTGATACGGTTTGCTCCCGTGACTAGTCTTAACACTGTTGTTAGATGTATTTGCTTTCAGCTTACAGTTCGAGCTGGAACACTCTACTAGAGAGAAGAAATCTGTAGAAGACTGTTTTCTTTACATAATAGTTGTCTACCATAATAAAACTACTCGGTTATGATTCTTTTCTAATAAAGAATTATTTCAGAAATAATTATGTAATTCAAGCCCTGCAATAAAATTCCTCTTCTATTCTCTTGCCAGTTTGTGGAGACTGATGAGAGCCAACCTGACCAGTTTTTTTACGTACTGATACCAGAACTGTATACTATTCCAGAACAGGCCTCAACAAAGCCAGATTGCTTAGAAGTAGGAGCTGATCACCTTGCTACCCATCATGGACATAGCTAGGGACCGCAATAGCAGGTTTTGCCACAGTATCACAGGGGAAGTTTGTGTTAAACTACTTTATCCATCACAGGCTCCAAATGTCTGGTCTCCTCTCTCCTTTCACAGATCTTTCAGGAAAGTTTCAACTAATTAGAAGCAAAACTCACACCTAAAGCAAACTGTCTTCCCAAAGCTAACTGAATCTGAGTAATTCTACATAGAAGAACTCACTACAGAAGTCTAAACCACACTTGCTTCTCCATGTACATACCCACATCACTTATGTCCTTCACACTTTGCATTAAAAATAAAATGTTGCTTTTTCCTTCTTTTGGGATAGTGACACCAGGATCTCACTCAACTATATCTCACCTTGGCATCTGGAGCGTTAATAGCATATGGCACAGTTGGGAATGAATACAAACAACATTTTCCTTCCTACTCTCTGCATTACATTGGTTTCTGTTTCTCTGCAAATTGCCTCAATTGAACTTAAGTATTACACTCACATTAGACACTATTGTGGGCTTGCACTGCCGCCTAGTAAAGGGGTCCATTTGTTGGTTTTTCATGCTGTGACTTTCAGCCTGAAGAAGAAAAAGCACGTGGTTTTGCAGAGTTAGCTACTTGCACCCGTGTAAATCCTCCCACAGCACCCCATCCATGCAAGCACTCATCAGCTATATATAATATCAAGATCAGAGGAAAACTAGCAACAGCAGTACAGATTAGAAAGATTTTGACACACCCACAGTTCTATGCTTCACAGGGCAGAACTGTCCTTACTGAATATAACACAGAAAACAGGTGCACAACTCTCAGGATTGTTAAGGCTTAACCATTTGTTAACAAGCTTAACTTTTCCTTAATAGAAGCATCACTGTAGAGAATCGAGTATTTCCTTTACTGTTTTATTCTCTGAAGTCTCCTTTCTGATTTCTTTCCCATGCAAAATACACTAAGTCACTATTACAGTCAGTAATCTGCTGATAATTGAGTTGATCAAAAGAATAAAATGCTTTAAAATCATGTCATTTGCCTATATGAAAGACTTTATAGGTTGTTAAAAAATTGAATAACTTCACCATGCAATTATCCCCCTTTGCATCATTTCATTTCTACTGGTACAGAAGTATTAATTCAGCACTATTTACCACAAGAGCCTTCTCAGACTCAACGATATTCCACTCTCTATTCCTCTGGTTGATGTAACTGCAGAAAGGAAAAAAAGGAGGGTGGGGGAAAGAAAAAGAAAGTGACTGTCATGTATCAATGACAAAACGCCTGACAGAATTCTTGCAGCTTCATCCTGATCACAAATTACTCTTATTGCAACACAACTTCTACCTGGTGCATGTGGAAAAGAGTTTACATTTTTGACAGTTTTAACTGAATGACAGATACAAGGAAGTGAAGATAGGCAAACACTAAAAGAGCCATCATGACACGCATTTCATCAATATATTGTACAGGAAAGAAGAGACAAAATCTTGCAGTTAATTCACTACTGCATTAGTTTCTCTTTTCTGTATATTTTGATTGATACTATTTAAGAAAGAAAATTCCCAATATCTGCTTCTTACCTGATTGCAGAAATGTTTTTTGTTCGTTGACGATCGAGGGCCTCTGCTCTCTCTTCAAGTTCATTAAGCTGATCTTGAATCTGTTTGGCCTTGTCTTGGTCCCCCAAGTCCTCAGCCATAGCCTTCAACCAAACAGTAACTCATTAGGCACTACTCTCTACCACAGAGCTAGTCAGAGAAATGAGGGATAGACCGATGAATCAGCCAGCTAACCCTATACCAGTTGCAAATTTTCTACCCTGCATAGTAAGAATACAACAAAGAGCTAAACTCTCCTTACAGCTCAAGACAAAACAGGACTTCTTTCTCTGAAGAACTCTTGAAAACCTTTGAAACCCCTTAAACTAAGGAAGACGTAGGAACACTAGTCCCAGCATGAGAAGGGCAAGTCAGTTAGATGATTTAAGTTACAGGTGTGATTAAAATTTAATATCGCTATTTACCAGCTTCGGAAAAGAATGATTATTTCTGCAACTGTCAGTTGCCACTTGTTTCAGGGAGTTGGAGAGTCCCCTACCACACTACCGGACCAACAGTAGCTTATTTTGCCACCTGGTGACAACAAAAAGCAACTGCACTCTTCTGCAATGGAAAACTAACAATTCACATATTCGTGCATAGTAAAACGATGACCAAACACCACAGTTAAGCCAAAGAATGCAGAACTAAAGATCAATAAAACCACTTTGTTTTTACTGTATGTGAAGCACGAATGTCTTGAAAAAGGACAGCATGAATAAAACCAAACAAAACATGTTATGTCTATCTTCAGAGATACTTAAGACTGCTTGTTTACTTAACTTCTCAGCTTCGACTTCTCAGCACTGTTAGGTCTATTCATTCCAGGAGGTCTACATGTAAAACCATTCAGTGGCAAGTAAATCTTTCAGCAACATATTCTTTTCAGTATAAATTACTGGCCATAAAGTGACAATTCAGTCACCCCACAGTAAAAGAATTTAACACGACTTCTATTTTTCCTATTTTAAAAAGTATAGGAAACCAACTTTCAAATGTTATTATGGGGTACCCTGGGGGAAAAAAAAAAGGGAAAAAGAAAAGAGAAAAAGAGTTTCTAAAGCAGAACAGCTTAAGACCTTCTTGCTTAAAGGACACACAAAGCCAGCTACAATTGCTGGCAATTGCCCTTAGAAGAAGAATGCAATAGCTTTAACTGGGTTCTAAGTGTTCTGAACCCAGCAATGAACCTTGCGATCCACCTTCTAGCCGCATAGTTAAAGTCGTCTTACTGCTGACTACTGCCAAAATCCAGATGAGCTCCAGTTCTTCAGAATCAAAGACTGCATTAAGCTTGCAGGTCTCATCTCTCACCTTCTCTTTTAACAGCTGAGTTTTCTTCATAGCATAATTTGGAGGTGCTTTTCTGAACCTTTCCTTCTCTTTCACAATCTGTAAGACGCAGAGGGAACAGCAAGAATATGCAAATATGAAATGTCTGTTTCAATACTTGGACACTAGAAGCAACAGATCAATATCACCTAAGAAATGTACTTACTGCCACAGAATTTTACTCATGCTCTTTCTCTGCTGCATTTTTTAATTTGTGACTCGGTAATGAGTTACAGCTCCATTCCCCTCACTTACGACCTACAAAAATCTGATGCTAATCACATTTGGTCAGTATTAAGCAAGTATTAAACTGCAGAAACTGTGATATTTGCATCTATCATGATGCTGTTAGCTTTTCAGATCTTGAGAACTAAGTTGCCATACTCAGGTTAGGAGTTCAGAGCTCTGCGACACATGTTCAAGTGGAGGTAACAGGGCACAAAGGATGAAGTAAAGCAGGAGCGAGCACCAAACAACAGCTGGATCACCAAGCTACTCTATCCAGTTATGCAACTTCATTTTGAGCCTTTTATTTTCTTCTTAGGAAGGAAATACCATGATCATTTTGCTTTTTAACAGCTAGAGCTCTACTCCATGAGTTCCTGTCACCCAGCCTCACTGTTTACCTCCTCAATGTCCTGGTCATTAAACTTGTAGTTGAGGGCTTCTTTGATGGACACTTCCTTCTTGTTTATCTCATCTAGTGTGGGCAGCTGCATCCCAGCAGAGAACATCTAAACACAAGAGACAAAGTATTATCCACTTAAAAGTACCCTTGGCTGAAGGCTGCTAAGAAGAAACTAAAGTCTGGCAAACTTACCGCTTCCTTCCACTTCATAAACTCACTTTCAGTAAATTCTTGATTGGAGACAAACTCCAAACGAAACACACGTGAATCACTGCCATGCCTGCAACAAGAAAGTGTAACAACATCTCCCTCTGATGGTACAGAGCTGTGATCTTGGATCTATCAGTGTAAATTGATTCAAGAAGCCCAAAACCAGACACTTATGGCTACTCCTGTGGCTTGCATGCTCTCTATTCCTAACCTCTCTCAGGTCAGTGACAGTTCAGGAGCCTACCTCAGCTATTAGTAGTAATGCAAAGGAATACTAGACAGTGAGTCTGCAGGAAACAGTCGCTCAGTTGTAGCAGTAAAACCCTCAGGAGAAAACAGAAACAGACCTCTCTCACACCTAAACCTTATGTACCCTATTTGGTGACCCATGGCATGATCTTTGTAAATACAAAGCTCTCATGTTTGTACCAGTAGAAGTAACCTTTAAGCAGTACTGAATTATACAATGCTGGAGCCAACCCCCATCTAATTTTTGATTTGTTGGCCAGTCAAAGCCAGAAATCCCTAAAGCTTTTCTGCAGAGCACTGCCTTTGGTACTACCAGCTAAACTACTATACTGCTACTAACCAATACTAAAATCAATGGCCACAGTGTAAATTTTACTCAAAGCATGGAGCTCTCTCCTGAGATAGCCTAAGAACTTATTGAATGTCACAATGGATTTCTTTTTTTTTTTTTTTTTTACTCCACACTTGCACCCATGTGCATTCTCCACACACCTTCCTGTTTCTCCCAAATGATTAATGTCTTCTTGTCCTATCTCACCAGGATGTTTTGTATTGTAACTGTTAATCTTCACCTCATGATCCTTATAAGGGCTGTAAGAACAACTGAGAAATCTGATGCTGCATTCAGCTTCTTCCCCCCCAAAGTACAATTTTATTTTGTAACACATATGCCATATATCTGATTATAACAACAGTGGAGAAAAGATATAAAAGAGTATTGCAAAGCTCAAGAGGCATACACAAGCAATCACGGGTTACTCATGCAAATGAACTGCTCAGATGTTAACACAATCACAAGTACTTGCATAAGGATTTTTTATAATTTCCATTATGCCCAAGGGGAAAAAAACCCAAACAAACCCAACCCCAACATTCTAGCAGTAAGCGGCATGGCAAGGCCCAGTCTGCTTTTTAGCTGTCATCTCCAAACCACACACAGAACCTTATTTGCTATGAAAAGGACACTGACTCATGAACTGATGAGGATTACTTTGGTATCTTACCGCAACTGCAGTCCTTTGTTTGTCCGGGTACCACCAAGCTGGTAAACCTTTGCAGTCTCTACCACACCAGTTATTTCAGCAACCTATATCATGGAGTAAAATACACAAGAAGAAAGACGCCAAGAGGTTTTTTTTTTTGTGTTCCTGGAATGTATCTGGCATATTCAAGCCTTTTCACTAAAGATCAAAAACCTTAATTTAACTAACAATTCTAACTAGATCAAGGAAAGCAAGATTCTTCAGTGTACATTACCAGGTACTGAATTAGTTACTTCATGCATCACTTTTGAGCTGACAAATTATACCATCTGAATGCTTGATGCACTTTTTATGTATTCTCAGTTCGGCCTTCCTGACCAAATGACATACACTTTCCTACTTTTTCTATTTCCTTTTCAATTAACACTGATTTGGGTTAATGTATGTCCCAAATGAAATACACCAATGCTGCTCACAGCCCCCTCTGGGGACCTTTTCAATGCAATTTTAGAGACTATTGTTGCATCCTATGATTGTGCAGTTACAGCAATGAAATAGAAAAACAAAATTGTGTTCTCAGTCACCTTCTCTTCTGAGGCACACTGATGTACTAAAAACACTTTGTAAAAAAAGAAGTGAGACCACGCAATAACTTGGGAACAATCCCCGAAATACAGAGTGAATGTTACTCATCCTTACTTGGTCAAAGCAGAGTCCTGAACTCTAGTTTGCAATACAAATGATGAGACAAGACAGCAGGAACCAAAGCTGGAAAACAGGCTTTGTTAGTGCTCCCTCTCTTTCACTAAATGTATCTCTTCACCTAGCTGGTCCCATAGATTTATTTATTTTTAAACGAGTCTCCTCCACTTCTTTGGCAGCAATTACGTTTTCTGGTTATAAGCAATCTTTTTATGTTAATCACTCAAACAATCACAGGTACCTGAGAATTGATAAGCTGCAAATATTATATTACAGCACTATAAAAAGAACTAAATCGCTTGGAACTAAACTCACCCGATAAACAGGTTTGCTGTTGTGATTTCCAATGCCAATACGGACAAAGCAGCCAGTGACTGTCTTGGCAAAGAAGGGCATATGACACCAGCGTTCCAGCTTGTGTCGCGATAACCGTACTCTGTTCAGTTCTTCAGGCAAGGACACTGGCTGGGACTTAGGAGGAATTTCTTCTTTCCTGATTTGGGAAAGGTGAGAAGGAGTAAAGGGAAAAAGTAGAGACATAATCACCAAAAAAGGGGTCCTGAGCAAGGTGCAGCATGAGTGTTACCTATGTAAATTACTAGTAAATGGAATGATTCATCATGCACTAGTTGACTGTAGATAGGTGAATTTAGCATTCGTGAGAAAAGCTTAACACAAAGTCCCAGACTTGCTACCCACTGCCTCTGCTATGACAAAGCAGAAAGACTCACACACCAAAGCAGTTTGTAGGCTAATGCTTTAAGATAAGCCAGCACGTATCTTTGCCCTGCTCATATGCCAGGGTTCTGCAGCTGCTAAACTGTAGGACTAAACAAATCTGTAAATGACAGTGTAAATGGGGCTAAAGGTAACAGCAGGGAACTGAAGTTGCAAACCCATCCAAGGTAAATCAGTCCCATGCGCCATGATGTAGAAGCCAAGGACTCAAATCTGAGCAATGCAAGTGTGCCCAGAGTCAAAACCACTTTAGAGACACTGAACTGCCCCCAAACAATCCTCTAAAACAGCATACGTCTACATGAAGTGGATCTCTGTTTTTGAACACACACTTACAAGTAATCATAGTCCCGTGTTTACTACTTACTCTTCCTCTTCATCAGAGGATGAGGATCTGGATGAGCGATCACTTTTCTCACTAGACTTATCATCCTCCTCCTCCTCTTCATCGTCAGAGTACACTTCACTAGTTTTTAATGGCTGTTTTTTTGCAAGCAATTCAGCTGGAGGAAGGACAGAGAACAAGGAAAAGCAACCTGTAAATTTTCTGAGAGGTTCCTTTTAGACTGAAACCTTATTGTTTTTTTAAAAAAAGAGGCAGATATAGCTGTTAATTTTACACTGGATACAAGTGCCACACGTTCAAATCCACTAGTAAGCTAAGCGCTCCATTGTATATATTCAAAGAGAGAAACGAAAGTATTTAAAAGCATCTTAAATCTCATTTGTACTTACCTTCAGCCTCTCAACTTGACTGCACATAACAATACAAGATGGGCATAGCTGGATATACAAGATAAAACTATTATGATAACTCGTTTTGCAAGGGGAAAAAAAAAAATCTCATGTTTGGAGCGAAGCTATATTGGGTTTGTGTGGCAAGGTTTTGGTAGCGGAGGGGCTACAGGGGTGGCTTCTGTGAGAAGCTGCTAGAAGCTTCCCCTATGTCCAACAGACCTAATGCCAGCCAGCTCCAAGACAGACCTGCTGCTGGCCAATGCCAAGCCCACCAGTGATGGTGGTAGCGCCTCTGTGATAACGTATATAAGAAGGGGGCAAAAAACAAACAAACAAACTGTGCAACTGCAGCCAGAGAGAGAAGTGAGAACATGTGAGAGAAACAACTCTGCAGGCACCAAGGTCAGTGAAGAAGGAGGGCGAGGAGGTGCTCCAGGCACCGGAGCAGAGATTCCCCTGCAGCCCATGGCAAGGCAGGCTGTCCCCCTGCAGCCCATGGAGGTTAATGCTGGAGCAGATATCCACCTGCAGCCTGTGGAGGACCCCATGCTGGAGCAGGGGGATGCCCAAAGGAGGCTGTGACCCCGTGGGAAGCCCGCACTGGAGCAGGCTCCTGGCAGGACCTGTGGACCCATGGAGAGAGGAGCCCACGCTGGAGCAGGTTTGCTGGCAGGGCTTGTGACCCCGCAGGGGACCCATGCTGGAGCAGTCTGTTCCTGAAGGACTGCACCCTGTGGAAGGGACCCACGCTGGAGCAGTTCGTGAGGAACTGCAGCCTGTGGGAAGGACTCGTGTTGGAGAAGTTCATGGAGGACTGTCTCCCATGGGAGGGACCCCATGCTGGAACAGGGGAAGAGTGTGAGGAGTCCTTCCCTTGAGGAGGAAGGAGTGGCAGAGACAAGGAGTGATGAACTGACCGCAACCCCCGTTCCCTGTCCCCCTGCGCCGCTGCAGGGAAGGAGGTAGAGAACTTGGGAGTAAAGTTAAGCCCAGGAGGAAGTGGGGAGGAGGAGGCGGGGAAGGTGTTTTAAGATTCAGGGTTTTTATTTTCACATTATCTTACTCTGATGTTGATTGGTAGTAAACTAAATTAATTTCCCCAAGTCAGTTCTGTTTTGCCCATGACAGTAACTGGTGGAAGATCTCTCCCTGTCCTTATCTCGACCCATGAGCCTTTCATTGTATTTTCTCTCCCCTGTCCAGCTGAGGAGGGGAGTGATAGAGATGCGTTGGTTGGCACCTGGCATCCAGCCAGGGTCAACCCACTACAGGAGCACAGTAAAACCCAGTAGAGTAACAAAAAGGGTTGCATCAAAAGTCTGCGGCAAGACAGACAAGATGATGTGCCAGTGAAGAAAGAGGGAAGTGTAGACAAGGTAGCACAAGTACAATAGATACAGTTTGGACGGTCCAGAGATTAAATAACAGAATCTAAGTGACCAATTCAAATACATGAACTAAACATTACTAAGTGCCATTCAATGGACTGCGATGAAAGTTTGCTTTGTTTTCAGACCATTCCGGGGAGGGGCAGAGGGGAGGAATAGAGCATCAGTGGTACCAAACAATACCCCAGGTGGTCATGTTGGGCAAAAGACCAAGGAAAACACAGACACAGAATTCATTCACTCCAAGGTGTGGGATTGTTGCATTAATTAGAAACAGGAAGTAGCACAAAGAGCTGTAATAATGCCTCAAAAAATTGTAGCAATAGCAACACGCTTTCATACCTGTTCTGTTCTTCCTTTTCTCTCTTTCTGCTTTTAGCTCCTCCATTGCCTGAGATTTCTTGTCTAGCTTCTCATCCCGCTTTGATCGCCGCTCTTTGTTATGTGACATGACCTAAAAACATGCACAGAAAGTACTTCAACACCAAGCGCAATCCATAAATTGAAATACATTAAAACAAAGATTGTTTGCACACTTTGAAAACTTTTCAAATAGAAACTACTAACAAACTCCACTTGGAAATAATTTTTTTTCAAGTTCATTTTTACATAGGCTAGGGAGAAGGAAATAAATCCGAAGCATATTTCTTTTTTCTACTTGGTATCAAAAATAATGACCATATTTACACTTTCTTGACATATTCTACACTTTATTGAACATTTCTGCCACCAAGTTTTAGTCTCAAAACTCCTCTGTAAAGTTAAAAAAGGACTAGAGAAATAAAATGGAAGTAATTCTGCAACTAACAAGTAATGAGGAAAAATTGGATGAATATTCTTCTCATTTGCTTCTCCTTCTGCAAGGCCAAAACAAGGCAATTGTTCTCATTCAGGAGCAAAGACAAAAGTTATGTTAAAAAATACTTAAAGCAGAAATAAACTTGTGTGTAAAGTCTGCAATACGGATCCGAATCTTAAATGTTGTAAGTCTTCTAATATTTTCTGTTTCTAACAGGTCTATCTGGAATAGCAGGTAGCACAGAAAGCAGCTTCTATAATAAGCATAAGATACAGTCATTTGAAGTAAGTCAAAGTAATTTCTGGAAGGCACTGTAAAAGAATTCTGCATAAGATCCTTTTATATATACATATATGTATATGAGTCTACACATTATGTATTATATATATGGACTATATAAGTATATACACACACCTACATATATGGAGTTGAGAAGGGTAGGGAGATGAGATTCACTCCACTTAACATGTGCCCAAGGGAAAACTCATCTCACCCAATTTGATTTAAGTGTTAAACATCTGTTTCACTAGAAAATAACATGGAGTAAATTGCCAGCTGGAGATGTCCTCCTCTATTCCACAATGACAGAAGTGACGACAAGTGCAAACAATCAAGTAGGTTTTGGCTAAAGTTAGGCAAGACGAATCCCATCCCATTCTGGGAGCCTATCTGCCCAGACTGTATAAATAGTTTAGGGTAGGGTCTTAACCATTGGAAACTACAGTTCAGTTACAGGGGCCTCACCCCAAAAACTGGTACTATCTTCTTTCTACTGGAGGTGGAAAAAACTATAGAACTATTTCTGTTCCTCCTAGCATTCAGGCTTTTCCTTCACACCCCTACCAGAAGAAATTAAGCATTCTTTCCATTGTATGTGCACGCAAAATAATGAAGACAACAGCTGAGCAGTTTCTGGCCTGCTCTCTCAAACTTTCACTTGCAAGAAAGACTGCATATGTAATGTTTCAGACTGAATGACAGAAGTTTGGCTAAAGGAACCGCAAAACGTTGCTTTCCTGTTCTCATATGGGAGGACTATCACAAGTAACTCTAGATACAGCTGCAACTTTGCATTTTTCATTAAAAGAAGTTATCAGTGCACCCCTTAGCAGGCCAAAGATGTTAATTTATGTAAATGAACTGGAAAGGCTAAAGATAGCTTGAGCATGTAAATGAACTAAATTCTGACCTGCTTACCACACTGTTTGACATTAAGGGAAAACATAAGGGGCAGAGAGAGGCAGCATCCTATCTCCTATTGCCAAGGGAAAAGGGTTTGTTACCAAGGACAGTTTCATTTCCTACCTGGGATTCCTGGATCTGTGTGAGTTTTTTCTTCTCCTGCTCTTCTTCTTGCTTTTTCTTTTTCTCTTTCTTTTCTTTCTTTTTCGCCGTTTTTAGTTTCTTCTTGATCTCAAATCTAGTAGCAGATATTGAAACAAAGAGAATGTATGAAAGAATGCTCTCTCCCTGAGCAGGCAAAGTACCACTCAGATGCTATCTCGGGTTAACTTGTTAGTTAGGCTGTAAGGAACACTTCCACTGCTTGCCCGAGATGGATAACCTTCTAATGCTATCCTGTCCCCCATTCCCATCCCCCCCCCCCCCCCCCCGAAAAATAAGGTGAAGAAAAGCTGAGAATAGAAAAGTGCAGGCTTACAGACAGCTAACCTAAAAGGCTGAGGAGACCACATCATAACGGCTGCTCCCCAGAAATCTGTCCTTACCCCATCTTCATCTTTGCCAGTGTAGTGACCATTGCATGCTGCCTCCAACTCTAAAAACAATTGGCTATTTCGTATCATTTGAATCTCAACAGCTAAAAACTCGGTTGTTTAAAGCCACTATCATGCCAACTTTTTCATGCTTAAACTCGACCCTCCTACTGGCACTGGCCTGTATAAGAATGACTGCAAAGAAGTCACAGTGAGTCCTCCTTCACCAGCTATATTCCAGTCAGACTCAGGCAGCTTCTGCAGTCCAATTTAGTCACTTCCATTTCTACCTTCACGAAATATGTCACCCTGAAATCTTATTTTTTGATTTTCTGAATCACTGTATTCAGAAGCGTAGTGATTTCACTGGAATTGTCCTGTGACTGAGATTCCACTGCACCATGGACTGCTCATTGCTTTCGTGAAGTGTGCATATAGACAAACGCAAGAAAAAAACTACATAACTTCCAATAACTGAAATTCAAAATGTGTTATCCATATATACATTACACAGTCCATTCTTCTTCAGTCCTTTACACCTGGATTTTATAGACAAGAAACTGAAGTGCCAGATGAGCTCATTGCCCTTTATGCCTTTAACATGAAGCATAACACACAGGGCACAGGCATTGTATCACACGCAACGTCTGCTGTAATCCCCATGAACTCACAGCACAATGTACGTACAAAGAGCTAGACAGCATTTTGCAAGATTCAACTTACCAAAAAGTTAAAGAACTAACCCCTGCCACCACCTCCTTAGTTCTACCTGCCAACCCCTTTACATAGAACAGGACAAAGATTAAATCAGTAACTCAAGCTTAGACTGTTTAGCTTTTTCTTATCAAGTATTTGCCAGCATTCATTCTAGAAGACATTCAGTTACCATGGAACACTGAATGAAATTAAAAAATATGGTGTCCTTCTAACTGATCTAAATCCAATCTTTCACTCATTTTGATCCCTTTGAGGATAGCAGCAAACTAGAGAAGACATTGAAAGTAGTATTAAAACCACAGACAGGCAGGCAGGCAGTGGTCTAACTATGGCTTGGACAAACGGACAGTCTGACAGTAGCTTATATTGACATGATTTACTCAACAGATGTCAGTCCTCTCGAGAAATTTCTCAGCAAGTGAGAAAAGAGAGAAGTCACTGAAGAGGGAAGAAACTGAAGAAAACTTGCCGCACACATGCCAAATCTTTTCTGTAAGACACATGAGAAGAAAGATACCTTTCCTACAAGGAAGCTGCCTGACAGGACAGTGTTACAGTGACAAACAAAACCACAACACCTAAGGTAGAAATCCACCCTTGAAAAAGGACATATCCAACATCGCTCCTCATTATTTCAATCTCTCTCTCTTCTGTTAGGGCCCCAACCAGCTTCACACCCATACAGAGACAACCCTAACACTGCTCTGTGCTTCACCATTGTTTTCTGAAAAATTCCAGAAGCTCATATACACCTTACACTTTGTTTGCCTTTTTCCAAAGTATCAGTGTGTGACAGCTAACACAAAAAAGACAGAAGAGAAAGCAGTCCTTCTGACTGTCTGGCATATAGCGTGCCACAACAGTAACTGACAGAGCCACTTGTATTCAACAGCTAAGAAACTTTCAGAAACTGACTTTTACAAGAATGGCCAGAATTCCTGCTGTGTGCTTCTCAACTAGCTATAAGGACAGTTTACACAAAAAATGTACAATGAAGCTTAATTCACTTTATAGTGCTGAATGCTTGGACCCCAAATGTGAGAGCACAGCATACTCTCCATACAGCCTGTATAAATTTGCTACCAAATACCAACAGATATAAAATTCACCTTCTCTTTAGCACTTCTCTCTTCTCTATCCGGTTAAACAGCTCCTGCTCTCTCTCCTTTTCTGTCATTTGTTCCAGTCGAGCTCGGTCTTCTTCATCTCCCATCAGGTCTTCTCCATAGCCATCATGGAATTCCTCATCTTCAGATGAAGAATCTGAATCTGAGCTAGATGAGGAGCTGTTGCTTTCCGAATCAGAGACTTCTCCTAAAACAAAAATACAAGGCAGTGAGATTCAGCTGGGGCAAAGCCCAACCATTTTATTGTAGCATGTTAGCAAAGGATATCAAGAATGAATTTTAAACTCCTCTTCCATTATACTAAAAGCATACGTATCATGAAAACTAAACCCAGAAGGAAATACTTTATTACCGTAAGGTATGCATGCTAAAAAATGATAAAATGAGTGGTACTACATGTGAACACAAATTGGGTTATAAGTAAAAATTCTTAGTAGAACAAGCAAATTTTAGGAGGCCTTTTGGTTAGTATGTTAGGGTCTTAAGGTTAGATTTCTATGCCTATAGGCTTATGTCCCTGAGAAGTTGCTTGTACATCCATAACTTTGCAAGTGTGTGTGTGCACCTCAAATGCCACTATTAATCACCGCCAATACTCATTACAGCAACTTGAAGAACCACAATTTGTCATTTGAAGTCTGCAACACTATGAATTGCTACATCACAAGATAAAGTTGAAACACACTACCCTCAGGACTGGCAAGGCCATGATGCTAGCTCCATTACTGTAACAAGCCCCCCCAGTTACACATGGACTTAGGGAACAGCTGACTCCCCAATAATATTGGGTAACCCCACCTTTAAACTTGATCCAAGTCCAAGTGCTGTGATTATCTCACCTAATCAACTACATTACACCAAATCACAAAAGCAGACATTAGGATTCTTTCTTCCACTTTCATTCTGGTCTCAGTATTTCTGGAAGCTTCCAGCTTTGCAAGCTTAGACTGTGAAAAAACCTTGATTTGTATGCACTGATATATATACAGGTTCAGTCACTTCATGCTTTGTCTGTCTCTGCTGTGCTTAATATACTTGAAACTGTAGGCTCCTTCATATTCTTTCTTGACTTTGTTTTTTTAGTATTAACTGAAATTGCAACTAACCACCTGCAAAACTTCATAGGCATGACGAAAACAGGAAAGAACACAGGAAGTTTGCCCAGCATTGCAACAGATTCAATATTCATGTAAGAAAATTATGACAAAGTGATAGTAATGATGTCTCTTCTTCCATGTCAGTATAAATGTGCAAGAATTCCAATTCAGAGCAAATGCATGCAAGATAAGCTCCTATTTGCATCATGCAACGCTATACACCTCTTCCTTTGTCATCACAACAAGTTTGGGAAGGGAAAAATACATCAATGGGAACAAGAGGAAATGCTACCCACACTACAGATGGCACATGCTAGAAGGAAGAAAAGAATTTTCCAGGAAAGTCAAGTAATGAAACATGTCATACATTCTTCAGTTGAAACAGTATTTAGTGTTACATTTGTAATGGAGTGCTTACAGCAATGCTATACTGAATTATATGCACTTCAAGCCATGGCAAATTTAAGAGTCATCCAGACTACCAGTAACACAAAGGAAACTCTTTTGAAGGTAGTCTTTAACATCACCATTTAACATTACTCTTCAGTGTGCACAAAGGAGTAACTTCACTTGGAATGACAGTGTAAGTAGACGTGCATGTGTTATCTTACCCTCTTCAGGTGCTGAGCTCTCAGCCGAGCTGTCTTTATCTGAGCTGCCTGAAGAGGCAGCTTTGTTCATCTGTTTCTTCATGGCTCCTTTCTTCTCTGCCTTACCCGCTTTTCCCTTTTTTTTGTTTTTAGAACCTCCAACAGTCCACTGCAAGGAAAGAACCAAAGGGATCATGAGACATGAACAGTACCTCTTTTCTCCCTCCCCCAAAACACTGGAGTAAAAACAACTGAGAAACAGTCCAATACCTGACAGCAAGAAATCAATCACACGGGGCAGGGGGGGATCCACCAATAGGAAACTTATCAAATGAAAACATTTTACAAGATTTTTTGGAGTTGGGGAAGAAAAGAAGTACTGAAAACATTTTCCTAGGAAAATAATTCTGAACAACTGTCCAATTGCATTTGTAAAGACTAGCTTCAGTTTACTACTATTAAACAGAAGAAGCAACAGTTGTGTTTTCCAAAACTAGTTTATTCAAGAACAGATTTTAGATTTCATGAAGGCACACCAATTTCACATGACAGTCTTTCCAAAATCTCAGTTTTACCAAGAGTACACCACACCTGTATTTTTATGCAACAAACAAATAGTGCACTCACTCATAGACAGTAGTGCCACTGCCTGCATCTATATACACAAGTCAGAATCAAATCAGAATCACAGAAGTCAGGGGAAAAAAAAAAATAAAAATCAAACGTCAAGTCTTAATTTTAATTTTCTCTTAACATCGTATCCTCAATTAACTTAGACTGCACTTTCCAAGTACAGGACTTACACCACCACACACACACAGAGGTAACAACTTTAAACCCCAAAGTCCCAGGAGAAGACCTAGTATTTACCTTACAGTGTGATTTCTTACTAGAATTTTTGCATTGTCCCAGCCACCTGGGTAAAGCCACAGAGCAGAACCGGTAAGGACTGCCTGTGTATTATTTTAAGGCTTTACAATATTTTGCACTTCGCTACCTCTCCTAGAAATTCTCCAGGCGCAAGACCTTCAGGGATAAGACAGTTTCTTTCTAAGTAAATATATGTATATATATTTAGACTGTTATCCTCTGCATACCTGTACATTACTCTCGTCTTTCATGTACATCACCATCTGTTCAAGCACGCAGCTAACTAAAAATATACTCCTAACTCAAATGAGCAAATACTCCTTTGCATAACTGAGATCTTGCACTCAAAACTACTCTAATTGTTAAAACACAAAACAAAACAAAAAACAACACTTTAGATTTGACCTCAGGCGCACACAAACTTCAGGCTTCTTACCCACCCACCCCTTGCTAGAGCATGAATCAAGTCCATCCCTGCAGGCAGTAATCATTCCATCAAATTTGATGACTTCTGCCTGATTAGGCACCATCTTCAGAGAACCCTGGTGTTCAAATACTCTAAATGAAACTCAACCAAGTAGTTAGAAGCTACTGCCTGATCTACTAATATCTTTAGAATTTCCTTGGTTTTGAAGAGAAGGACTTGGGGGTGTTGGCTGATGAGAAACTCAACATGACACCGCAACGTGCGCTTGCAGCCCAGAAAGCCAACCCCATCCTCAGCTGCATCAAAAGAAGCGTGGCCAGCAGGTCAAGGGAGGTGATTCTCCCTTCTACTCCGCTCTCAAGAGACCTCACTTGGAGTACTGTGTCCAGCTCTGGGGCCCCCAATATAAGAAGGACATAGACCTGTTGGAGCAAGTCCAGAGGAGGGCCATGAAGATGATCAGAGGGCTGGAGCACCTCTCCTATGAGGACAGGCTGAGAGAGTTGGGGTTGTTCAGCCTGGAGAAAAGAAGGCTCCAGGGAGACCTTATAGCAGCCTTCCAGTACCTGAAGGGAGCCTGCAAGAAAGCTGGAGAGGGACTTTATACAAGTGCATGTAGTGACAGGACAAGGGGTAATGGCTTTAAACTGGAAGAGGGCAGACTTGGGTCAGCTATATGGAAGAAATTCTTCACTATGAGGGTGGTAAGGCAGTGGAACAGGCTGCCCAGAGAAGCTGTGGATGCCCCATTCCTGGAAGTGTTCAAGGCCAGGCTGGATGGGACTTTGAGCAACCTGGTCTAGTGGAAGGGGTGCCTGACCATGGCAGGGGGGTTGGAACTAGGTGATCTTTAAGGTCCCTTCCAACCCAAACCATTCTATGATTCTATGGAAGTAAGTTTTACGGTAATCGTAATTTTGACACTTTCTCTTCTGAATACTTGATTACTCTCACACCCAGCCTTGTACCTTCCGTATTACTACCTGCTTCATCATCTTCGTTAAGCATCAGCTGTGCATTCAAAAGTATCTGCCAAAGGCCAGGCAGAAGTTTTCTTTTCTGAGGTAAAAGTACAGCTACTTAGTGGTGAGCCTCCAATTGCAATCCAAGCCCTATGCAGTTAGCCCAGTCTGTTATGGTCCATAGGATAGGTGAGAAACTGCACAGAAAGCATCTGACCTTGTATCAGCCTGAGCTTGCACTCAAGTCTTTATTGGCTTCCCCATTAAAGCTTTACTTGTTCAGTGTTACAATACTGCTGCCTAATAATATTCCTGGTTAACTACGCCCATGTAAATCAGAACAAGCTTGTACTCTGCCTCAATCTGCTCAAACCTCAATGTTAAGGAATCATCTCCTAGGTATTACAGAAAAGTGCATTTTTTTCTATTTGTTGAAGAGCTCACCTACTGCCAGCATACCAGTGAAAACACAACAGTGAGAAAGTGAAACTGAGCATTTAGCAGGGAGAAGCGGAGTCCTCTGAACCAGGGAAGCAGAGGTGCCTCCTTCCCAGAGCTCTGCCACTTCTTTTCAGTGTTCTAACACTGAATTATACCTTGCATCAGCATGCTGTACAGCAAGGAAGAAGCACAGAGAAAGCCATAGTATACACCACAGTTATATGAAGACCTTGAGAGGTCATGCTGAGATGAAAGAACTTAAGATTAGATTAAAACAGCGGGACTTCAGTTGTTAATAAAATGTTTAATAGCTGTAGATACAGGCATTACAGATCGCTGTTCTCAGCCTTTGACTCTCACAAGCAGAACTGTAGAGAGAACCTGGGTCCAGGAAGATGAGACTGAAGAGAAAGCTGTGTGACAACCTCTTGAACAAAAAAAAAAAAAAAAAAAAAAAAAAAAAAAAAGGTAATTAAAAAAATCTGCCCTAATCTAGGAAATTTTTCTTTGGTTTCTATTTCACCCTGGAGATACACTTTATCTTGCTTTTGTTTATGCAAGTGACCTCTACATCTTTCAAGTCACAATACCTGGTTGTCACCTCCCAGTTTCAGTGCTGTCACAAAGCCAAATTCCTCCCCATCCAACTCGGGCGCTCCAGGGGTTATTCAGCTACCCCAATCTCTCATGAATGCCTGGTCATTCCTGGTACAGCTACAGGACAAGACAAGGGTTCGAGCAAACCTTAAGAACAAATAAATCATCAAAACCAGGACGTAATCAGTGCGAGGCTCTTTCAGGCTCACAGATTGCTCTGCAGGCTCAGGGACGATCCCTTGTCATTTGGACACTGAATGATCACTCTGCACTGTTCAGAGAGACACTAGCCAACATCAAGTTTCTTCTTACAGCAGAGGAAGACGTAAGAGATTAGCAGGTCTGGGATGGGGCTGGGGGGAGACAATACTGGAAAGCCATGAACTGCATGACAACCTGCAGTCCAAACCAGAGTCTTGAGCCCCTTCCTCGTGCTCTAGCACACCAGCAGAGATCAGAAACGCGACAACACGTTTGCCTGTAACATCAAGTAAAAATGCACACACAGGCATAGTCAGAAGCATTTGTTTGCTCTGTTTCCCTTACCTCCATTCACCTCAAACAGCAAACAATAACCATATTTTCCAAAATCTGTCCTCTATTGCAGCTTCTCCAGGTTCCCTCTTCCATGTTCCAGTCAGGCAGAGCCAGTCAACACTTCTCACACGCTTTCCATGACTAAAACCTCCTCTAAACAGCCATTCTATTCACTGCTGCCTCCTTGGCCACCATCTGGAACCCTCCATAGTTCCAGACACAGCAAGTTAATAAACCCATGCAGAAGCATACTGCAACATGGCTTTCTGCTTATTGTTTAGTACTATCAAACAACAGAGCTTTATGGTTCATTCAGAGTTCATTCCTCTTGCTTCACAGATTCACAGTGCTAATACGTTGCATATTTTCCCCAAGAAGTCCAAGTAAAGCCACAGTACCCAGAATAGACTGCCAATAACAAAAAAAAAAAACCCACACATTAGAAATCAGCCAGATTTAGAAGTCAGCTTCTACAAAAGCAACTACACAAAATGATTGAAGAAAATCATTTATAGCTCAGCAAACCTGGAACGTATTTCCATTAGGGAGATGAAATGAGATCAATGAGAAAAAAAAAAAAAGTGAGCTCAGAGTGCAGAATGCAGTAGAATTGTCTTACTCTTGCTGCTCAGATAGTTGCTATTGTCTTCTATTCACATAGTACCTAAAAGCATTATCCACTGAGATTTTATTGTGCAAATAGGTATTCTCCCTGCCTTTTTTTTTTCTCCTTCAAACCAGAGATGTACAACCAAGGTTACCAGCCTGTCCTTGCCATATCCTTCCCTCCTGGATATGGCTTTTATAAGCAAAAGCCAAATTACAAGCCACAACATCAAAGCAAAACAGGTCCCTTACCAATGTGTTCCTTTCCTAGGCCAGATAAACTTACACCCCAGGACAACATGACAGCTTAAGAGCACCAAGACATAACATTAGCCCAGCTTACAAACTTTCATCCATTCTCCTCCATTCATACAGGGAAAACAAAAGGCAGTCCTTCAGGTAAGTCATCAAACTGCAGTTTCAGCCTGTCTGAAGACAACAGCAGGCAGCACAGATATGAAGATAAGGCAGCATCTACTGTCTTCAGGATTTCTCAAAGCTGGGAGAACTCCAGAGACAGCACTCCAAGAGCTACAAGGAGGAAAACGCTCTCTACCACTACTGTTAAAACTAAATAGTAAATAAAAAGCCCTTGTTACTTTTCTTGCCTTTGGGGGTCTGCACCTGTCATTTGGATGCCTCAAACACCTTCACAATGACAACAGCCCAGCAATTAGAAAACTTAAAGGACCATTTTATACACAAGGAGGAGACTCGCGATGTCAACACCAAAATGGAAAGGAGATAAGCAAATAAGAGAAAAACCTTCTGAAGCCACAGAAGGGGCTTTGCCATGAACTGGTTGAAAGAAGGCTTCATGGGCCAAAATATCACCAGACACCTGATCCACCCTTATTGTCTGAGTACTGCTTAAAGGAGCTCACAGAAAGGTAACTATGGGTAACTATGAAAAAAAAAGTTTACCAGTAGTAGGTTCAAATTCAGTTTAAGCTGCAAGTTAACATTTGTTCTAGAAGTATTTTGAGGGGTCCATATGTTGAATAATGGCAAGAACTACTGAGTGACAACATCGAGATGGTAGATATCAAATGCCAATAAAGAAGCACTCTCCATAATCAAAACAAACTTGGGGATGCTACTGGCTGTGAAAACCTGCAATGTTTTATTTCGGAAGCCTGGGCCAAATAGCTGGAGATGGCAACAGCCATAAAACACTTGGTCAACGAGTGCTTTGCATGGTTCTAGCATCACCAGCCAGCAAGCATCACCTGAACTAACAAAGGCTTAATGACTTCTCTAGATATTAGACAGTGCCTTATGACTGGATTGTTCTCAGCAAAAACTGCTCCCTGGGTACAAAGGAAAAGTTCATTCAGTGAAAAAAGTTAAATAAAAATCACATATTCAATTCCAATACCTCCATGAGTCTATTTCTGGAGCAACCTGCTCCACTTCAGAGCTCCTGCAGACTCTCATACCACATAAATCAAGTCCCCAGAAGCTATCCCCATGCTAGTTCGCAATTTAAAGCAGCTACTTGCAGACCAAATGTTATACCTGTTTTGTCCACAGCTGGTTCACATTACTTCTTTGGACGTGCTAGCCTCCATACAATTAGCCTGTGCTACTCAGATTTGCACTTGCACTTTTTTTGGGGGTGGGGGGGAGTAACACCACCTCTCTTCCTTAAGGAAAGCTTTACTATTCTACTTGTTAACAGCTGAAGGAAACTGTCTCCAAGTCAAAATTACAAAGCACACAGCCTATACAGCTGTGTATAGGAGATTAAAGCACTGCCCATTTCAAATTTCTTAAGCTTGAAAAAAAATGTATGGCAAAGACCTCACAGGACTGGAGAACCCACTCATTCTTGGAGGCCTAATTAAGCAGTGTTATGAAAAAAAA
This sequence comes from Nipponia nippon, assembly GCF_047370975.1. Taxonomy (NCBI): domain Eukaryota; kingdom Metazoa; phylum Chordata; class Aves; order Pelecaniformes; family Threskiornithidae; genus Nipponia; species Nipponia nippon. The sequence goes on along the minus strand of NW_028262291.1, from coordinate 29,211,853 downwards.
GTACACAGGGAAGGAAGATATTTAGCATCGTAATCTCTACAAACCCACAAAAGACACCCCCAGAACAGAAGGAACATATAGTTTTCTGCCAACCTGTGGTCCACTAGAGTGCCCTAACTTGAAGCACAGTAAGTAGATCCAAACTTTCAAGCCCTTCCCTCGTAATAGAGGCATAAAGTCTCCTAGGCCAACTGTTATTTGAGACTGATTTCCTCACTGGCTGCATGACCACTCTTTACCTCTTCCTCCATCCCATAGCTCTTGACAAGATCTTCAGCTATGCCATTTCCTACTAAATCTGCGTATTTGCAAATAAAGGCCTAACCAGATATCACTCACTAAACTCCAGACTAGTACCAAGCATTCATGATATAACTTTTCTGGTCCTGCAGTTACCTTCTGCTGTTACCCTAGAGCTGTTAAAGGCACAACCAAACCCCTCACAACATTAGAATGAGCGTAGAAGGATGCACAAACTTACACCAGCATTGCTAACAGCAAACCTTCCAAGAGAATCAAACAGGAGCTCCTACAGCACTGTGGCTTTCTGTCTAATTCTCATGGCTTAACCCAGCAGGCAGCTAAACACCACACAGCTGTTTGCTCACTCCCCCCAATGTGGGATGGGGGAGAGAATCAGAAAAAAAGGCAAAACTTGTGGGTTGAGATAAAGGCAATTTAATAGGACAGAAAAGGAAGGGAAAACAATAATAATGATAAAAGAATACACAAAACAAGTGATGCGCAATGCAATTGCTCACCACTGCTCACTCTGCCATCAGTGGGATGGGGAGAGAATCAGAAAAAAGGTAAAATTCATGGGTTGAGGTAAAGACAATTTAATAGGACAGAAAAGAAAGGGAAAATAATAATGATGATAAAAGAATATACAAAACAAGTAACGCATAATAAATTGCTCACCACCCGATGACCGATGCCCAGCCAGTTCCTAAGCAGCAGCCCTGCCCCCCCGGCCAACCTCCCCAGTTTTTTGTTCAACACGATGTCATGTGGTGTGGAATATCCCTTTGGCCAGTTTGGGTCAGCTGTCCTGACTGTGTCCCCTCCCAGATTCTTGTGCACCTCCAGCTTCCTTGCTGGCAGGACAGTATAAGAAGCTGAAAAGTCCTTGATGTAGTGTAAGCACTGCTCAGCAACACCTAAACCATCAGTGTGTTATCAACATTATTCTCATCCTAAACCCAAAACACAGTACTATACCAGCTACTAGGAAGAAAATAAACTCTATCCCAGCCAAAACCAGGACACTAATCTACACTGATGTTAGTGAAGTTGTTGCAGGAGTCATCCAGGCTCTACCATGCAACAGAAAGAATTCTCTTACCGTAAGCAATGATGACAGGATAAAAGGAAGAACAAGAACCCAGAATTAACCTACTGCAAGTGAGAAACACCATCCACACAATGTCTTCAATGAGCAACGATGGTACCTTGTGGACACATATACCTCTAGCACAGTAGCCTGAATAGTAACTTGGCTAACACCAAGCTGGTTACACGCACCAGGCTAACAACAGTTTGGGACGGCGAGTTCTTGGGTAGCCACACGTTGCTCCACAGATGAAGGAACTGTCTGTCCCCACATCTGTGTCCAGTTTGGTATATCTCTTTGCGAAGGTGGTACTTCTTAGCCCTGCAGTCATTGCTATTTATCAGTTGTCGGAACAACAGTTCATAGTCAATTCAGTCATGTACGTTCCACAGACCCATCAAAACATGGTTCAGAGCATCCCTCCTATTTCATTGCCTGCAACTCATCTTCAGTCCCTTGGCTAGGTAATTTGATTCAGACCACACAGGTACTTAAAATGTTACAGAACCCAGCATCTGCACCATGAACATCTGATATGCCTATGAGCTTTCAAAGAAGCACATTCTCACTGAGACACACAAAATATAATGTTAAAGATCTACTGAAATCCCTTGGGCACCACTGTATAGATGCGGCATGATTTGTACATGCTGTTATCCTATAATTCCAAAATGCATTATCTTTCTCTCCCCAATGCCCCCCAAACTTTCCTCCCTTTAAAAAAATGCAGAATGCAGCGTTAGACCCTGAAGCAGAGATTTAGGCTCCTTTCCTGTACATGGAACATAGTGACAATCCCGGAACATTTAGCACTTGCCAGGAACCACAAAGGATGTACACACTACAAAAACAGCGTGGAAGCAAATGGGCATGATTAAGCACATTTGCCCAGGGAAACAGCTTCCATGCTTTGGCCTCAAGGTCCTCATCTTGCAGGAAGACCAGTAAGACAATTTCAACTTTTAGACCCCCTCTCCCAACCCCCAAGATTGAGCAAACGTCAAACTAACCACAAGAACACAGATTAAAACCAAAGTTGTTCAAGCAGGAGTAGTGTAGTCAAGCCTAGGGATGCACGCAACTGAATGACTGGCAGAAGCAGAACAGTCATAACCCAGCCTGTCTCACCCTGCTGTGACAAGCAGCAGTTCAGAATGCATATTTCAGGCACAGGAATAGAAGCAAGTGTCCTAATTACCTCGTCTCTAAATCTTTTCCTCTTGCTGCATGGAGGTCAGAAAGAACAGAGTATCAATTAGAAATGATACACAGATTAGAAAGTATCAAATGCGCATGGTGCAACAGAGACACTACTGCACCTGCAAGGTCTGTGCAAATTTGTGAAGAGATACATTGTCATATTCTACATATAACGGACAGGCAGGCCTCACTTGTAGCTACACAAGCTAAAAAAAATTTTGAATAATATTATTTATTCTGTCAGTCTTTAGAGATAAACACAGAACAGAAAACTTTATCATCGAGGTGCTCTCCACACCTAAGTCTACTTTTCCAGACAAGCTGATCTCCACACAGCTTAGAATAAGCAAGCTGTGTGCCACCAGATCAGAACACACACAGTGACAAACTGAGTGGTCACCCAATATCAAACCTAATATCTAGTCCATTCATAATTTTCTCTCTCCTTTTATCTTAAGCATATATTAGATACAAGAGGTTTGGGGTGGGGGTTGGGTTGGGTTTTGTTTGTTTGTTTGTTTGTTTGTTTTTCAAGAACAGGATTAATTGAAACAGAGTTCCAAGCATATTTATTTCAAAAATGCCTCAGAAAGAAAACGAAACCACACATTCTTTACACTTATTGGAAGAACTCTGCTACACTACCAAATGCTTAATAGCTGATAGTTTATCATTGGCCTACACTATTGGTCTTCAAGTTGTCACAATGAATATCCTTCCTGTAGTTTCAGCAAAACCCCACCCCAAACAGCTCCCTGTTACATTTTTAAGAATGAATGGAATAAAGGACCTCTCTACATTGCACAGAAAGCTTGCAAAAGACATTTGTAACCTTTCAAGAAAATGTTCTTATTCAAATACCTGCCTAGCCTGTTTGTCAGTTCCTCTATTTTAATAAGTTGATTTCAGTTTTCATTTATAGATGAAAGCAAAGACTTTTAACCAGCTTGAGAATGTAGTACAAGAATAAATAATAAAAACAGATCTAGCAGATAAGCACTGCTATACAAAGAATTCACAAAACCCTAGAACAAAGTAATTCTAAACTCTTCCCTGCCTCACTTTCTTCAAAAATGCCAATAAAAACACACTCTGGTGCATGTTCAAATGACCAGACAAGCTACTTCACAATAGAGTTCTTGGAGAATCAAAGTAGCTAAATAGAACAGTTTTACCACCTGTAAAATAGTACCACCTGCCTTGACCCTTTTGCTCTCTGAGGAAGGAAGCTCCCTCCTAAAGCTGAAAACCTCTCTCCCTTCAATTCAGAGTCCAGCTTTAGCAGCTTCACTGCTACTTCAACCACAAGCATTACACAGGAAAAACACTAGTTTTAAGCAGGCAGATCACCAGACCATTCAGACCATGTGAACATGGGATTAAAAAGGCAGTCATCTTTTCTATAGACATTCAGACTATTTTCTCTACAGTTACAATTCAAAGCATACCAATTACAAGAAAAAAAGAAGTTATTTCTGAGTACACATCCTCTGGGCTTAACAGGTGTCCATCAATTCCACTGATGGCCAGTCCCACTTTATGAAGTCAGCAGGCTAAATATACGGTATGAGAAATCCGCTGTCACTGCTTACGTACAATCAGACAAATAACCCATAGTAAGTTCACCAATAACAGGACAAACTCACCTCATCGTCACTGTCTGACGTCTCAGAGTCTGAAGATGCTGTAGGTTTGCTCACAGGTGGCTCCTTTTCTTCAGAGTCACTGCGTTTCCGTTTGGCCAATGACAAGAGCTCCTGGCGTGAAAAACCACACATTTATTTTAAAATATCGTCATTAGTTTTACCAATCCAGGTCAGTGCACATGCACTTTCTCTTGAGCACATCCCAGTAACATGATTATCCCCACTAAGGAACAAAGTCTACTTATGTTTCATAAATATATACACACATGATTTTAATACAACTAGATGCTACAAGAGGATTTTGAGGATAACAAGCTAAAAGAAGTAAATATCCCTACCATTACCTTCTTGGTATAAATGACATAAGATAAATTACTTTCAGAATCATGTCCAGGCCTGGTTTATTTGGATTTGGTAATAATTCAAAAACACCCTAACTACATTGTGTAGCATTAATCCAAAAAGCCAAATGCCACTAGAGAGCAGCTCCTTCTTCTAAACAAAAGAGATGCTTGCAATTATACACTTTAAACGGGAAATACTTGAGGCATCACCACAATGTCATGGCTGATAATATTTAGTCAGCCTGCTCAATTCCTTTTCACTGTCCCTACATACCATATAATGCACTTAAAGCTTTGGCGAGACAGAAGAGAGCAGCCATCAAGCCCAAAGTTTTTGAAACTAAGTAGAGCTGTTCTCCTCCAAAGGAAGCACTTGCAAACGCAACACACACCAGCACAAAGAACTAAATGGCTCTCAAAGAATCTCATCATCTGCTGTTCATAGCTTGTTCAGGTGACAGAGGCGGTAGTATAAAACAAACGTTTCTGAAGCTGCATTACTGTCTTTGTAGTCCATGACACATAATTTCGTCTTAAAAACATTGCTCTGGGGCTGACGAACCTTAGCTGTGAGTAGAAATACAGTCACACCAACTTCCGCAGTCTTGGGAAGTCAATACTAGATTGGTTTGCATTAGTTTTACAACTGGAAGATTATCTCCACAGCAAACGGATTACAATTTAGCACCTCAAATGAGAACATAAACACTGGAGAAACCAATGGCCTAGGCTACTTACCAACAAAGAAACCTTCCATTAGTAATGGCATTTTACAAACCTTTCTCTGAAGAAGGCATGCAATGTCAAAAGAGCACATTTGTAAAATTAGCAGTTCTCTTCAGGAAGTTCCTGATGTTTTCTACAATCTTTTCTAGAATTTCTCTCTCACAACTGTCTCTAAGTAGTTCTTCAACCCAGATTACGTCCCTGGACAATATCTTGGCATATTTACCACTACTTTTATTCCAAGCAATTTTCCTTCTTTCTTTCTACCCTTGTTTTGTTTTCCAAGACACTATATTAGAAAGGCTTCTACTCCTTTGATTCAACAAGCCTAGATCACCTAGGGAAGCTGTCAAACGTTTAACCTACAGGGGCCCCACTCAGTATACTCTCATCCTTAAATCACACCACAAAAACATTGCTTCCCTGCTATCTCATCTTCATCCTTGCACATACACATCCCTGCTGTTACCATTGCTACAAACAGCTCAGTGGAGGAGGAAGCACCTACTACTCAGGTACAGATGATGCATGCTTTCAGGGAACGACAGAACAGATGCAGAACCAGCGTTTATTCCTACCACCATCACTCTGATTGCCTGATCTATGCTAGAGCTAGTCCAGCTCCTTCTATTTTCAAACTCGGAAGAAACCACCAAACTAATATACTAGTGGTGAGATGATGGCAGCTCTAAGGGATACAGATGCATGCAAGATCAACAACATCAGGGCACGCTCTGCTCCAGTATATTTGTCTAACAGAGCCTCCTATTTGGTTTTTCTGAAGCTCCAAGCTGCAAAAATATTTCTGAGTGTTTGGGAAGGCTTTTTATTGCAACATAGCAACAGCTTCTATATTAAAAACCCTGAAGGTCCAGCACATAAATTACATCAGACACGTAGGCTTCAGCATATTTAACCAGCCGAACTTCTCCCTGGAACAAGCACTGCCATGCAAGCCGTAACACACTTCACCTATAACGTCTTTATGTACCACTTGAATCACATCATCAACACCTGCTACGCTGAAAGATGAGTCTTTGAAAGCAGCCCCCTCCAAAGAGGAAGATGCCGCCTTTGCAGCCCTGACACGGGCTGTTAAACTGATGCCAGACATTGCACTTCTGATCCCAAGAGATGCCCTGATGATAAATAAATACTTCCCCTTGTTATCTCCACAGGCTCCCAACTCCATGCGGTTTCCCACCAACGGAGCTCCCCCAGCTCAGTCGCTACGATTGAGGAGGGAGCATTAAACACGCATTAACAACCCGCCCTGGAGCCCGCCTGCCCCGAGGGGCTCACCGGGCCGGCGGGAGGCAGGGACCCGACACGCTGCTCTCCCCAGCAGCTCTCCGGGCGTGCAAAAGCGGCACAGAAAAGTTGCCCAACCCTTTGGGCCTCTTCCCCCACTACCCGAGGGGTGACGACCACCGGCAGCCGGGCCCCGCTCCTCCATCCTCAGGGCCAAACCGCCCCGGCGCATCGCCCCGCCGAGCGCCGCCCTCCTGCAGGCACCGGGCCCGCTGCGAAGAGCCCCCGAAGCCCGCCAAGGCGGGCCGCCTGCCAGGGGCAGGCCGAGGGACCCGCCGGAGGGGAGCGGGCTCTCTCCACGGGCTGAGGAGAGCGACGGCGGCGCGCAACCCCCGGGCGGGAGTGAGGGAACGAGGGGTGGGATGGCGGCGCCCAGCCCTGCGCGGGCCGGAGATCCCAGGCCCCGCGTCCGGGCCGGGCCTCCCCGCGCACCTGATCTAGGTTCTCCTCGCTACCGCTATCCTCAGTATCGGAGTCGATAAGGACGCGGCCTTTCCGCTTCTTCACCATGGCGGAGCCGGCTTTTTTCCCCCCACCCCCCTTCCCTTCCCTTCCCTTCCCCGCCCCGGCGCCGACAGCGGCGGCGGCGGCGCGGCGCTCACAGCGGCCCGGCCTGCCCCGCGCCGCCCGCCCGACCGGGACACAAAGGGCACCGCGCATGCGCACCGCGCCGGGGCGGGAAGAAAGGCGGGGCCGCCCGCCCCGTGAGGGGAGAGGGGCGAGGGGGAGGCGGCAGCAGCGCGGCCGCGCGGCTGCCGCCTCCCCCTCGCCCCTCTCCCCTCACGGGGCGGGCAGGTCCGGCGCCGAGGGCCTTTTACTGGCCCCATCAGCGTTTATTCGAGCTGTCCCGCCGACACGTTCCTCACAAACAAGGCATCTTCCCCCCCCCCACTCAGCCTCTCTTTAAACGCAAAGATATTTGCGAGTCAACCCCTACGGCACCGTGCAGCGGCCTCTCCGCGCCCGCGGAGAGGAGGGAAGATTTCGCCTCCGCCGCCGGTGAAGGCGGGAGTTCGGTGGCTACTGCTGCCGGCGGAACCAGAGCGGCGCGGTGCGTGTTCCTCCGCCGGGCCCGGAAGCGGTGGGACCCGCCGGTAAGGGCGGGAAGGTGAGGCGGTGCCTCGGCGCCGGGGAGTCTGTCGGTCACGGAGCGGGGTGTGGAGGCGGCCGCTTTTGCGGAGAGGCCGCTACCGCCTGTCGCTGCGTCCCGGCCTCGCCTCTGCCCTGCGGGCTCGGGGAAGGCGGGCGGAATCCGGGCCCGGTGCCCAGGCCGAGGCGCGGTTCGCTGTGGGGGTGCGGTGAGGTGCAAGCGCTGGAAGCCGAGGTTTTGCAACTGCTGGGCGGTGAATCGGTGCTGGCGTTAGATCGGCGTACTGGTAAAACGTTGCGTAGGGACAAAAATGGGGCAGAAGTCAAATTTATTAGAATTTACCATTTTTTTTCTTGGTACTCGGAGGAAGCGAGGACGAGTCTGTGCTGAGCAGGGCTCAGCCTGGCTGCGGGCAGCAGCTTTTCTGCACCTTCCCTTTCTGCTGGTTGTGTCTCGGTGTGGGGCAGGTTTGCAGGCGGGGCCCAGAAGTGGCCCGGGTCAATGTGCAGGGTCGCGTTGCTTTCGTGCTTAGTCCTAAGGGACATGGAAGCCCCGTGCATGGGTTTTCTTTTTTTAGGAACTTGCCTTCTATCTTGCTGAGTGTGTGATAGAGAGAATGGGAATTCTTTCAATGCGGTTTTAGTCCACGGTGCATAGCTTAATCGGAGCATGAGAATAATAGTAGTGAATTTTACTGTGAATAAAGGAAGGTATGTGGCATACAGAGAACGTATGTGGGGTGACTGGCTCCGTTCTTAAAAGCTCAGAGAAGATGAACTGATTTGACATCGTTTTAGGATTTATTCTGTGGCAAAAAAAGAAAAAAAAAAAACAACAGGCAACTAGTCTGTCTAATTTTATGAGTCAGGTAATAGCCTCTGTACAGAGCATTGAACATTAGGGCTCTCCCTTATGAATTGGAGAACAGCAGTGTGGCATAGCCCTTCTCACCAGCAGTGATGCAGAGAAGCAAAGAGGAGAGTTTCAGATTTTTTCCAAAACTTTATAAAAACACCTGTTAAATTGCGGTCTTTCACGTGAAATGCTTTGGTCTTTGCAAATCTCTCTGATACGTTAAGGGGGCAAGGGGCTGGATGACTTATGAAAGAAGCATGTAGTGTGGCTGCTGTAGGACTTCATAGCTGGAAAGTCTTGTCATCTGTGACTGTCAGACGAGACTGCCATTCTGGTCCATATGGCAGCATGGTCTACCTGCTGTGGATTTGTGATTTTCTTGCAGGGGATAATACTTTATTGTTATATAGATGCTATCTTTTCGAAACATTCATCTTGAGGTTGTTTTTGCTGGTATTACTCATAATACGTCAACTTACTTACAGTGAAAGAGATGAACAGGAATTGCTTTTTTCTGTTTTCAGTTTTATTTGAAGTATTTTACTTAGTTTTTCTTATTTGCATGGGTATTTCACATCACGGAGGTGGAGCGAGGCGAGATACATAGCGTGAAAATCATTAAGTAACTAGAACTCTGACGAAGTGTAATACTTGGTGTTATTTTTTATTCCTTTTTCCAATGGCTTAGATTTCTAGTTAATATCTGTTTTAAAAACTAAATAGTTTTACAAGCATCCTATATGTAATTTTTTTAATCTTTTTCTCTTTTTCATTAAAGGTGGAGATAAACAACAGTAACTAAAGTAAGATAGCTCTGGATACTAATTTTGTTGTTAAATTAATTTCAAGCCCATTAATTGCCTTACTGGAAGTGAATTCTTCAAGTTTACCAATATGGCTCTGACTATTACATTGCTGAACAGTGCTTACTTAGGTGGTAGGTGCTGCAGGCACAAAGTTTTGCGCCCCGTACTTGGACCTCTCCTCAGCGATTCCATGTCAAAACTGTATAGCAGCTACAGGAGGCCAGGGTCACAGCCTGAGAAAAAACCGTCCTGGCAAAATGTTGATTTCAGTTTTAAGAAGGGCTTTGATGTCTTAAAGACTCAGCTAAGCATGCTGAAGAAGGAGACCAAAGATTACTTAATAGGACCTGGAGGCCATCCAGTCAATCAGTACCTGTTGGAACAGACAAGGGTATTGTGGGAGTTTCGGAGCCAAGAAGATTTGAGTAAATGGGTTATTTCCTCTGATGTAGAGATTGGCGGGAAAAGTGAAGTTTACCTCAAATTGGGTAGGAATAACCAGGCTGCTCTGCTGTATGGAACCCTCAATACGGAGGTGCCTCGTGATGGGGAGACAAAATACAGTGGATACTGTAGCATGAGAGCTAAACCGCCGGTGGTAAGTACAGCTTCATGTTTGCATAGCTTCTGTTATTTAATCGGAGAGCATTTTTGTGTAATCCCAGTGACAACAAGTGGACTGTTGTTTGCTGCGGTTGAAACTGATCATTTCCAGGAGTATTAGGTATTCCTTCAGGGATGTAATTGCTGCTATATCCTTTGACCTGGAAGGAACTTAAACTTTGTCTTGGATTTTGTTTTCCTTTCTTAGGAAAGGAATAATATATGTTTGATCATTTACTTATGTACAATAGGGCATCTGCTCATTAAGACAGCCTTGTTTGCAGCCTCCTTGCAAGTGAAGAATCTGTAATGAACCTTTATATCAAAAATTGGTGTGATTAAAATAGATGTCTCTCTAAATTTGAAGTTAATTGAATGTGTTATCAGGACAAATTTTCTGGGCTTTCACTTGGCCTATTCATCAGGCTTGGTTTAGGTGAATGAGCTCATCTTTTTTTCTCACAGGAACAGAAAATAATGCTTTGAAATGTACTTTTTAAAGGTCTGACTCCTACTGTACACCAGAAAAAGTGAGACACAAATCTTTGGTAGCTCAGAATTGAACAAAATGGAACCAGAAATGGATGTCGTTATTATTGATACTGCTTGTTTCGTTACATATTTTTAAGCAAATTTAAAAGCGAAGGAACATTTTGATTCAGTGTATAAAATGCTTAACTTTTTAGTCTGTTCTGTTGTTTGTGACTTGGCACAAGGACACAGGTAAAATCTTTTCTGGGCCAGCAACTTGGAGAGCAGAAAATATGAGTGAGAAAAATCAATGGGCAAATGAGAGGCAGATGAACACTGATTAAAATGGTGACACTGGGTCAGGGAAATGGAACAGCGAGCTGCATCTCACCTGAGTTAAATTCCCAGGACTGCTACTGGCTTGTGCAAACGTGACTCAGACTTTCACCTCCTACTTCTGAAGTAGTGGAGTGTATCAGTCCATCTTTATAAGGCAGTTTGAAATCACAGGGTGAAAACGTAAACACAAAGGCTCTTCTTTATTTAAGTAAAAAGGCTCAAAGGTGGCAAAACCGTAAAATCAAGTAGTCACAGCCCTTGTGTGAATGTATTGATGATCTACTCATCCTGTTACCTGTAAGATGAGTTGGTAGAAGGAGGGTTGATAGGTAACCATAGTAGTGCTGTAAAATAAAGGGGAAACCTCTGAATTTTTGGTGCTAATTTTGGCTTGATTTAAGCAATTCTGGCCAAGAATAGCTCTGACCCCTGCCACCCATCACTCCAAGTGACCTCACTGTAATTCTCTGAAGACTCTTGGATCTGCCTATGTGCAAATCACAACACCGGGACTTTTAAGATCTTTGGAAAAAAAATGCAGTTGAGAATTAGGCATGCTTGCAATCCGTATCATTATGCACAGTTAAGGACAAAAAGTGTTGGAAAACATTAAATGCTTCCAGTGCTTATGTCAGTCTTCAGTAAGGGAAGTTATCACAGGGGATAAATTATCCCGCTTCCTCAATTTCTTGTATTCACCTCTGAATAATCTAGTAGTGACCACAGAACATTAAACTTAATGAACTACATTAAACTTAATGAACTACCTAACTACTGATCCATCACTGTAGTGTTTGTGTACTTGCCTGGTAGGGAATTTGGTCCTAGGAAGGAGGTCTGATTTCTGATAGTTACAAGGTTGTGGTTTATAATTAAAGCACGAGTCCTCAGAGTGGTGTTACTGCAATTTGTGGGCTCTAATACAGTGCTGAAGGAAATTCAGTGAGATCAGCAGCTAGTGTGATGAAAGGCTAACCCAGTTTTCACCACAGTGCAGTAGATATTATTTGACATAATAATGAGAGCAGTGGTCAAAGCAATAGTGCTCTGTTCTTCATAATGGAAGTTTCCCTTTATTAAGGAGGAATAATTCTATTTATTAATAATTTGTAGGGATCTTTTGCTAGGAAGAAGTATTACGACTGGTCAAACTTCAACAGTCTGTATTTACGTGTCCGTGGCGATGGCAGACCTTGGATGGTAAACATTTATACAGACCCTTACTTCTCTCATCAAAAGGATGACCTCTACAACTACTTCATGTTCACCCGAGGAGGCCCGTACTGGGAGGAAATAAAGGTGAACTAGCGCGTCTTTCAAACTAACGAGACTGTCTTGGGGTCCTGGCCATGGCTCTGTGGAAGGGAAATTCACTCAACAGTCACTGTTTGTTGCTATTGCTGTCTGTTCAACAATGCTTCTGTTAGGTGTCCTTATACCACAGACGCGTGCGTTTGGCTTGGGAGTTCCCAAAATTGTAAATCACTGGATTGTGGGAGGGCACACTGTGTCATTTGTGTTAAAGATGTGATCCACCATATGTTCACCTAAACCTCTGCTGTTAGCTGTTACTGGAGTAAGAGAATACGTACAGCAATTGAAGCTTAGCAGGTGTTGCCAGAATATTCTCTGTGATAACCATTTTATCTGTAATACAAATGGACATAGGTTGGTGTAGGATTTGTACCCTGCGACAGGATTTGCGTAACCCGCTGACTCGCTGGAGTCTGTCGGCGGCTCAAAGATGTGGTTTGTCATTTATGGCCTTTGAATCTGTGACCCAAAATAATATTTGTACGAAATAGGAGCTTCGGCTCTTTTCTGATGAAGCTTGGGGAACTTTTGTAATTTGCTGATGACAACATTAAGGAGGTTTGCACATCCTTATGAGCTGGCGTTCGGTGCTTTGTAATAGCGTTGTCCAGTCATATGAGAACAGCCCCCTTTTTCACAGATGAGGAGTCAGGAGGATGGAAATCAGCGTGTCATCGCTGGCTTGCATGTTTTCCTCTCGCCCGCGCAAGCTAACCCTCCTCTTTCCTATCTCTTATCACAGCCCCTCCTCTTTCTTGCTCCCACTGCATTCAAAGTCATTTTTACATTATTCTGAATTGCTTTGCTAGAGTACTGATGTCTCGGTAAGAAGTTCGCACTATGAAATACACAGCTTGGGTGCAGATGAGCTGTGGATACGCATGCATGCTAGAGTTTTCATTCATTTCTATTTTATGCTGACATGTTATTGGAAGGAGATAATCTAGATGTAAACAGCTACCTCCTGTGCTGCAGCCTGTCATCGTGTCCTAACGTGTGGGTAACAATCCCGCACAACGGCTACAGGCGGCCGCCACAGGACGGCGTGGGGCTGGAGCTGGATGTGAGTGGTTGATGAAAGGGTTGATGTGGCCCATTTCTCTGTGCCAGTTCCATGTGCCCAACTAGCGCTGGCACCGGATGTAGCAGAGTATTTTTTTATTTACTAATGCAGGCTTTTTATTTCTTAAATTTTTGTTCTATGTACTGGTGACACTAAAGTCTGGTTTGGTTTTGTTTCTGTTAGATTCCATTCTCCAAATTCTTTCTCTCCAGTCGGGGAAGAGTCCAGGATGACCAGCATCCTATCTGGTTAGACAAGGCAAGTTTTCTACAGGCTTTATCTGCCCGAAATATCCTTTAAGATTATATTGTCATGATATAGATAATTTACAAATCGTTTAGTGTTTGTGAATTTGAAATTGAAGAGACTCTTCTTGTTTTAAGGTACTTGTGTGCTTGCCTTTGCATTTAAATGATCCTAATTTGTGATAGCGGTGTCAGTTTACTTCAAAGTAGCTCCAAAAATATTTTTAAGAGATCTAGATAACCAAGAAACAACTCACAACTTACTTGTCTTTTCAAAAAAAAAAAAAAGAAAACGACAAAATTTTTTTCTTTGAGGAATGATCAAAGTGACTAAAATCGAAAGTTCCAGTTGGCACAGTACTGCCAGTAATAACAAAAGTGTTATAAACTTCCTTCCTGACAGAAGACTGTAAGGGATATCATATCGTGCAGTTTTATTTGAGGATGTACTGTATCAATGACCTTGATGGTGAGCAGTAAACTGATGTATTTATAGGCTCTTTTTTAGCTTTTTTCAGGCTTTCAAGTTTAAGTATTAAGTAAATGTGTTTGAGTATTTTTTATTTTATTTCTTCAAACAGGTAGGCTAATTCACTGATTCACGAGGGGAGACGTGTTGGAAAAAATTGGTGGTGTTTCTTTTTTGTCTTTTAAATTTCAGTGACCCTTCTGTATGTAACTGAGGGCAGCTTAATACCCAGTGACTACCAAAAGGAAAACAATGTTAGAAATGTATATGGGGAGAAAATAAAAGGCCCGTTACTTGAATCAGTGTTAGTTACCTGGAATGTTGCATTCAGTTCCTAATTGCCTTAATGAAAAACAAAAATTAGGAAAAATTTCAGGGCAATTCAGTGATTGGCAGCGTGAAAACAATCTGTTTTAAAACAGAAGAAATCGAGGCTGTAGAAAGCAAGTACGAATGAAGGTGGATCAACTACAAGAAAAAATATGCTTCATGGAAGAAAGTCATTATAAAAGGCCCGTGTTTCAACAGGGACACTGAAAAATTTATCAGGATTTGGAATATACAGTCATTCAAAACGGTAAATGAAAACATGAAGTTGTACGTGGGGTGTTTAAAAATATATACCAGGAGTTAAAGGGACAAAATGATACTTGATCTAAGCATCCTCCACTTAATTTTCATTCCTTGTTATCTTATGTGCAGTATTTCACAGTAAAAACGATGCACTTGCATATAATCTGAAGTGTAATTTTACAAATGTATTTTAAAGAAACCTAAAAATAGGGGAAGCGATGTGAAAGCAGTAAAAGAAATCTTGATATTTGAGAAGTCTTGGTCCCTCATGGTACTACTATACGTTTTCCCAGGAAAGGCATTGTTAAACAGGAATAAAAAGGCAGGAAATAGCCAATGTATCTAGGGCTTGCAAAGGCCTAAGTTCTTCAGAGGAGAGAGTTTAGGTGACTCCCGTAGTCATCTATAACAAGATGAACCAGAAAGATGGAGCTTTGAGAACTCTCCAGGCTCCATAAGCCGAGGGCTGATGGTAGAGCTTGCTTCTGGGGAAGAGACAGCGTTTAAAACATGAGACAATCTGAGAGGAATGTCGATGTGTTTCATTTCTTTACCTTTGTTCTGTTATTTATGTAGCGTACACTTGCAACACACATTTAGCCTCAGCCTACAATTAGTCAACTTTATCTGACACATCCTAGGCATTCTTTTCCTGCAGGTACCGCAGTCCTTAAAATCACGGGCAGGGCTCGGACCTGCACTTGTAGCAGGGCTTAGGGGCAGCTGGAGCTTAAAAGTGCTGCCCTGCCCCTGGTGGCCCAGCTTGCCTGAGGACCACCAGCACCGGAGCCTCTGAAGGGTGACTGGTGGCGCGTAGGAGCCCAGAGAGCGTTCAGGCGAGCCACAGGCTAATGGGAAACATGCCTGAGCCGCACAGTTTTTCATGGAATTTATTTATTAGTTAGAATAAAAAGTATTTTTTTTAAAAAATGGAATAGTGGTGAATATTAGGAGAAAGGAATGAGGAATGTCCTTGTATTTAAGAACATTTTTCTAATTGGGAAACAGTGGCTAAGAGCCTTGCCTTAATATAAAACTCAGTAACAAAGTTTCATGTGTCTTTAAAATGCCTGGTTTGGTGCACTTTCACACTATGCCAGGTGTATGACTTCATCTAGAATGAAATTCCCCTTCCATCCTTAATTACATTGTTTGTTTCCTACTCACATAAGAATTATAACAGACTTCATGAAACGGCGCTTGTGCACGCAATCATGATGAAACTACTCATACACAAACCCTGAAGGATAAAAATTGCAGCGTCGCCTTAGGCTCAGGCTGTTTCTAATAAAGGGTTCAACACACGTGGTCGAAAGACAAACGTGAAGTAGTTTCCTGCTGGGGTCTGCATTGAAAATCTGGTAGTGGAGCGTTCAAGGCTTCAGAAGTAACGCTGCACTTGGAGCAAATACCACTGTTTACAGTGGATGGCTATGAATTGTTTGTACAATATGGAAGTGGTAGATACAATTGTGTTTGATTGTAACATTATAAAACTGTTCTAATGTACGTATCTTTTAATTAGGTTAGTACCCTTGGATTCACGATCGGGGATAAAGTAGATGGTCCGTTCCAGCTGGAGATTGATTTTATTGGCCTGCTAAACGATAGAGCTCATAAAGAAGAGTTTGCCTATGAAATGTATGAAAAGAATCCTCAAATCTAAGTGGGGCTGGTATCCTGTGGGATATTCTTCAGATGCTTGGTTCATTTTTATAAGACACTTCTTAATGTGTGGCTTATAACGACTTGAAGAGTCTATGTAAACGTTAGAGAGAAGCGCATGAAGCGTTGACTAGTAATCTGGCTGGAGCGACACCCTTGGCATCTTCGAGCTGCCAAATACGGAGTCCCGGAGGGACTGTGCGTACACGGACTGGAACGTGGCCCGAGGAGAGTTGTGATGCATTCTTACAAAGTAGTAACTGTTGACTGGGTAAGTTTTGGCTCCTGTCCTGACCTTTACAAAATAAAAGTATTTCACAAGCTTGTTGTAGTTCTTTTTTGTACAACAATTTCACTTTCTACATTATATGCTTTGTAGACAGTTGTGAAACAGCCATAGTTTTAAACTGGAAAAAGTATGATGAAGAATGGTGCTTAAGCGTCACTCAGCTGCTGAAATGTACAAAGAATAGTACCAGAAGTGGAAAAGGCAGAAGTATTTCAATCTTTAGCTCCTCTGAATAACTAAAAAAAGAAAGAGCTGCTGCTGCCAAGATTGAAACAGATGATAGTCCTACAGCTTTATAGAGCTAGGGTGGTTGAACAGAAGTAATGCTCCAAGGCTGGGCTGGGGGGAAACCCCCGTCACTCTCCGGTCCCTGAGGAGGCACAGCTCAGCTTGCTTAGCACCATTACAGAGCTTTTCTGATGTGTACAATCAGTTTACTCAGCTTATTGTAAGCAGTCACAGCCTCAGTTGGTGGCACAGAAGCTCAACACCTCCCTTTTTCTGAGAAGTCTGGTCTGCAGTAATTTGAGAAACACTTTAAAGACCAAGTGCTGAATAGTTTCGTTTCAGCTGTCACAAACTTTGTCTAATCAAAGCACTGACCTCCTCTGCAGTGACCTCCTTTAAGTGTACTTCACAAATATTAAATGTACCTACATTTTCTATGGCAGTGTCTAATACTATCATTTTCCTCTTGTACAGAATTACAATCACTTAAGAGCAAAAGAGGAATGATGGTTATAATTTCTAAAGATACCAGAACAAACATGCTTTCATACAGCGGTAGGCAGGCTGATCAGTAAGGAAAACTGGTCACAAAAAGGAGGTAGTTATACATAGTACACTAGATGATACAACCAGCAACAAATAGGATATATACAAAATATTTATTTCCCACCATTAGGTTTATAAAAAAATGCTTGTTCTTGACATTTGAACATATATTTGATAGGACACTGAATTCACCGAAACACTTTGCTCAAAATTCTAAGATTGCAACTGCTAAATTGCCTTTCCCATTCCATCCATAATAAATCTAGACAGCTTTTCTATGTATTTTTTAAAAGTAGCAACAGCTTTTAAATCTAAGGTATTGAATGTGCCTCAACACTACTGTAACCTCTTTTAAGCATCATAGAGATGGAAACCAGAATTTTTTTAACACTTGCTCCTTTCCGTGGTAAATAGCAGAACAATCTGTACTGTTCAAAGCATCCACTTTTCAGTTGTGACGTCTTAAAAATAGGGTATTTTACAATTATGCTGTAAGCTTTTAGTTTTCCAGAGAGCTTGCATATTTTTTCTTTGCTTGGAAATTCCGTACTACTTCACAGGCATGCAACTAGAAGTGCTGAATAATTGCTGTGACAGTTGTTACAGAATTTAAAGATCAATTTGGAGAACAGGGCCAGCAGACGTCTTCAGCTCCTGTGATTTACCAGTGGAACATTTTGAGGTTCGCTACCCAAAGCGTGCATTCTAGTGGGTAACGAGGGCATTCCGGTGGAGAAGTCTGGCCTAAGTTGCAAGGAGGCTTCCTGAGCATCTTTCTGCCGTTTACATTTTCTTCTTTAACATCTTTTAGTTAAACGAGTTAGTTAAATGAAAACATTATTAAGCAACTAGAGATGGTTCTAAGCTCCTAGAAGTTTAGAACCCATCTTGTTAGAGGAGTTGATCACTAGAACCTTACGCTTGGATACATTTTAAGGTCTCATTCAATGCTCTCTGGATTCCACTAGCTAATAGCAAGCCAAACCATAAACAGACGGCACAAATATTTACACGACAGGAACAGTATTTACAGGGATTTCTTCAATATTTCTTATTCCTCCTAACCCACAGACAGTCCTCTACGTTTTCCAAGAGCCTGAGCCTTTTTCTTTTTTCTCTCTTGCTCATGTTTCTCACGCCTTTCTTCCCTGAAGGGGAAAAAGAAGAGAGACAGACCACATCGAGTTACGTTAAAGGTAGGGACACAAGCAACCAAAGGAATCTGAAGCTGACCAAGGCTTGACATCTGTTTAACCAGTGTGCTGCATCTGCCACGGGCAGAGAGCGGTTCCATTTTGGACTGAATCCAACCATTCAGGCAAACACTTCTGCTTAAGCGTACAGGGCCAACACTCAAGGTAACAACGTGTCAAAGTTCACAGCTTCTTCCAAGGTGAAGGTAAATCTCCAAATGCCAGAACTGATAGCTTTCATAGAATGGCAGTCTGTCAGATTCAGAGCTGTCCTCTTTGTTGGCCTTTCTGATACTAGACAGGCTACTGGAGGCAAAAATTGCTTTAATATAAAAGTATTCTTTCCTGAACTGCATATTTAAATCCTAAGAGGACAAATGAGTCATTATATCATTTTAAAGAACACTATTCATAAAAAGTTAATGGTGTACTAACCTTGTCTGGAGATGCGGCTGTTTGTAATCTTTCTTACGTGAAGAGATGTTGCTACTGACAGACTTACTGAGGGCAGTATTTTCTTTACATTCTCCCCAAGGTTTTAGTCGTCCTACAATTTAAGGGCAAAAAGAGAGACTACTGAATTACTAGTTTAGTAATTGTGTGCTGAACATCTTACCGTGAATTTTATACTAGCTAGCCTGTTTTTTTGCTGGTTCACTTTAACATGAAATGACTCTTCAGTTGTATTATCAGTGTCACCAGCCCATTCCCTACAAGTAGTTTTTCTGTAAGTAGTAACAGGTGACTGTACTTATAAGTAACACCACACAGAGTTCAGCTTCTCACACAGCAGTGCACTTTACAAAAAAAAAAAAAAAAAGCGCCTCATTTTGTAAAGCAGTATCTTGTATTCCACTGAATAGACGTATGTACAGGAAATACAAGGATGTTTATTCTTATATTTATGGGCTTTTGGTCATAAAGACTTATTCTTCTATAGGGAGGCTCTTAAAGCATGTATTATGTAGAAATTTAAGATCAGTCCACAGACTGTGTGGGAATCCGGAGAGGAAGGGGAAGGGACAGGAAGAGAGACTGAAAACTTCGCTGTGTCACGGCTCGTATCAATGCCTTACCCCTTATGCTCAGCAAGTATGACCAACACAAACCGCACAGGATCACAGTACCTTTATGTGGCTGATACCGAAGCGGCCTTGAGAGACTCGCTTTGAGATCAAAGGTCTTCTTTGTGCTTGTGGGTTCTGCAGGATGAGCCGCAAACTTGAAGGGAGTGATAACTACAAATGGCATCAAGATATCATACTTAATTATAGTAGCAAGAGCATCACTGTACATCGCAAGTTGGAAAGTGCCTGTGAAGACCACCTTACAACTATCAAAACCAAAGAGCCATTAAATGCTACCGTCTGCTGCCTCTAAAGACGGAATTGCACAAACACAGCTCACTTGAAATTGGGAGCTTTCGGGTCTGGAAAGAGCAAGGGTTGTAGAGTATTAGCCCTTTTGCTCTGATTATGCTATGCAATGGCATATATAGCTCCATGCATTTTTCTAGTCCTTCAGAGCAAATTGTGTTTCCTAGTCTCTATGCTTCTTTGGGACAAAGTGGATTTTCACATTAAAAAAAGCAGCATTCTTCTGGAACACACCAGCTTCTGATCAGCAGTGGAACTTTCCTTTCCACTTAAAAAAATAATCCATATTGTCGTACAGCAGGACAGGCAACTCTGGCTTCTTGACCTGTGCTAATGTACCTGTGATGCTAGGGTATCAGCTGCTAGACAGCAGAGCTGTGCTGGTGCAGAGAGCATTAGTAATTAGAAGACTTGTACTTTTTCTCACAGAGCTTTAGTTCCAGAGTTAATCAGGGTTGCTGAGGCTGATGATAACAGGTTGTCCTAAAACACAGCTAGAAGCCTGGTGCATGCCAATCCCGCAAGGAGAATGAGACCACTGAGAAAGCATCAGGAGCTCCTCTCACCGCAGACAGGATCTCCCTGTACCTGCTATATGAATCTCTTGCTATGTAGTCCCTAAAGGTTGAGAACAATTTCTATCCCCTACATCCCGTATTAGGCTTTTCTGTAGGTAGCTAGGTACCACATGTTTAAGTCTTAGCACATAACCATTTTAGTCAAAACACTGGAAACCAAAGGAAACAAAGAAACTACTGCAGTTTCTGAAGAATCAGTCATAAATTAGAGAACGAAATTAAAACCTGGATCTACATGACAGTACGTTATAAAAAAATTATATGATAATTCAACAAGACAAAGATCATGACCTGAAAAAACACAAATATTTACCATCCACTTTACCATTTGATGCTGTCAGGTCATTATTTCTTGCATTTCCCTTGCTATTTTTCCGACTTAATAGTTTGCAGCTCTTTTGGCTATCAGGTGTGCAGATCTCCTCCAAGTATGGAGACATTCTAGATGGAGTCTTGGTAAGAGAGCGTTTATGCTCATTATCTTTTGTGGCTTCCGAGAACCTGAAAATTATTAGAAACATGAAGACAAAATTAGTCATCTACAAGGAATGTAAGCAACGTGACAGAATACAGAAGCTTCTGTGTTCTACCTTTCTAACAGGTAGCAAGTTCTACTGCGTATAAGATGTTCACAGCTTATGCATAAACTGCACAAAAAATACCTTTGCTGTCAGTTTTCAAGTTACAAGCCATCATCAATAGCAGTAATATTGGGAATTACAAAGAACTGACTTTCTTGTTATTTTGGAGAGCAAATATATTTGGATGTAATAAGTTAGTAAATTTCTTCACCAACAGATATGATTTACTTTAGATTTGGATTCTGTAGTAAAACATTATAAACATTATATATAAATATTGTTAATTTGAAAATTCAAATTAAGGAAAACTAAAAGAAAATTAACTAACAGAAGTCTAGAACTCAAAGATCTACAAAAGGAAGAAGCTGGCAATTGTAATCAAAACGCACAAGTTACCCACATACCAAGGTACACAGGTGTGCTATATGTATGTGTGTATATACGCACATTTTTAATATATATATGTGTGTACATACATATTTATATAAACATATGAAAGAAAATTCAAAATCTTGCATGAAGTAATAGCCTTATCAAAAAGGTACTGAGAATAAGCTGAAAGCCTGCAAGATATGGAAAGACAGTGAGTAAATGTTGAAGAAAGCTATGTTTTGAGGGCTAGCAAGTTTATGGATGAAGTGCAGATCCACCTCAGCACATCTTTGGACAAATGGAATGGAAGCAAATTCTAGAAGTGTTGGTTTGGTTTACGTATTGCTAAGAATTAAGTAGGGCTGCAGTGAAGACAATAAAGACCATCCAAACCAGAGGCAGAACAAATATCATTTTCATTTGTTGTCTATTGAAATCAAAGATAGCACATTCAAAGTAGGAACAAAGCCAGTAAGATTATGAGCTTGATTTTACACGGAATCTGTAATCTTGACTTTTGAATAGCAAAAGAACTGCATGCAAAAACTACAAATCCCATAATTATGTATTAGGACTTGTCAATATTAGAAGTCGCACTATCTGACGTAATAGTAACAACGCCCCCCACACTTTATTCAGGGACAAAAAAGTCCCTGCAGCCATCATCTTGTCACGCAAAAGTTGAGACGTGAAGGTTATCAGAAAAGCAGAAAGCAACACAACTGAGACCTGAGATTAACCAGATATTGTTAGCAGGGGGAAAAGCATACGGGTAAATTATAGAATGTCTAAATCTGAACTTCAGTCACTGTGGAAAGTTAAGTAAACTAAATAAAGTTGGAATGAGTACAATAGTTAGAAACCAACAAAGAAATAGTAGCGACAAGGACTTTCACTGAAAACTGGGCAAAAGGGCATTTATCAATGGAGTACCATATGGACGGTCCTTTTGATTCCTTCATTTAAAAGGTTTTTTGTTCAAGACTTTATAAAAATTAGTAATAAGCTAATAAAATTTACCGATAACAGAAGTTCAGGAAATATTAACATAGTAGTGAATTAGATTACTGTGTAGGAATAATGAAGTGCACGTGGTGTTTTAAAAGGAAATGAGATGAGGTTTAATAGCATTGAGCATGAGCTCATTCATTTAGCAATTCATCACGACTTTCTGGTGTCAACTTGGTTCCTATCTGCTAGAAACAATCTGCCTATAGTAATCAATCACAAGATGAGCCTCTGCTGTGACACGGAGTGGGGGAGGAGGGAGAAAAGGAAAAGAGAGTACCCAAAACCACCCCAAATGATGAGTCCATTGCAAGACTCACCTGCCATACTGCACACAGTTCTGGTTAAGTAATCTCAAAGATAAATTAATTCAGATATAACAGAGCCTATTAGGTTGCCTGACAAAATGGAAAACCTAACACAGTAAGAGAAGAAAAATAAAGTTTGGCTTGGTTGGTTTAGCAAAATGAAAGCTCAAGGAGGGGCAAGATTCCTCTACCATCAGACATCAAAAATGAAGAATCGAGATAGTAACAGCACAGTAAGGCTTAAACCAGCCATAAAGCTAGACTGAAAGTTAGTAATCAGAATTAGTCTCATGTAGTTCCTGCTTGAAATAGAAATAATGTAGTCAAATCACAGTCAGTGTTGATTATTTCATGTGTATCGTATCAAATTGCTCACTGGTAGTTTTGGTTTGTTCTTTTTACCTGACGTTCATTTTGGTTGTTGAAAGGACAGAAGGATTAAATGAAGATTTCCTAGATAAAATGCTTCGATTGGCAGCATTCAGGGAACTGCGTGGTGAGCGACGGAGGTTACTAGGAGTATAGGTGGTGGAGAATCTGCCTCTTTCTGGGTTTGGGCTGAATAAAAATGTTTTGCCACTGCTTTGTTTCTAGGGAAAAGCAAATCACGAGTTAGCATGCTCTGCTAAAAATTTATCAGAAAAGCAACTAAGAGGAAGGGAAAATACACAGTGAATCAGCAGCATACAGTCTCTTCAGTTTTTCCCTTTTTTCTTTAAAAGCATATTTTAAACATAAATAATTCTATTACTGTTAAACTGATCTGAAAACACATACCTTAGAATTGTTATGTGGAATGCCTTTTCCTGATGCTCTCAAGTGATTCGATTTTTTGGCCAGCACCTGCCAAAAGTAATTTGTCTTAAGTATACATTGATACACTGCATGCCATAGAGAAGAGAAATTTAATGTTCAGGAGTTTCAGTGTTACTGTTTTGGTACGTCCATTGACATATTCATTCATATCTTCACTGACACATTACTGTCACTTTTCTAAGGTCTGCCACACTCTGGAAGAGGCCCTATTAGCAGCTTTCACCCATGCAAGCATGAAATACAAAAACTGAGAATCGGGGCCACTGAAAACAGCATACATTGCATATATTTTAAAGAACAGTCATGTGCAGTCATTGGACAATGTTTTTTTAAGGCACAAAGAGGAACTTAATAGTTAATTCCTGTTCTTTGAAAAGTAACCGACCCCCTTGGTTAAAGTTCTGCAGCAATTCAAACAGTTGTAAGCAAAAACTCCAGGAGATCCTTCACAAAAGTAATTGTGACAATTATTTTTACTCAAAACTGACAAGTTATTTATTGGTTCCTAGAACTATTTATAGCCATACGCTGTTAATATATAAAAACTTATACAACTATACAAGTTATATACAAATAATTCTATACAACTAGCTATATTAGGACTGCAGTTAAATTTCACTGATCATGACCTTCCACTGCATGTACACATGACCAGCTACTTATTGCTCTAAAGAGACTCTACAGGACTTTTGCAGAGAGGCTCTGGAGATAAATGAAGACGGGAACAATGGATATCTTCCTGTGTTATCACTTACCTTGACTTCATTGAGAGAACTGCTGCAGTTTTCAATCATTTTTTTTTTCCTCTCAATGTAGTCAGCAATAGATTCCATTTTGTTGAAGTGAGCCTCATGCAACTTTTTAAAGTCTAAGAAGTTCCAAAAATAACAAGAGTCACATATCTGATAAGCTCCTAAGGAAATTTACTACTTCATAGAAGAATCTTGCAACACCTGTCATTATGGCCTCAGAAAAAATATAATGTATCCCTCTAATTAAAGGCTGTGTATACACAGGTAACCAAACAGTGTGAAACAGAATCTACTTCACCAGCCCCATAGCCACCTGGTGCATGCTCCGGAGAATTGTAGAATCATAGAATGGTTTGAGTTGGAAGGGACCTTTAAAGATCATCTAGTCCAACCCCCAAATTCTGCAGTTAAAGAAAAAAAGAAATACTGCCAAACTTAAAAGAATGAATGCATTTTATGAAGTGATGAAAATAAGCTAATACGTAGTAATACAGCACAACAGTAGTATTTATAAAGTGAAAACTAAACAAGCAGGAGTAATAGCGTGTCTTCCCATTCTTCATTGTTTTGAAAATCATGAATGCAAGTATTATATCCAAAAGACATCAAAGTGTTCGATAAATCAGTTTTATAACATACCTGTGAGTCATTTACTGCTGTGAGTTTACAAGTTGGAAGATACGCCTTAAAATGTAACCTTTGGGAATTTTTTTTGCTTGCTTGCTTTTTAAAGAGAGGATGTTCTCTTCTTCAAGCAGAAATAAAAATTTGGGTTGCAAAAAACTGTAAGTCAAGTCTCCCTTCACACACAAACAATACATCTAGATGGCAGGTTATCTTACTTGGTGTAGTAGCTTTCATTCCTGTTTTCCCAGACCTAGATGCACGGCCTACATATAAAGGGATCTTCCCTTCTGCATGATGAGCATCACCTGGTACAGTAAGATTAGACAAAATTGTTAGAACTCCTGGAAAATATTTTAACGTCATCACAACCTTTTTTAAAAGTATTTTTTCCAAAACACACCTTATCTCCCCGAAGTGGGTTTAAGTGTTGAGAAATAAAAACTTCAGCTGGAATGGATATGTCCTAAGTCTCTCAAAAGCCTTTTAAATGGTACGTCAGTAACAGCATGTCTTGACAAACTACAAGCCCAGAGTGAATCTTACAGTCATACTAGGTTGCTTTCTTTTGATAGTAAAGTATTTTACAGGGGAAGTTAATAATAAAACTATGCTTGTGCTAAGCAAAAACAACTTTAAATTCACAGGTCTTGATCTGTTTAATAAGCCAGTGTTTTTTAAATGTTGATAAAGAAGAAAAAAATACCTTTTTGACCAGCTTTTCTGCCACTGCCTTACACACATATACAGAGGCTATGTTCTTTTTATCATCTCTACTCTCAGGTATAGTATTAAGCTCATGTTCACATTTTAGTGACTAATTTTATTTAAAAAAAAAAAAAATCAGGTAAAGACTTCATATTGAGTTCAATATTTGCACATCGAAAGCAAACATTCACATCCCCTTTAAAGTAAACTTGGATGACCTTAATATATTGAAAGAAATCCTCACTGGAAGTAAATATGGAGGGTTGTTGAAAAAAAAAAAAATCAACTTAACACTAAATGCAGATATAGTATTTTTCTGTCACACAGCTCTTGCTGTCTGAAATCATTGAAAAAAAGAAAAACAAAACAAAAAAACCTGAAAGTAGTACAGATACTTATAATTAGTTATAGGAAGAGATGAGTACTGTGCCAACTGTCAGGATGAATGCTACCTCAACTAAAACATCCTCTACACATTCTATTGCTTCTGTTTTTAAAAGAACCTTCATTGCAAAATCCTAATTTTCTAAATGAGTTTCAAAAGTATAGATGTCCTCCAATAAAAATGTCCCTGTAAATCCTACTGAACAGCAAGAATACCCATAATACAGCTCAAGGACTACATACACTTAGTTTAACAGGAGCAAATAATGGTATCTCTTATTTGATAGACCCACAATAGCAGTAAGTTATCAGACTGGGCAGACAAACTCATTTCTTCATGTCAGCTGCATGCACAAAGGAGTGGGGGAGAAATTAATTCATATTTTCAGCAGCATCGTGTTTGAAGGTCTAAAAAAGCCACCAGATAGAAAAATGATCCACTGTAATACATTCAGATACTGTTACGCAGTTTAAACAAATTATAAAGGATTCTGTCTGTATGTCCTTTTCTGCTCATTTTACTCCTGGGAAGAAAATGACAAAGCTTGTTCATCTGTAGGAAAAGAAAAACGAAGCATGAGGAAGGAAGCTCTCCCTTTCTTGCCACTTTTTAAAGGAGCCGAGTAGCATCTCGGGGGTATTCCAAAAGGCACTGATCCTAAACGAGGTGCAAGACTCAAACACACTCAGACCTTCGGGAACTCTTTCACTAAAGACATCAGGTCCAGAGTTCTGAAGTCAAAGCCAGTAGAATTCCTACATTGCAGAATTTGTGGATTTGCGTTACAGTATGTTAAACAAAAAAGTGCACAAACTCGAAGGAGACAGATTTTTTTTTTTCTGGTGTTCCCAAATAAGGTACTGATCACCAGACATGCCACAAAAATCTTTGCAGACACAATAAAATAACCAAAAGGTGCATTTTAAGTAGTACAAATTACTAAACTTACTTTTTTGAAATTTTCTACTTACGTTCATCTCCACTACTTTTAGTAGAAGTCTTCTCTGGTTGCTCTTTCTGACCAGTACCCATCCCTGGATTGTCAATAGCTCTCTTTTTAGTTACTTGTTCCTCATTTTGGAGTACCTTCTGTCCCTTTTCATGCTCACCCTGAGGCACTTCGTTTTCTTTCATTTCAGAATGCTCCTGCAGTTTAAACACACTTCACTTAAATAGTTTGTTCCAACTGGATATACAGAAAGGCTGCTGTTCTGATCAGTCAGGGCAACGGATTGCCCAGAGAGGTTGTGCAGCCTCCATCCTCAGAGGTTCTCAATATCAGATTAGATAACACCTTAAGCGTTGTGGTCTAACCTCATAGTTGACCCTGCTTTGATCAGGAGATTGAACAAGAGACTGTCGGAAGTCCAGCCTGAATTAACCTATGAAATACTTACTCTGTTATTTCACAAACAGATCTATATTAGAAAGCTTTTATCTGCACAGCTCTAACATTTCAGTATAAAATTGCCTTTATTGACAGAAGTTAATTATTTGCAAGTAAAAATAAATTCACTGGCTATGTTACTTTTTACTATTGTAGCTTTGGTTACTGTACAATTCTCTGTCTAACACTAACAGACTAACACTCCTCATCTTCTCATTTCCCTCCTCTAACTCTAAACCAGTAAAAGTCTTTCACACAGTTCTTAGTTCACCCGCTACTTGCATGTAATTCTAGAAAAAAATAATTCTACACCCACCTCACCTTGAAACTTACCCTCCCTCAGTCATACAACCCATGAATAAAGAACCCACTGAGAGGAGTGGGAATTAAAAAAATTGTGAAGTTTAGGCAATCATCCATTTTCTGTTACTTTCTTCTATATAAAGAAAGTGAAACCAACCTTATTTTAGATAAATTCTGAAACTAGTCTAATATTCAGAATACTGTGATGAGCTAGTGAAAGCAGTCTTACATTCAGATAAAGTGTTTGGAATTGTATATTTCTTGGAGGAATTTAATTTATTTCCTTGAAGTAACGACTTAACAAGTAATTTCTGTTCACTATGGAATAGCACACAGTCAAGATATAGACAAAATCAATGCTACAAAGTACAGAAGACCAGTACTGGAAGATTTGCATATGAAATTCTTATATACACACACACACATATGTATATATATAAAAAATGTATACCACTTGCTAAGTGGTGGTAGAACAAATCGAGTGTGTTTAAATTATGCTTGGGGGA
Source organism: Nipponia nippon (assembly GCF_047370975.1). Classification (NCBI taxonomy): domain Eukaryota; kingdom Metazoa; phylum Chordata; class Aves; order Pelecaniformes; family Threskiornithidae; genus Nipponia; species Nipponia nippon. The sequence goes on along the minus strand of NW_028262291.1, from coordinate 29,183,840 downwards.
AAGGGGGTGGCCAGCACACAAAACCAAGCAATGCAAATCACCTCTTTCTCAGCAGAAAGCCCTGTATTTTCTTCAGTGGTATTAGTTTCCTCATTGGAGTTCCTCTTTTTTCTGGTTATTTTCTTTTCTTTACCACGTCTTTTTGTAATAGAACACACTGAATCAGCCATAATTTCCTCCTGATTGCTCAGTTCATCCAATTCAATGGAAGCAGATGCACTTTTTTCAGAGTCCTGTAGCAGAAAAATACTATAATGTAGAACATATCTGACACAAACATAAAGTAGATACTCCAAAGAGTTTCAATTTTATTACTGGAAAAAGTATGTCACACAGAGGAAAAAAAGTAGCATGCCATTTAGTAGCATAGCAATCAAGAAATTGGCAATATCTAGATTTCCCTAAACATCAAAGCTCATTGTTTGAAGACTTTAAAGTCCTACACTTGTTTTATTACATAGCATTTTAATAAGATTATAAAACCCGAATACTTTCTATTTCGAATCTGACTTGCAGAATGCTGTGACCCTCCCAGATTTGTACATTTCTGTGGAATACTCTTCACCAAAAAATCAGAGCCTCCTCCATGCTTGTTAAAATTAAAAATAAGCTGACGAGGATTACACCAGTTCCTCAAGCCTTTAAAGAAGATTTTAGAGGAAGCACTTAAAGGGAGAGAGTTTAAAAAAAGCAGATCCCAATTTACTTTCTATCAAAAACATAAAAAACATCACCATACCCAACAAAATAATTCAGCTTACAGAGGAGAAAACTTTAAAAAAAGTTAAGAAAACAATACATTAAGAGATGAATAGAGGAAACATCACAATTGTGTCACTTTCATTATAGTGTCAGTGTAAGTAAATTGTAGCAGGTGCAAAATGTTTTCCAGTTAATATCCAGTCCCTTTCATCTAGGCATGCAAAAGGAATAAAATATTTTTATATTTGGTACTGACTAGTGTCTGAAGCTAAACAAGCAAGAATTCAGATTTGTTCAATGGAAATTAAATGTTAGTGTTCACGGAGAATAATTTTGTACTGATGCTGAAAAATACACTGTTAATTTTGGCAGCTGAAAGGAAATCAGCTTTAGATCATACAGGAGGCCATTTCAAAGCTAATATTAGCACATCTGTTTCTAGCAGTACATGAGCGCATTAAACTAAAGGCACTATTAAGAAAAAAGTATTTTTATTACAGTTCGTGTCACAGTAAAATAAAAAACAACCATCTTTGGTACATGCCTTGCTCTACTAGTTACAAAGTTAGGTCTATCTCTCTTAAAAAGAATGGCTGATTTATCATCTCTTACCATATTTTCATTTTCTTGTTTTATTCCATGAAAGTGTTGCTTCAGTGCTTTCAACAATTTGTCTGCCTGGAGAGAAATCAAACCAACATATGAACCACATATTGCATTATGTTGTCATAGAAAAAGCTGCATAAATCCAACTAGTGTCCTATAAATTGATCCAACAAACAAGCAGAACATTTCCTTAATCCAACAGAATAAGGCATGCTTACAGCTTCATTCAAGTCAGTCAAATTAGAGAACGTGCTTCAGGCTGCAGAAAAATGTATAGCATATTCTCCACGGAGGCACAAAGACAAATTTCCCTGACTCGGATCCTTCTGGTCTGTTTATTTTCCAGAGAGTTTAATTGTTCAAGGATGAATGAGACTGTTTTTAGCAGCGCTGCCTAGCCAAACATGAATTAAAATTGTATCAGATTTCTGCAATAACCTCTGTCATGCCCATACTACATGCAAAGCATTCTTCTCATCCTTTGCATATATTCAACATTAATAGCAATAGAATAACAACAACAAAGTTACGTCCTTGATATTTTAGGCTATGAAAAATAGTTAAATACCTAATTGGAAGGGTCAGCATAAAATCAAATCTGAACTATAAGTTTAAGAACAAAAATAACCCAGAACTAAAACCCCAAGCAGAAGTCGTAGTTCTGTCAGGACAATGAGTTCCTTTGTCCACCTAAGTCGTGGATCTTCTTTCTTTTAAGGCTTTATGCCTTCTCCCGCTGGTATTGCAGCAGCCTGACCGCTGCTGAGTGGTTTACTGGCAGTGCCTACCAGGAGAGATCAGGCCACTGTCACAAATCTGTAGCTCTAGGCAAAAGAGATTGGCGCATGCTTAAATTTCTCGTTCTATAACCACGACCGGTAAACAAACACACGCAGTCTTAGCCCTTAAGGCTCCCTATCGTTATTCTTCTTCCGACTCCTAGTCGCAAAACAAACCCCAACTACCGGCACCGGGGGGCACCCAGCGCGGTAGCCCGTCGCGGCCGGGCCCAGCGGTGCCGAGCACGGCCGGGACGCGCTTGCAGAACTGTGGGCCGACCCCGGGGGGTGCAGCGTGGGGCAGCCCCGCGCCTCCCCAAAAACGGAGCCCCGCCTAATCAGCTTGTTCTTTGCGTGTATGCCCGTCACGAAGGTGTAGGCGCACAGCGCCTCGCGTTACGGGCGGGAACTAACGACCGGGACGCGTCTTTCTGGATGAAGGGACGCTTCAGGGCGAAGCTACCGCCGCTCCGCAGGCCCGGGCCGTGACCCTGCCAGCACCGCCGCCAGCCCCAGGAAGGGACGGGGCCCCAAGGCTCCGTCAGCGCGGTACTCAAAACGAGAACGACGTCCACGGGGACGGGAGGGGCACATTCCCCACACGACACCCGCTCCCCTCAGCTCCCGGCCGGGCAGAGAGGGAGCCCCAGAGCCGGGGCCGCTCTTCGGAGGGAGGGCGGGAACCCAGAGCTTCCCCCACCCGCCCCTCGCCCAGGTCCGCGGCGCTGCTCCCTCCCAGCCGCGGCAGCTGCCCCCGCCTCACCCGGAGGTTGGCCTTCAGGCCGGCGGCCTTGGCGATCTGCTGGAGCTCGACGTATTTCAGCGACTCCAGCTGCTGGAGCGAAGAGAGCGCCATCGGGGCGTTGGCTCACCGGCGCCAACCGCCGCGCTTCGAATCTCGCGCTCAACTGCCACGGCGCCCCTTGTCCCCGCCCCCGCCGTTCGAACTCGCCCGCCGCGCCAGGCCATTGGCTGGACGAGGCAAAGGGGTCGGGCCTGAAGGCACGGAAACCACCAATGGCGGCGCGGCCACCGAGACGCGCTTTGTTTCAAACGCGATAGGAGCTCCCGGCGAGGGAGAGCCCTGCCCTCTTCTGCTTGATTGGACGGCGGAATGACGCGATGCGGCTCGTTTCCCAATAGTCTCGAGAGATGAGGATTGATGCGTCCGTCGCTCAATGGCAACGCAGATCTGTGAAGAGCGCTCCAATTGCGAGGCCGGGAGGGCGGGCGGCACGCTGGAGCGCGGGATGGGAGAAGATGGCGGTGCGCCGGCAGCTGCAGGAGTTGTTCCAAGACCCGCAGCTCGGCGGGGCCATCACTGTGGAGCGGCCGCCCTCCCCCGCCGCTGCCGCATGGGTCGTGCCGTCCTCGCCGCCTTCCTCGCCGCCGGCCGCGGGGGCGGCGCCGGCGTCGCCACCGCGGCGGCAGGGGCCGCTGCCGGAGGACTGCGCCGTGTTCCAGTGCCGCGGCTGCTGGGCGGTGCTGGGGGACTCGCTGCACCTGTGCGCGCAGGAGGAGCGGCGGCTCGGCATCCTCGTCTGCTTCAGTCGGTGCCCGCCTGGTGGCCTCGGGGCGGGGGGGGGGAGCCCAGCCCCGCCTGCCGCCGGGCAGGGCCGGGCGCCGCGGGGAGGTCCTGGGGGTCCGGGCTGGGCTGCGCCTTGGGGGTCCTGAGGCGGCGGGGTGGGAGGGCGAAGCGCGACCTTGCGCACGTCTCGGGGTCGGCCCGGGGGGTGCGGGTTTCAGCGGGCCTCTCTTCCTCCTCAGAAGTCACGAACGATGTGGCCTGGGAGGATTCGCTCATGATCGGCCTCGAGGGAGCCCTCCTGGGATGGTGCGTAGCTCACCCCCTCCTTGCTTTTGGCACCGGGCACGGCCGCCGCCGCAAACGGCGTGGGCAGAAAGGGGCTTCTGCACAGCTGGGAGCCAGGAGCTCCCCTGGGTTGTGCGCTGGGGCTGCTTAGGGGCTTGGTAAACGCCGAAGTGCTTCTTGTACTCGTGCTTCATCGTTCCGGATGGAGAAACCTTTTGTAGGTATGTAGCTTTCATTTCTGTCAAAATCAAACGTTATGCTGCTCTGACCTTTGTTGGTGGAGAGGAACGTTGGAGCGATGCAGTAAAAGACAGCCTAGCCTTTACGTCTCTTTCTTCTGCTCCGTCCCTAAAAGGTGTGTTACCTAAATTAAAACATCTCGGTTTGGAGGGTTTTTTTTGTACTGAAAATGAACAACTGCTGCTGCTGTATTCACGAGCCTACAGCTAGCAACAGGTTTGGTAACTCTGGGATTAGTCTAATGGGAAGGATGTAATTATCACCTGAGGGCTTACAGAACCAGTAGTTTGCTTAAATGATGTTTCAAGGCTATTTTACAAACTACAATGGCTGGGAACTTTTTAAATACAAGACTTGCCTTTTTTTTTTTTTCTTTTCCCCCCCCCCCCTCTCTCTGCATGAGGCAATAATCTGTTTTATCAGGAGGAAACTCCACATCTATGACCTGGCGCAGGCATTTTTCTACCAGTTATATCATGTTTGAGTAGTATAGCCTAAACCACTCTGTGATAATAAGACATGTATTTTCGTCCTTAATTACAACTTCACTTACTACAGAGATTATTTCTTGCACAACATGCCTAGCTTTTTATGTTCACGTTCTCTTTGTATGTATTATTTCTTTATGGAGAAAGCGTTATTGTGTCTTGTTTTGCTGTCCTGATAGACAGGAAGATTTGATGTCCTCTGACAAGCATGCAGTATCTATGGTTTCAGAACCTTCTGTTTAATAATATTTTTCCCTTTCTCCTTTTAGTGCTTATAATGCATTATCCTGTCGGTCATGTGGCTTGATCGTGGGCTTCATTCTTTATTCTGCCTCCAGTGACCTGGCGTATCTCCGAGGCTTCTTCTGTTTCTTCAAGGATAGCATCCTCTGGTGAGTATACAGTATTCTTATGGCCAATGATTTCACAGGAATTTGTAAGTTATTACAACAGGGTGTACAACTAATCAACAGATAACAAAAGTGGCTTTGCTTTTGACTGAGCACTTTAGTGTGGGATTTTAATATCCTCTATGTTTAAATTGTTTGTATTGGCGTGACTCCATTTGATTTGCCTTCTGTTTCTTCAGTGTCCTCATGTAATGTCAAGGTTTAAATTTAGTTGTTTGCAATACTGAAATCTCCTTCAGTTCCAGATTCGCTTAGCTAATGTAAGGTAGTTCTGTGATAGATTGAGGACTTGACTATAGAAACTGTAAATTACTTATAGGTGGTGATGAGAGGATCTTATGATTTCAAAGTAAAAACCATTGTTATGTTTTTAATATTTTCATAATGTATTGACTAGTTTTGGCAACAACTTTGTATCTGCTTTAAAATCACGTGAAATAATCTGTCTAAACAATGAATGCAACTATGGGGTTTTTAACTGTTTTTCTTGTTTGGTTGGTTGGTTTTTTTCCTTTTGTTTTCCAGTTATCTCTTAAAAGACCAAATTATAATAGAAGCTTCTAAGGTGCATTTTCCTGCTGTGACCTTAAAGGAACAACTGCGGAAAGTAAGGTTGCTACATTAATTTGTATGGAAAATATTTTTTAAATGCTGATATTGTTGGATATTAGTCCAAAAATATTGATACAGTTACTTTTTTTAAGTGCGTAAGATGGAGAAAATACTGACTTATAATACAGTGACTGACTTATATGCGTGAGACACGCAAAACGTTTTCTAGAACCGCTTATCTGCAAAACATGCAGTTCTAGCTAATATTCTGGCAAAAGTGTGTTATCCTTTTATCTCTACACTTTGAAAAGAAAAAAACCAAGAATTGTTTAGAGAGACTTCATCTAAATATTACTACTTGTGTTGTCCCTAGAATTGATAAGTCACTGTTGAAGAACTTAAAAAATAGCAATTTGTTAATTTAAAAGGGTTACTAGGACAGTTGTATTTTGGCTATGTAAGCTCAAAACAGCATGGCAGTATTTACTTGTAGTTTCTGAGACAACACTAGAACCTCCCTCCTTTTTTTGGTGTTTAAATTGGATGTTGTTTACTGTAACTTGGTTAGTTGTTGACTTAGTAAGTTGCCTCTCCCATAGCTCAAATAAAGTTACTGTGTGTAGGAGACAGCCAGTGTATCCAGTATGTGCGTGCTTACTTGTTACTTACTTTTTTTTTTTCTTGTTTAGTTTCTGTTCGAAGCATGGAAATGGGCCCGTGACATTTCTTAAGTTTTGTCCTCTTTAGAGTCATCTTCTAGTGTCTTACCATAAGATAAGTGTTTTTATAGGTCAAGTAAGGCTAAAATGCAAAAATCTTATCCAGGCAAGACTTTTAAAGTTGAGACATTTTTCTGAAGTAAAAAAAATGGTAGTACTTCATTGCAAACACAAATTATGCGACTGTGGAGAGTTTGCTTGTTGACTAGAGCAAGTGCAAGAATCTGGTCTTTGCTTTTTGAGACATAATGCCAGCAGGATTTTATTCTTGTGTTTTAGATGTGTTAACTTAAACCCCAGACTCTGGAAATGGCATTTTTGAGGGACTGTCCATGTATATTCCTAAGCTGATGATGAAACGGTCTGTCCAGATATTGTCAAAGAAGGTCTCTGGCTGTGTAAAAACTTGTAATGAGTTAACTAGGAAAGATTGGATTGATTGTAGTAAGGCTCCAGCAACTCTGTCTCCTTAAGTAGAATATTTCCACACATCCCTGAAATGGGTTATGGTGGCACGCATTCATCTATCTCCTCTCTGTAGCGCAAGCCTTTGATTTGGGTGCCAGTTTTGGCTGTACTGGACATGCAGTATAGAGATTAAAGCCCAGAATAATTTTCCATCTTGAAAGTCAGCTGCTCTTTAGCCACTGAGAGTGGGGTGCAGATCATTCAAAGATTCAGTGTTAGGATGTTTTTCTTTAGTTTTAAATACTCTTTTTTTTTTTTTTTTTTTTTTTTTTCCCTAGCTGAAAGAGAAGCTTGTGGAGGTCCACATTCGCATAGAATTGCTGATGAAGAAGCTGCAGGAACTGGAACAAAAGAATAATGATGTGGCAGGAAGGCAAAGCTCTGCATCAGATGCAGTTAGCCTACTGCCAGGATATGCAAGAGTCAGGGTCAACTAATAATATCCCGTTTTAAAGAACTGCTGGAGTTGTTTCTGCATCACTGCTGAGTCTGTTCATTATGATGAAACAATGCACCAGAACAGGTTTGACTGTTGATCTGTCACATTATCCGTGTATAGAAAGAACCGATGCTTAAGGGCATCCCTTCAATCTAAGGGGAACACCTGAAAATCTGACATACTGAAGTTATGCTTGGAAAAATGAATAGCTCACCCATGCAGCACATCACTCTCTGAGACAGTATAACTATGACTTTGATTCTAACGACTTCAGGGGGAAAAAATGGCCTTTGAAATACCAAAATCAGGTTCCTGGAACTATGCAAAACATACTAACAAGATGATATTCAAGAGGAGTTATTATAAATCAAATGTTCTTACAGAGATCTAAAGTTCTTGTTCTACCTTTTCATATAGATACAGTGTTAATGGCAGCTAGCTGTTCGTCAAGTGGCTCATTAGCTGCATCTGGTATGTGAGGCAGTGCTAAGTGGCCTTTTAGTTCTTCTAGATTTGCTTGTGCATGTGGCCTGCAAAAGGAGCAAGCTAGCACGTCACAGAAGCTGCACAGCGTGCTTAGTGCATGCGTCTGGAGGGCACAACGCTGGCTGGAGCACGAGGTTTTGGATTTCACATTCAAGAGCAACCCACGTGCCTGCCAGGTCCTCTGGAAGCGCAGCCCTGTGGCTGCACAGGGCTGAGTCAAGTTCTGGCAGCTCCATGAAGGAACTTAGGCTGTGAGCAACTGCCTTTAGCAGATTGGAACCTTTCTTTCTGGGGCCGAAGCAGTGAAACCAAGGAACAGTCTTTTCTTCTCCTTTGCTTCTGCTCAACCGTGGGAACACTGCTGTGCTGAAGTTGTGACGACCTGCCTGCTGCCTTCCCTTGGCCAGTCAAGATGTTTCATAAAAAACACCTAATGGGTACTCATTGGGATCTCTCTGTTTTGAATGGGTTCTGCTTCTTTCCAAACACCTAGAAAGTAATTTGATGGAAAAGAAAGAACACTACTTACCCCTTCTTATTGGGACAGAATATCTTTATACCTTATTCTTGTTTGTTGGAAGATTAAGGGTCTTTTCTTAAGGATTAAGCAATAACATAGAGTATCAACAGCCATTCTGCAGGGGTGCTCTCTGTTAAATTCTAATACTGTATGCTATCTAAATTATTTTTTAATTTTTTGTTTCACAGATTTGACAGGCGTAAGTGCAAAAATGCAGTGCTTTTCAATGGCAGCTGATTTCAGGATGTCAAAAGTAACTACCTGAAGTAAATGTTACACTCTGGCAAGATCTGTTTCATTGCCTGTAGTGATAGATGTTATCTTTGCTAAAATGAGCTCTATCCTGAACCCTTAACAGGAAGGCTGTTCCTAACAGTTGTCACTTCATATTCATGTAAAGTTTGGATTTGCTGTATTTGGTTATTCCATTATTAAGAACAAATAAGTTTTTGAAGTTGTGTTGTGCGGTGACTATTGCATTACGTTTAAGGGCCTGTTGGTCTTTAACTGGGGCCTTGTGACTAAACTCATTTTGTGCAAGCATCTCCCCATCTCAGGTAAATGTTTTCCATTGTATGACTTCACCTTTCTGTTACTTTCTAAGTGACAGTCCTTTTGTTGTTGCATCAGTCTAAGAAACACGACTGATAATGGGACTACTCAGTTTTGCCCTTTCATTCTGCCTTCTGCATTGAGACTGTTTCTTGCTATGTACATCTATACTGTCTGTATTAGTGCTAAATTGTCTTGCTTCGTTTCGCTGTGTCCACCCCTAAAAGGAAGAGAAAGCTGTCAGTTACATTTTTTTAATATTATCTTTACAGTTGTAAAGAAGAAACTTTTTAAATAAAAAAAGCTAAAATTCAGAAATACATATTGCGCAGGTCACACATAATATCATGTGGGTCATAAGCCCACTTCTTTTCCTTAGATTATGTTTGCAGAAAAAGACCATCAGTTTTTCTTGCTTGGGTCCTGGTTCATTATGAAGCATTACATTAATGGTTCCTCATATTACTTACTCATTATTTGTTTAAATTCATGCTATGTGCTAAATAATAGCTGGTAAATTTTTAAACGACATTTCTCTCATCTTTGGAACTAGCAGTTTTTCTTGGCACTGACTATCGCCTGATGTACCTGCTGACAGTCACAGCAGTACAGTGTTCCAAGTAAATTCTGTTTTAAGAAGCAAGCCAACTTAATTTGCAAAACATAAAATAAATGCATTATCTTCAGTAATTTGAGATGAACATTTACTGAGATACCAACTTAAACCTATGTGTGCATTTTGATTTAAGTGACGCTTATAAACTTTTATTCCTGAAAGATTCAGCTGTTGATCCCACAGGCTGTCCCAGATTGAAATTCCTCTTAATCTACAATTGATCAGTGAATATTTGTTTTTCTTATTCTAGCGTAGAACCTCATCTCCTCTAACCAAGCATCTTGAGAGGTGTGTTCTCCCTTTAAGTGCAGCCAGGGCCAGTCTGGCTGGGGAAGGATGGAGTCTCTATCTAAATGAATACCAACCACTTAGAAAGCAAGTCTCCAGGTCAGGCCTCCTTCTGTTAGCTAACCAGCAGCTGTCTTCTCTGGAATCTAAAGACAAAAACAACTAGAAAATGAAACACATTAAGGTGGTTGAACAGGCTAATGAAGTAACAATCATACTGTGAATCTTCTATAAGCTAGCCTAAGGGTTAGCAATCCGTAATGGGTTTTGGAAAGCTTGTAGAAGGGTTGGAAAGCCGTGGCTTCTTCAGCACGGTCCTTGTACGGTGGTGTCGTGCTGCAGCGTTACAGCACTTCCCAAAACTGCTTTCAGCAGCAACTGCAAGGAAAATTGTGCCTCCCTGCAGGCTGTGACATGCCAGCCACAGAAGGAATTTTTCAGAAATGTAGTTGCCAAAACAATAAATGATCCACATAGATGAAACAGTTTTCTGAAGGGCTTATTACTTATAGGCATCTATACAAGCAACAGAAGCTTTATGCTACCATCTAAAACAACCCTTGAAGCTTTTATCTGATAAGTTGCCCATCTTAATGTGACTGGAGTAACAACTTCTCTTTAGTTGCCTTCCAAGAAGTCAGAGGCTTTTGTGCCTGAAGTCTGCTGGAACAGCTGGACCCAAAGCAGATATCCAGCAGATGTGAGTTTAGCTCAAAGTGTTAAGTTTTGACAAAGGTACAAGTACAAGCACATCTCAGAAGTGGAGTGTATAGTAAGCTGGTTAATTTGTCTTCTGAACAAACGACACATCCAGTTTTAGTGCATTCTCAGCCTGTGCTGCTTTATTGCTAAAAAAATTTGTATACAGGTGCAGAGTTTCCAAGTTCATTTTTAAACAGTTCCTCTTTACAGTGTCAAAAGAATAAAATCTTATCTTGAAATCCTCAAAGATGCATAGATATAAAAGCAAGCTGCCTTTTGGAAAAATTAGAATTTGCAGGGAGACATTCTTTCACTGTTACCATGTAAAATGTGTGCAATGGGAGTACATCGTTCCTAGTGACACCAATAACTTCCTCCACTAATCCGTGCGAGCATGCCATCAGAAGTTCAGTATAAGAAGTATTTTTCTAGCCTGTTTTTTAAGTACTAAGGTAATTTTAAAGAATGTATAACTAATACTTCTCCTTTGCTGTTATATCATGCTTTGCTAAAGGAGAGTATCTTTGCTGACATCCTAAAGTACCTTATTCCCCAGGTTTTACATTGAAGGGAACAAGCATTAACAAAGGATACAGCTGCTTACTCATCACAGAAAAGAAAATATATTTAACAGGGTTTAAAACCATCCAAAGTGTTCTAAAGAATAACCACTAAGAATTAGGTGACCATGGTTAACTGCTGGGCTAAAGTTGTTTTACAAACTCCCCTTTTGCTTGAAGAAGTTGGCTCAACGGATTTCATTTAGTCTAACTTCTGATACCGTACATTAGTTATCTTCTCTTAAAATACTCCTATCTTCGTTTGGCAATTCTTGCCTATCTAGAAAGCATTCATGAGAAAAATGCAACTCCCATTCTAAACCCAAAATCACGGTGCTTTATGGATGGTTGGCTATGAAGTATGAACAGGAGTTAACTTGACACATAATTTCTTCCTCCAAGACACTTCCTCTTTCTATTTAAGAAAGAGGACTGAGCCTCTGTACATGGAGAAGTGTTCTGCACAAGTTAAGCCCACCTACAAAATTAAGCTAAGCTAGAAGTATGGAATTCTGCAGTAACAAGCTAGTATTCCACATGTTTGAATACAAGTTTAAACTTGGAAAAAGTATTAGTGACATAGGCTATGCCACACATTCTATGTTATTTTCAAACTGCCAGCAGAAATTCACTGAATTATCCACTAAAAGACTTGGGAAATATTACAGAGAACACACAAAGCTTACAGAAAGATGGCACCCAAATTCCCTTTTACTGAATAAGTGAAATGAAGAAAAAAAGACTATTGCAACCTGTGTTGCAGAAGATAAAGACCTTCAGTGATCAAATCTCATTTTCTGTTTTTAAAAATCTCTTTAAAGAAAAAAATATACAAGATTACCAGTATTTTCAGGTTCATTCCTGCAGGTGCCATTATTGCTGGCTGGTACCAGTATGCTTCAGTACAGCTGCCTATGTGGCTAGAGAGTTACCTGAAAATACTGTCTATTAAAAAGCTATTCAACACCTGAAATATATGTACTGTGCTTATTAATTTCAGTCTTCTCCAAATAATTTCTCTTACCACACCCAAGCTTATTACCTACTGCCTGGCAAATACTACACTCAATTTGAGTCTGTGGTTTCTGTTACTTGATTTTTGTGTTATTTTGTGTTTGTTTCCCTCCCCCCCCCCAGTTGTTCCCCCCTGCACCTTGTAAGAAACTCTGCACCCTTTTCCTTGCTACAGCTGCAGCAGGTGAGAAACCTCATCTCGCCCCTAAACATGCTTAGTTCATGCCCTGCTTTTTACATGCTCAGGGCACTAATATGAACCAGACAAGAGGTTATAAAGGCAAGTTCTGCTGATCCTGGTTCCTGATTTACAGTTTTGGTGCCATGCTTCTGTCCCTAACTATACATTCTGCCCCTTTCTCTACAGAGGCAGCACATTCTCTAAAAAAACAAAATTTGAGAATCAAAGCAGGAAGTTCAAGCTATTGGTATATTAATTCCTATTGCTTCATTATGTATAAATGCATATCTCGATTTACTGGTAATAACTACATTACACTAGACATTTTGAATCATGCATAATTAGAATACTAGCTCTAAGATTTGGTTTGTGGGCCTGTGCCACTTTCCTTCAGTTTCTCCATGCAGTTTTTCATGCCTAAGGCATGACAAACTAGCCGCCTTTTATTTGACCTGCAAACACACTCATTTGGAGGGGAAGTGGAGAGGAGCAGACAGGATTTACATAGGACACACTAAACAAACAGTAAGTTACCTCTTATCTTTAACCTTAGATGTTGTAAAGCCTTAGGGAATCTGTCTATGTGACAACCTGGTACATAGGCTCAGAGACAGAAACACGCTCTGCTTACATCATGAACACCGACACTTTCTCTAAAGCTCAGGAGAAAGCGTAGAGCAGACTGAAAGGGAACAGACATCAGAATCCACGGTTAGCGTTCTGCACTGTGAAACGAGACACCCTGTTTCAACTGCTGGCTTCTGTGTGCCAGTCAAAGCGCTACAAGGGCAAAATGCTGGATCAGTCAGTAAAAGAAATCCAATGGAATCTAACTTGAACTGCCATTATGCAGCTCTGTACCTGAACAGCAAGTGGGATTATTAGTTTTGGAGGAAGACCAGACAGTTTCCTAGGGATGCAGGAAGCAGTTATTTCTAAGATTGGTTATCCATCAAAAACTGTTCTTCTCTTCTATATTTTTCCCTTCTCTGCCCAAAAAACACACTGCCAGCTCTCGACAATGTAATCCTTGCGTAAAGTGTCAGTGTCCTGAAGCTCGGTACAATTTCTTCTCACTCACTATCAAGGAGTCTTTGCAAGACGCTCTTTTTTGTCCTAAATTTGACAATTATCCTCAGGTGCAGAAGGTGCAGTTCCTCAAGGTGCAATTCCCAACACAAGTACTGGCTAGACCTGCTGCAGCAGCACGACTGGATATGGAAACAGCATATACTTGGATCACCTGCGTTCAGTACTGCTAAAGGAGGCATGTCAGTACTGGTCACTACACCTTTGATACCCCACACTGACACGTGGTAGCATCAAACACTTCCACTTAGTTTGAGAAGCAGTGAAATCGAGGGGGTTGGAGCAAAAGTCGTGCCATAGTACAAGAGCTGAAAGGCAAAAGGATTCCTTTTGTTGCTGGGAATAGTAATTTCTGGTCTAGTAGCCCACAGAATACAGATAATTATAGAAAGTCTGAACCGGGAAAAACAGGCAGACAGCTTTGCCAGGCTACATCAGTCTTGATTTCCCCCTGCTTCTCTGAATGAATAAACCGTTGAAGAGTTCTATTCAGTCACAAAGTTCATACTTCTTAAGTATGAACACGACCGTGTTTTCATTATTATTTCATTATTATGTAAATGTACTTGCTGACCACAGACCAGAATAAATTTATAATTTCTCTAATGTAATCAGATAACAATCAAATTAAGGTCCCCTATGGCTAGCTTCCAATGCTATCAATAATTCAATAGCTGGAATTTAAGCTGATTACAACCTTCCAGATCAATTAGCTTTTCATACACATATTACATATTAGCTAACACTTAATTTAGACATCCTCATGCTTATCTTGGTTACTTTATACTGTAAAAAATGCTCACAGCCCTCACAGTCCCATTATCAACTTATGAAGAGCCAAAGGGCTTCATCTCTGTAATTTTGGAACATTAGAAGCCTCCCTTCAGTCCAGATTACTTCATCTTTCTAGAAGAAATCCAGCCAGAAAGATCTAAACCTCTGATGTAGTAATTCTGTTCGGAATACAGTATTATCTGTTGGGCCATATTGTCTCTACAGGCTACATATCTGCACTGAAAACGGTGTCAACTATTGACATTTTAGAACTCCTGCGGCTCTTTTATGTAACCCTTTGATAGCAAATACTTTGCTGGGTGCAGAGGCTACAGCTGTAGATCAATAACCCTTTGTGTTACCAGAAGCTTCACAGTACCTGCCTCTGCAAAACTTCAGGCATCAACAGAAATCAATTATGGTCTGAAACAGAGTGTTTAGCAAGGCTAAAATTATTTTTTGCTGTAAAGTAACATTTTTAGAAATCTACAATTGTGCTTGGGATGTACTAATGTTTTGAGTGTCAAGTGTTCTCTAATTTTTTATTTAAAGACCATCTCAGATTGGTCTTTTTAAACAAAGAAAACAAAAAGTACTTCCCACAATAAAAGCTTCTAACTTCATAATCAGGTTCTCCTCACAGCCCAGTATTTGGAAGGGTTGTTTCTTCTCAGAGAAACAGAGCAAGTGCTAGACTACAAAAAAGACAAAAAAATAGGGAAACTTCAGCCATCCTTTCAAAAAGAACTGTCTGCCCTTCCCCCAGCACTCATTGACAGTGCTTCAGACATTTGACAAAGCTAATTCTTTTTTATATATCAGGTTCATTAATGAAGTGTTCAAGTGCCAAATTCCCTCCAATGAGAGGAACATAAGAGGAATTCACCCATCTTCTCAGGAAGAGACTCTTCACACAAGTCCCTGCAGCACAGAGCGCCACAAACTTATTTGGTTATTACCCACTTACTCTACTGTACAGTCTTGCTAATGCAAGTTATTTACTATCACATGCAAAACAGTTATTGCTACTAAAGTTCTATTTTCTTATTAAATCATCTTATGGCTTTGTTTGCATCAGGGATTCTTCCCCCTACATACTGTGCTATTTTGCATTCCAGTTTCAGAGGTATTTTTCAATTGATTCTCCCAAGCACTAAACTACTTTATTCAATGGTACAGCTACTTCCGTTTAGAATTGAACCTCACTCTCAGCACAGGTCCCCCAGAGCTCTGCCGTAAATGGCCCATCTGTCCCATTTTCTTGGAAATGTATTAGATGCAGAGGGTTGTTTGTTTGGGTGTTTTTTCTTTTTTTCCCTGTTACATATATTAACTCTGCATGGATTACTGGTTTTGCACCAAAGTACATGCTTCTTGATTCATTACTTTAGAGATATATCGTATCAAAATTACAAAACCAAGCTACCCACTCCCTCCCTTCCCCCTAATGGCCATTTACAGGCAGGTCTGAGGAAAAAAAGATGCAGTATCCTCTCTAAGTTGAAAGAGAATTTTGTTCTTGTAAAAGAGAGAAATGGGTGAAGAGCAACACTGGCACCAAATAAAAGACTTTTTCCTAGGAAATCAGAGGATGCCATCCACAGAGCATTGCACATCTCAGGAATCATACCAGTCTCTTATTTGACCAGTCCAAGCTGCCCATTGAGTGCTAAATCATTTGGACTTCCCCTGGTCTAAACTTTCCTTCTGAAAAAAGCAGAGGGAGAGAGAGAAATTATTAAAATTGAGCTTAGAGCTGGAAAGCAATACTGGAAGTTACCTAAAATACAGGATATTGAATTCTCAATAATACAGGGGTGGGGAATCTCTGATCCATAGGCTAGAGATAGCCTGCTGCACAGATACAGTCTGCAATGTTGTTTTTCAACAGCCCTTGACCTTATTAAATTCTCTCTTATTAAGATGTATGTAAATGCAGGATCCACCAAAAGTGTTAAAAGATTCAATAGGACTTCAGCCAAAAAAGGTTCCCCATTCCTGCAATAATGGATAAGTCTTCTACGCATAATTGGCAGATAGCATTTTGCAACCATTGACTTATTATATAACGAGGATAATGTTTAACTAGTTATAGCAATTACATAGCCAGATCTGAAAAAAAAAAATAATAAATCAATTAACAGATTTTGTAAATGATCTTAAGGTAGCAGAGATGTGTACAAAATGCACACAAACTCCTTAGCATATTCATACTTTTCTGAGTTTATCACAAGATGGGTAATAATAAAATTGAAAATGCTGCACATGGAAGAAAACATCTTCAACAAAGACTAAGAAGAAAAGAACCCCACTGACAGAGATGAGAATTCTGGACGCTTACATACACTAGCTTACTATTGCAGTTGGACAGGTAGACTAAAAACAAAAAGTCAACTACGATTCTATGAAGCCCATTAAGTGAATGCATTCCATTTCTAAAGATAGCATTGCCATTGTCAAAGGGAGGATACTGCATGTTTAGACCATGTTTGTGACATTTCTATTGTATCCTTTCTATTGTTAATTACATTATCATCACTGTTTATTAATAAATTTGTCACTCTGAAATTGTAAAAATACTACTAGGCTCATGCACTGATCCTAACATGGCACTACAGTTTGCTACGAAGCACTAATGCTTATGGAACTATACACATCTCAAAATGGAAGACATTGGTGATTTTGTTGTTTTCAAACAACTTGTAACATCATTTTGTCCACAAGTATTAAAATATATATATGTATATATATATGATCTATTGCACATGCCCCTTGTTTTTGTAATCTTTCACATGGGAAGATTTCCAACCAACATAGAGAAAAAGTGGAGCAAGAAAAAGTAAGTAGACTGAGGCAGCGTTTCCTAACACAGCAGTTTTATAAAGGTGCTGGCCGGAAAGGTACGGCAATGGGGGTCTTCTGGGCATGCACTATTGGAGTATTACTTCTGTGAAAGCCACAGATCCTTAGCCCTACTAAAATTATTATGTTCTAAAATTAAACTTGAAAACTAATGTTGTTACACTGTCACGGATAGGAGTCAGGGAAAATCAGCAATTCTATTTTTTTTTGTTGTTACAATGCAGGGTTACAAAACGTTGAGGGTTATTCCTACAGAAAAAAGAAATCAAAGAGCTTAAAGTGTCTACTCTCTAGTCAGACACGTTCTTAGTTTTTGTACATGTCCACAGAAAAAAAAATACCTTCCTGTCCCCCAAGTATTTTGTCATCAGGCTATGCAAGAAACAACTGCTAGCTCTAACATCAGAAGGATAAGTATGGGCAGAAGGAAGAAAAGGAAATTCCCGGATCTAAAAATCAGATGTTTCTTATACCAGATACCTCCCAACCACTTATAATCCTATGATATTGACAGTATTTTCCATCACTTAGAGATGGATCCTGCTTCTACAGACATCTACATTAAATCCCATTGGTTTCAACATAAGGAGGCCCTAAAAGGAAGTGTGCTTTTCTAGTTGCCTCCAATGCCAGAAAATTCAGACCATATTCAGCAAAGAAATCCTATGTTCTTAAAAGAAGTCAGGCCAGGCTGGTGGTTGCCTCATCAAGATCAACGTAACTCTTACACACAGCTCATCACAATGTTAAACACGACTTTAGTGCACCTCTCTGCTCATTACAGTTGGCATTATTTTGATAACACAGTGTCTTGTCCACCACTCTTTAGCTTATGTGTCTGATCTTTTCTTCATCGAAACAAAAAATGGGTAAAGCTGTCATTAAATCTTATTGTTACAATGCAAGTCTAAACACAGAGTTAACTCTACTCTGAAGATTAGGATCAACATCAACACTTGTCCTTATTCTGCTATGGAACTTGGTCCCATAAAATGTCACCACATTTTAAATATCAGAATGCTGCCCTTGCAATCTATCATTAAGATTTAAGAAGGATTTCAATTGTTGGCTTTTTCAGCCATTTTCAGGCTGTCTGGCTCTCTCCAGCAGTTATCTAAAAGGAAAAACAGAACAAGAAATCTAAACCACCCCCCCCCCCAACCATGCTATTATCTCCCAAAACCTATTAACAGAACCTATATACCTTTATTTGATCCAGATTTGAAAATATTATTTTAAGCTAGTCACATTTTCTAAATCACAAGCTTGGAATAAGGTGCACTAAGAAGAGCTCCAGATTTGAAATGGAATAGAATACATATCCCAGTTCTGGGGTTTTTTTGCCAAGAAATCTTACTTGCCATATAGAACACCATGGCAGGGAGCATGTAAACAATATACGCTCCCATCTCAGAATGACAGAAAACATCCTATATATTTGTGATTACAAATGATGGAGACAAAGAATCCCATGTAAACATAAGAACAACAGATTGCGCCTTAGTTTGGGAAGGAACAAGAGGAACCAGAAAAAGGCCCATCCTAAGTACTTCTGCTTTCTCTCAACTCACCCCTCTTAGGTGGCTAACAGTCCATTCTCTTGGGCCTATTTCTAACTAGATGATGGAAACACACAGGTCATCTCAGTACTCAGTCACAGAAGAATGAAAAAGCTGATTCCATCAGCAGTACGAAAAGCTGAAACTGTGCCAAGGAAGCTGAGTAGATAAACTGCAACTTTACACTTCTGGTCTCTTCCATCCCGCCAGAAGTTGATTTCTTTAATAAAGAAAGAAGTTCTGCCCCATCTCCTCTACTGTAGAATGGTTTTGTTCCTTTTTGTGCTAAGGATTCATAAAAAGCCAGAAGGAGGGCATGATTTAATGTAAACCTAACCATTATCCTGTTACCCCAGAGGCCTTTAAAGCTTCATTTTTCTTTGCTAAAAATGAAATGATGCAGAGTAATTTCTCCTTCTGGTGAAAGCTCTTCATATCCAGCACTTACATAGGTTTACACATGCAAATATACATTTTGATCACAGACTGGGACGATGCATTTACACACTACAGACAAGGTGATTCTGCATTTGTTCCTGTGCATTAGCTGCTTTATGTGAGTTGACATCAAGTTATCTATCTACAAAGTCAAGCCTGGGTCCTGGACTAGAAAATACCTGTATGGGATGTCCCCAACTGTTTGGTAAGTTTCTTCCTCATGTCAGAGCGGAAAATACGTAGGTTTTCCTGCTGCAACTTTTCGTACACGTCAAGACAGTTTGACATAGCAATGCATGCAGACACTTTATCTGCTAGGAATTCCAGTATGATACAGTGAAGTACTTAACCTTCCTAAAATAAAGAAGGAGAATCAGTGAAGAACACCAGCTTCCGCTTGCATCGGATTACAAAGTATTTCTCATTTTAAACAGAATGCAGAAAGCTGGATGAAGAGCTGGCACAGAAGACATTTCTTCAGGGAAACAAATGCTGATTTCTGTTACTCTGCTTTTGAGTTTTGATAAAAAGGTGGGGTACTTCTGTGGAAGAAGTCATCTGGTCAATCAAATGTTGGGTGAGATGGTTGAAACAGGAAGTAGAGAGATCTTTGTTCATTCAGCTCCATGGAAGTGATGGACAGGTTTTTGCTTGCTAGAAGAGAAACATCAACACCTCGCACCGTATGAGCAAGCAACAGGATCACCTTCTTCTTGAATGTCATGAGAGGATCTGGAATCCCAAAATAAAAACACAGGAGAGGTAGTTTAGGAATCAGAATAAAATGCATTCAATGTTAAAATGCCCATTGGTTCATTACTTTAAAAGCCTGACTCTAATGGACAAAATCAGCTGGCTTCACAAACTGCAATAGTCCCTTGCTCTGTAAGATTTTATATCTAACTATAGACGTCCATAAACTGGCTAAGGAAATCCTACAGAAATGCTGAACTATACGCTTACTCAGAAGCAATGCATCCAAAAATATACCAGTGTTAATTAGCTATGGGGCTTCTTAATTGTGGCTCCCCCATAGAGCATGACAATGTTGAGGTAGCACCAGAATGCACACTGCACACAGAGAGAGTATATTCTGCTATAGCAGGTCACAATTCAAAGAGACCATAAACTATCACCTAATTAACTATGAAACTGTCAGTGCTGTAGAGGAAAAAAGCACTTACGATAGCTGTAAGATCACACAGATTAAGTACTTACTTTTACTCATTTCTCCCCACTTATCCACAGTGTAGACATACTTCAACAACTGTCATCTTCTCACTGATCTCCTGGCCTTTCATCAGTGACACTCACCTGGTATCATCTAGTCACAGTAGTTGTTAAGACATGATTTTTTTGCTTTAAGTTTGATGCCAGCCTGGATTGGAAGGTAATGCAGATGTGCTCCCGCACATCTAGTGCCAGCAATGTTTATTATCATTCTCCCATACTACAATGAGAGATGTGAAAGAGAAATTTTTCTTTTGTTTCTCTTTCTCACATACAAGAACGTGAGGATACACCGTATTTTCTAACCCCTTTCTCTCTTGTCTCTGTCTGTATTTCTCACCTTATTCTAATTACCTTAACCCTTTCGTTGATCAAGCTCAGAAATAATCATCCAGGGACAATTTTCAACTCCTATGTTAGAAGTAGCGAGTAGATTGGGAAAATGGAAATACAGCACACGTCACCATCACTTTCTCTCTGAGGCACTCAAATATTTCAGCTGATCATGAGCTTGACCATCCATGCTCACACTGTTGGGAAAGTCTTATCCTTGTTATGAAGATGGGGAAAAACAGACCTGGAGAGCTGCAACAAAACATGCCAAAGGTTTGTGGCAGAGCTGAGAACAGAATATAGCACTCTGTTACACATCTTAACTACCAGAATATCTTTATTTCGTTCACTGGAAAAAAAAAATAAATCAAAACTCCAAAGTTGATTGTCATTCTTAGAAATTTTGAATGTACTTATTTCTATTTGATAATTGACATTTGGTTATGTTATCTTTCTTCCAATCCTACTGTTTAACAAATACAACTTTTAAGATAACTACTCCAAGTTAATACAATAACACAGTTAGTGTCTCTTAGCAGAGCAAAATGACATCATGGGACAGGAATTTTATAATTTTAAAAGCATTTATTCTTGTTAAACTGTATCGTTAAATCAAGGTTTCCTTCAAGCAAAGCCCAAGCTGAAAGCTGACGCTGTGGCAACAGTCCAGTTCTCTGAAAGTATCCTACAAAAAATTAAAATCTCAATGACCAATTTCTTTGGACAGGAAAAAAAAAGAAAAAGAAAAGAAAAGAAAAAAAAAAGAAAGATAAAACCCTAAATCAACCAACAAGCCTGACAAGTTTAGTACCTCATATTTAGTACCTAAATAACCTTATGGCTTTACTCACCATTATTTTTGATCAATCCACATTCCCTCCAGTGAGCCTAGAGAGAAAGAGATGAACAAATAAAATTAAATTTGCATCTAGGAAGCTATTCAGATCATACAGGATTATCTGCACAAGACACAAAAGATTAGCTGTCTCTTCCAGGAACTAGTTAACATTTTTAGACATTCTATATAAAACATGCTAGTGTTACTTTTCAGATGATCATAGCCACCCCCTTCCTTTAGTTTAAGGGAAAGTACGGTCAAGTAAACTGGGCCCAACTACAGAAGACCCAGGACAGGCAAACTTTAACTAACAACAGGCTGGGGAGGAGAAGTACATACCCAAAACACACCTGAAAGGCTTTTGTTCGAAACCATTCTGTTTCCTGGAGTAAGATCATGTGTGTCATTCATTCCACAAAATGTAGTTTACACAGTACTGAATTCCCTTTTTCCCTGGAATTTGTTGGTTTCTACTTTATTGAAAACAAGCCTACAGCCCATGCTCGACCGACACTACACCTGGAGCAGTAAGTATACAGCACTACCGAAACTACTTTTTAATTGTCCATATTTTGAAGATAAACGACCTTGTTACGGTAAGCTACCATCAACAGACACATGTTCCAGTTTCATAGGAACTGAGATGGACACAATTTCAGCTTCCAGTAAGGCAAGAAACTCTTTCATGTTAATAACAAACCACAGCAGCAAGGAGGCATAATGACTGTTCTCAAGGATGCTGAGCTGACAACCTAACTGGAAGAATAATTCATTGCTATAAGCAAAACTACCTCATCACACAGAACTTAAATTATTAAAAACTCCCAGTATCCTCACCAAAGTATTACTAGCTTCCACTCTCCCGCACAACACAGCATTTCTACAAGCACCAGGGACCTGCACCTGCAGAAAAACTGTAGTCAGCAGTCGATCCCTAGCCCTGTATTTCAGGGTAGTTATTCCATTCTCACATTGTCAGTTCTGACCCTTCCTATTCAAGTCCTCCCTCAAGAACCTGTCAAGCACTGTGTGACTTTGAGAGACTGAGGAACCACGAGCAAATTATTCACAAAACAATTAATTTGGTAAGAACAGTTATAAGGAACTCTCCCAAACTTACTATAACGGAAACAATTCCAATGCCAATCTTTGAAAAGTTGGGTTTTCTTTCACTTATTCTAAAACTACAAATAAACTAAACTAAATAATAAAGTAATTCTTATTAGAAAAAAACAGCAGGTGACACTTAAAGCAACTCATACAAAGGAACGTTTCATCCAATACTGAAATCCAGTTTGCTTTAACCAATTTTTTTTTATTTTATTTTAGCAAGTTCACCAACTTTGAATGCCTCAGTTTTTAACTGCACTGCTTGATATACTTTCTATCCGACTTTCATAGATTATGTGGGAGCAGCGTTCACACTAGTACCAACAGAACTTGCAAATGTAACTGGATATAAATCAAGGCTATTGAAAATTAGCAGGCACTGAAATTGATGGTGACAATATCAACTCTACAGGTAAAATCTAGTGGAAATTATGAAAAAGAAAATAAAAAAGACTATTTTTCTTGTTTCACACCTTACTTACTGAACATACAATCAATTGATCTGGAGCAAGAAATATTTGTGAAAACTCAACATTATATATATTGATCATTTTCTGCTAAAAATTCTGAAAATATTATTTTTATTAAGTTTTGATCTATTGCCCATTCTTTTTTTTGCTCTCAAGGTTAGTTTCCATGAACTTTAAATCTCATATTCAGATAGACAATTTTGTGGATACAGGCCAAAAAGAGCTGAAGAAACATCTCATAAATAAGTTTACCAACAAAATTGTAGTATTTGTCTTCTCATATAGATCAACATGCCCTATTAGCAATGAACCAATGGGAAAAAAAGAAGTCAGTGTTCTAACATAATCGGCACACTGGAATTGGAAACTATGCTAAAATGAATAGTGTACAGCTATGCTACCAAGTTTCACCCCACCTCTCACACTCTGTTTTAAGGTACCCTTAGTTTTAATTAGATTGGTCGGCAAAAACTCAGATCCATCAGATCCGGCTTCCAAAATACTACCTTTCTCTCTCTCACAGACACACATACACGCACACAAATGTTCCAGGAGACGAGCAGAATTAACAGCACGTAGCAGATGATTACTCTCCTCTTCCCTAGAGCCTGAGAAGTAGGTGAGGAAGGAAAGATCTAGAACCAGGTTTACGTAGAAAGACCAAGACATGAAAACTTGAAAGTTAAATGTGGTGGAGGTGTGTGAAGATACAGAAAGCAAAATTAGCACTACAGACTGCAAGCCCACTGAGGCCTTCCCAATGGCTTAAAAAGTGTCACATTTAACCTGGAAAGCTGATAATGACAAAAGCTTATATCATAAATACAAAATACAACAGACGTAGCTGACAGTCCTGCAAAAAATGAGCTGCCTTTGTGTTCCTTTCACTTTCTAGGTAACTTTTAAAAAGGCATCTAAACCCAATCTATGAGGCAATGCAGAGAACTGTAATAAGAAAGGCTAAGACTGGTGTGACTGGAGAAAGAAAGGGAGTGTCTGGCTGCGGAGGCACGGAAAGTAACATGGAGCAGGAAGAGGGCTCTCAGAAGGGCTTGTGCTAACAACACCCAGGTTAGCAGGTCATCAAGCCCCCAGCACGTCCCCCTACAATTTCAGAAGACACCCAGATCTAGAGACAAAGAACGCTGATCATTCACAGAGTTGGACAGGGTAGAGACACAGACCACTGCCACCTCCAAAAGGGTACACAAAGGCATATCTGCAACCTAGAATGGAACGGCTGCCAACCTAGGAAGAGCCCAGAAGACCTAAGGACCTGCCAGCTGATGTCCCTTATCCTCTACAAGGGATCCTGGACTTAGTATCTGGACACAAGCAACTATCTGGACACAAGTCTGTCCAGCCAGACTGCTGGACGCACAGCTTAAACACCCCTGCTACAGTGCTTGGCTGCTGGACAAGCATCTCAGGCCCTGCACACATTCTGCTGCTTATGAGAGTGCAGGCCTGAGTGACTGTTTTGTTTCACTTTATATTTTCAATATAATCACCTTCCTCTCCTATGAGGTTTCCAATGCACATTTGGTACATGGTTGGTACAACGTTGTAACAGTACTTCCTACAGCAGCAGAGAAAATAGACTGTTTTACAGCTGAGCTTTGTATTCCATGATACACACCCCAAAGTAATGTGCTCCTTGAATACTGTTTAAGCAAAGAATCATCCCTTCTTCCACATCCCATCCTCCTCTTTTTTTTTTTTTTTTTTTTTTTTTTTTTTTTTTAACTTAATCCTCCAAAGACTGCGGGCCCTCGCATCTTGCATTCATTCACATAACCTCCAGCATGTCAGGAATGGTTTCAAACACTGTTCCTTTTCTAGTTTTAAGAATGAACGTGGGAGGTGTTCAAGTGATACTCCAGAGTCTTCACAGACTCGGTCAGAACTTTCAGCCTTAGTTGACCCACAATTTTTGACACCTCTGAATGACAGGTCACAATTGTAAGATGCATAGCCTGTTCACGCAAATCTTCACACTGCAGACTCACAGCACTGTGGGCAAGACTGTAAAGCAGTGCATATAGTTGACTTGACATATACCAGGCTAACACAAAACTCTGATGTTTTTGTTTGTTTTGGTTTTTTGTTTTTTTTTTAAGATACTACTTCTCACAGCTCTTGTGGAGTCGAAGCAACTAAGAACAAATATTAATCCAAATGAATGTACTTACTGCTAAAATAGCATATAACTTCACGTGAAAGAAAGCTGATCGCTTCTTATTCTTTTAATTGTAATATAAAGCAGAATTATCCTTACATGTAATATGCCAAAGGCAAATCCCCTCGCATATTTTAACAACTCACACATTGACATGTATAAGTAGGAATATTCATCAATAGCGTTGTACTGTGCCTTAATATTACATTGCTCATAAGCTGCTATAACTGTTACTACGTGAATAATATAGCCCATGAAATTGGTAAAATGTTCCTTAGGAAATTTTTCTCATAAGTAGCTACTGCATTCAGAACTAGTTGTGACAAACACACTTTTATTCCTTTTGAGTTACTTCAGCAGTTACAACAACTACTTCATTATTAGATCGATTAAGATAACACGCCATGTCTCCACAAGATCTAAAGCTGTGCTTCTCATTTAACCACTTCAATTGTTTACTTTTACCTGACATGCACGTTGAAAATGCAGTCACTTAGCATTCTATGACAAACTCAAGATTTAAAGAATTGTTGTCAAATATAGAACATACGGAATTTCATGCTAGTGACTGTAATCCCTTTGCTTTCAGTTAGAAGTCCCCCTACTTTTATTTTTTTTTAAACGAAGTACCATTCTATAGTACAAAATACCTCCAATAACGTTAAAAAATTTAGGGCATACCCGACCTGCATGTCACTAACACGGAAAGGAGGGACAGTGGTTTTAGTAATAATTTCACATTTCATCATGTGTGAAGTCCTTTTTACCTTATTATCAACAATCACATGAATTCATAAGGCTGCAATCAATTCCACTATCAATATAATCTCTCCACTCTCCATAAAACTTATTTTGCACTGTAGATTACTCGTACGTTCTGGTTTTGTCAAATGACTTGGAAGCCATCCCCTTTGTGCACTCCTGTGTCAGTATGACATAAAGACATCAGAAAAGGACATAACTGTTCAGATTAGCAAAACCCATTCTAGCACACAGATTCCACGAATAACAACGGTAACCGAAGAGCGAGGATAATCGGTGCTATTTTTGTCGCCGGAGATGAAAAGCCCAATTTCGGACGATACATTTTGGTTTCTCTTCTCCACGTACGCCGTCAGCTGCAGCTGTTCACCGAGAGCTGTTCTCGGCCGTTCCTCACTCGGCTGCAGGGTACTGCCGTGCGGGAAACAGGCTCCCCCCCAGCCACCTGCTGCAGCCCGGTACCGCTGCCCGCCCGCTCCCGCCGGAGCTGCGGCACGCCCTCGCCCCCAGCTCCGAAGTTACTCAGACTTTTCAGGGCGGCGGGCGGGTCGAACCGGCCCGGCTCCCACCCCGTCACCCGCGCCTCCCGGCAGGCGTCCCCGGGAAGCGCCGGCCGTCACCACACGGACACCCCCCCTGCCCCGCTCGGGGCTGCCCCAGCGCGGAGGCCGCGCTGCCGGGTGAGGCGGGCGGGGAGCCGCCCGGCTGCGCTCGCCGGTCCGGTCCGGTCCGGCCCGGTCCTCAGGAAGCGGCGGGCGCGAACGTGCCCGGGCCCAGCCCAATCACGGAGCAGGACGGAGAGGCGGGTGCGCGGGCGCCCGGGCCCAGCCCAATCAGGGAGCGGGGCACCAGGCACCGGGCTGGGTGCGGTCCCGCGCCGGGGGCCGTTGTTCCCCGCCACACTCACCTGAGCGCGGCCGAGGCCGCGGGGCCGCGGCCGGCCCCGGCCTCTCCGCCTCTTCCTCTTACTCCGCCATCTTCCCCTCCGTACCTCGGCCACCCGGCGGGGGGCTCGCAGCGCCCGGCGACGCCGAGCCCGCCCACTCGGCCGCAAGCCTATTGGGTGCCACTCATATGCATCAGCCGTCCAGTATCGGCCGTGATTGGTCGCCCGCGCCGTCCATCACGGGGGCTGGCCTCCCGCCTCCAAGGCTTTCCTTTCTGATTGGCCCCGGGGAGGGCTCACGCCTGGAAAAGGATTGGCTCAAGCCGCGCGAGCAGGGCTGGCCTGGGGCGAATCCTCCGGTGACCTCCACGAGCATTTAAAGGAGCCGCTCGCGAAGCGGGGGGCGGCGGCAGGACAGGGGGGCGCCCGC
The DNA here is from genome assembly GCF_047370975.1 of Nipponia nippon. NCBI lineage: Eukaryota > Metazoa > Chordata > Aves > Pelecaniformes > Threskiornithidae > Nipponia > Nipponia nippon. Next base: position 29,156,745 of record NW_028262291.1, on the reverse strand, counting down.
CCGCGGGGTGAGGCGCCCCGGCCCGCCGGCCCCGGCGATCTGCCTGTCCCAGGAGAGGAGGGGGTGGAGGGGCCGCGGGGGACCCGTTCCGGCAGCCCTGCCAGCAGCCGCCTACGAGCTGCGCGGCTGGCCGCAGCCCGCCCCGACCTTGCCGCGGAGGCCGGCTCCCGAGGCGCGGGGAGCGGGTCCAGGTCCGTGTGGCCGCCACTCGTACGGGGCTCGTCCCGCTCGGCCGGGGATGCCTCCGAAGAGCCCCAGGGCGTGACCGTTAGTGACCGCTGGTGACCGTTCGGGGTGCCGCCGCCGCTCCCCCGTCCTCCATTTCACCGCGCGGCAACGGCCTCGCCCCCCCCGCTGCCGGTCGGCGTGTGTGAAATCCCGGCTGCAGCAGCACCGCCGCCCGCACCGGCCGCCGTTATCAAGGGATCTTGATTGCTCTGAATAACTGCCTTTATTCATTCTGCCAGTTTTTGTGTCATCTGCAAAATTTTTTTTTTTTTTTTTTTTTAGCAGCGGTAATTTTACACTTCAAGCTGACGGGTGAGTGTATTCAATAGCGTGAAGAGGAGTAGATACCCATTCAGAAAACTCTCGAGAAACACCCCCATTTAACCGTGATTCATCACAGACAACTACTACAAGCCGCTTCAGTTGAAATCTTAATCCATTTAATGCACACTTTTCTACTATGTAGTGTTTTAATGCAGACTGTCAGCTTAAATGAAACACTTCTGCCAACCTAAGGACGACATCAATGCAGTACTTACAACCAAAGTCGTAGTTTCAAAGAACTGAAAGCAGACCTTTCAAGTAATTTCCCGTTGTAAAGTTATGGAAACCAACATTATTTTTACTTCTGCTCCTCATGAGTCAAACCCTGCACTGAGATTCCTTTCTTTTGCCCAGACTTGATGCCAAGCTCATGGGCCTGTAGCTATTTAAGTCAACTCATTTGCCACCTTTCACTATTGATTAGCTATCAAACCTATTTCTGCTTTCTGTTGTCTTCAAAATACTCTAACAGTTAATGAAAACTAATTGGCTGCATGCAGCCAACCATCCAGAAATTCTCAAAATAACATATAACTTGAGTCTGCGGATTTGGAAATAGACTTTACTTCCTCTTTGCCAGTAGACTGGAAAATGGTTCATCTGCACTTAAATACCTATCCCATACACTGCTTTTTCAAAAGGCAAAGATCAAATATTAAGTAGTTCTGCCCTCGAGCTGATGATCTCATCCCTCTTCCAGACTTTAACCTTCAAAGATGACCTTTGTTTTCAAGAAGACTTAATTTCTACAAGCAATCAGGTATGCCAAAAATACTACTTTTGTGGAGATCTGCTGATATCTGTACAGCTTAGTTTTGGACAATTTTAAATTTAAGATAAATGTAAGATCTCAGCTTTGTAAAACTTCTCTTACTGTCTACCACCTTTTAAGTTACATGTTAAATATGTAGATTTCAGAACACTGAATATGATACTTAATGGCTGCCATGCGATTTATACAGCTAACAGCAAAGTTAGATTCTGATAACTGGGCTGTTTTTTGTTTATCGGGGGGGGGGGGGTAGTTGGGTTTTGGTTTGGTTGTGGGTTTTTTTTTTTTTTTTTTTTTTTTTTTTGCTGTGCACCTATTAGAGTGTTTGTGTTCACCTTAAAGCACATTAGCATAAATACCTGATTTCTAAGGTGGGGCTTATAAGGTCACAAACTAGCATTAGTATTACATACCCTTTAATTAGAACACTATGGTGAGGGGGAAAAAAAAAAAGCCTAGTTTGGAACCATGGAAAGGTGCAAAATTCATGTTGTGGGGGGATCCATAATGTAGTACTACAAGTGCATGTCCTCTTCTGGAGCTCATTTTTGCACTAATAACTAATAAAACAATAAAAAAATTGATCTGTAAGACCTGCTAGCACCATTCTACTGGTATTTAACTTTTCCAATCATTAAAGGATAGTCAATTACCATACAGGAATAGTTTTTGGTTTTGGTTTTTTTTTTTTTTTTTAATACAGTGGAGGGTTTATTTATGGACTGATAAATACAATATCCAGTCTCACTGGGACAATAAGGCACAACTGTAGGTTACAACTATAGAGCCAGAAGAGAGCAACACCTACTTTTAAGCAGAGCACAAAGCCTACCAACACTTATTTACTTTTCAATCTGTTAACAATGTTACATTCCTATTTTACATGACATGGTCATAAAACTATAATGTTTTTCTCATACAGAGTACAGGTTTTCGATTTACATTTTTTCCGGAATTGTGCTGCACTCTGCAAAACAATGAAGTGCAACATTTCACTTTGCAATTCCTTAATTTAAAACAAATCAAAAATCCTTCAGAGACTTGCATGTTATTCTTTAACACAAGCAATGATTAAAGGAACTGAGAAAAAAGGAAATGCACATTTGAGGGTAGTTTGATACTGGTCAGTATTTATAGAAATGTTAACACATGACATAGAGAAGCAGTTTTAACACTGATTCTTCAATGAAGAAGCTCCCAGGGATTTTTGGTTTTATTGGAAGGACCTCCCAGACTATATGATGCTCCAGCTGAACTAGATGAGATTATTTGCCAATCTAGCCACAGAAAATTGTTTTGTATTATCAAAGTTATTGATCTCTTGAATTTATCAGCATTATATTAATGGTATTAATCATCTTACACTTGCAAAGAGATTGGTGGAGAAAAATATTCTGAAATATTTGGGATAATACGTACTTCCGCAAATGATATTCTTATGCTGGAGCTTTCGTAAATACAGCTACCACCCTCAACACAAATCTAACAGACCAGGACTTCCATACTGGAAAATGTAAATAATTACTGATTATCCAGGCCACTATGATTTAAAAGAGGGGAGGGAAAAAAAAAAGTGTACTATGTTTCATGACACTATTACCAGGGGCCAGTGACAGAACTACAAATCCAGATTTTGGCATAACTAGTTTTCTTGCATTATGTACACTGGTAAACAAGTTTACATTTTCAGAGGCAAAACCACTTTGATGAGCGGAGGGATCCTAGAGCGAAGCAACCTGGAGATGGCACTTCATGGTCCACTGGCTGTCAAGCCTGCAAGCTACTCAAAGGAAGGAAACAAATTTCTGCATCTGCTGCTGGAACAATTTAAGTGACTTAGTGCAGAATTTCTGTTCCTTCTGAGGACACCACAGCCTGTCTCCACCATAGATTCTCCTATTGTCCCTGTGAATTCATCCCACAAAGAATAAAATCTATTCACAGTACTTTAAAGTACTCTAGGCTATCATCATGCATTCAGTGCTAGTTGTACAATGAAGCCATAGAAATTGAGAAGTCCTCAAGTAAAAGGCAGATTTGGAAGTAAGGAGGGGAAAAAAAAAAAAAAAAAAATCTACATGTAAAGAGCCAAATGGGAAAGGAAAAAAAAAAAAGGCAGCTGTAGTGTGGTGTTGCTACTGGAAGCAAGAGTGAATCATTATCACTGCACCTAGTAGTTGAGTAGATGCTTGTCTCCAAAGTGTTTCAGAGGGTGCTTCTGTGGCATGTTCCTGTTTTTCCATTCTCAGATTCAGAGCTCAGAAGAATCAGTTTGTAGATTAAACAGCAGTACATAAGGAGAGACATTTTTGCTTAAACAGTAGTGCAGAAAGAGACAAGGGAGAAAGGGTAAAAAAAATGGAAGGAAACAATTAAAAAAAATGCTCCTTTCCAAGTTGCATGGCAGCCATTTCCCTTTGTTCCTGATGCACAAGGAATGTTCACATTGGTAGAACAAATCAGGGAGGGGTTGGAGATGTATTGTATATGCACCAGTAGCAATGCTCTGGGGGAAGGTGCTAAGGAGAAAAATGAAGTTCTATTCATTATATAGTAGGGGTAGAAAGGAATAGGTTCTCCATCCATCAGTGAAGAAATCGAATGCTCATTTTCTGCTCTACATCCACCTTCTCCAAAACCTGCAATAAAATTCAGAAACAGCTACTTAAGTTACTGTACATACTTCTCTCCTACAAGGTTTCTTACTCTAGTATACAGGAAATGGGCAGGAACATGGGATGTCTTCAATTTGGCATGCCAGTCTTTCATCTAGAGACTGCTGTTTTTCATTCTGGGCTAAGGTCCTTCCAAGGAAGGAAACTTCAGCCATTAAAGCTGGAAGAAGGCTGTCAACCAAAACGTAACTAATGCAGTTTCAGTCTGCCAACAGCCCAGAAAGGCTTGGATTCCCAAGTTTAGATTGTGTGGGAATGCATGGCTGGGAAACAGAAGGGAGAATGGAGTAGAGGAAGGGGCATGAGCAGTCATTGAAGAGCTAAAATCAAGACGACAGCATCACTAATGCAGATCATTGTAAAACTGGGGTGGCAACTTCGTTCACTGAATTGCTGTTAACACTGAGGAACAAAGACATTAGCCTGCTCCAGACTGTTTCAGGCAGTAGACTTCAGTGTTCCAAGATCAGAGTAATTTAAGATTGAAGAGACCTCTGGAGGTCTTCTAGTCCAACTCCCTCAACTCCTGCTTAAAGCAGGGCCAGCTAGATCAGGACCTTGTCCAGTTAAGTCTTAAATATCTCCAAGAAAGGAGGTTCTACATCTTCAGCACCTATGATCATCCTCTTGGTAAAAAGTTTTCCTTATAGCTAACCAGAATTCCCCATGTTGCAACTTGTTTCTGTTGCTTCTTGTCCTATCTTTGTCCACCTCCAAGATGAGTCTGGTTCCTCTTGTCAATACCATCCCATTAGGTAGTTGAATTGTTCTGCTATAGGACAACTTTCTCCACTGACTATAACACGGCTCCTTACTATTTCTCATTTCTGACTAACAAAAGATGTAATTCAAAGGACTAGAGCTAGGAATTTGAATATTGATATTAGTTGTGTTGCTAACGGATAAAACCTACAAGTGAAAACTGATCAGCACAATTACAGCCGCAGAATTACTCTGTTGTAACTGTGCTAGCCAGGCTACTTCTGTAGAAAGAAGTGGTTGCAAAAGTAGTGAAAATTCTGCAGTATATTCAAGTGCTATGGTTCATGTAAGAGTATGAAGAAACATATGGACTAATTATTAGTACCCTGACAGTATAAAAAAGTCCTGATAAAGAAGGGAAGAAAAAGAGCTAGCAGAAGGCTTGCTCTGCCCAAATGCAGGCAGGACTATCTGAACGACTTCCTGTCTGTTTCCATTTGCATTTAAGTCTGAATGACTTGCCCATTACTGAGCAGTTTCATTCAGTCATTAAATATGTAGTTCACCAACCTTTACAAACTCTGCAAAGGAGATGGCACTATCCCCATCTTGATCAGCTTCCTGGATTGTCCTGTCAGCAATGCTGCCCAGCTGCTCATCTGAAATGTTTACACCAACCATCATCCGTAATACCTGTAACATACAGAAGTCCCAATTTTTTTTTTTAATAAAAAAAACCCCACACAAACAGAAGTATTCTTCATGCTGTTTTCTCATGTATACTGTCAAAATAACATTATACAAGAACAACCCTGGAGGGTTTCCATGGAAGTAATTTCTAGACAGACTTCTATTTGTCCTTTGAACATCAAGGCATTCAGGAAAGACAGCTTCCTTTTTTGCCACTTTTGACAAAGAATCCTGCTTTTTCACTAGGCAGCAGGAAGAGGTAGAAGTCTGAGAAAGCTTTTGGAACTAGAAATGAGTATGTTTTGTTCCAATGCTTTTGTCTCTTTTTCCCCACAAAACATATCAACATTTGATGGAATATCTGCTGTTTGAGATAGTTGCCTACGGGAATCTTGTAAGTGTATGGTCAAGTGATAACTGCCATTACTCTCTACAGTGAGTAAAGCATTTTCTGTGCAAGTAGAAGAGGGCAGTTTCAGTGAAAAGCAAATCCTTGTCCTGCATCAGGAACCACAAATTGCCATGTCTGCTTCCCAGGATTAGTAGTATGTAATTACTCCTAGCTCAAGACTAGTTTCATATATATGCAGCACTGATGAACTTTGATTACCTTTGCTGCAATTTCAAGAAGTGTTTTTCTATCAAGAGGATACACAGAGGATCAGGCAAACAACCTAATCCAGCTCAAGGACTGTCCCTACGAAGCCCTGTTAGAAGCACCTTTGAAAGCTATAGAAGGTAGTTCTTAAAGCGCTTAGTGTATTTGTTGGATATTTAGGTATTGTTTCCAATAGGATCTGCTTAACCTAACGCTCTGGTTTAAACCCGAATCTAGCATTCCCAGTCTGACAGAACAGCCTGGCCTATCAAATGAGATTAAAGTCTCATACCATATCTAATGCTTTAAACCAGAGATAAGCAATTAGCCACCAAATTCCTTCAGGAGTTCTTTTGAGAAGACTGTTGTAACTCCCCTCTTCATTCTAAATGGGTGTAAGGTCACAGAGAAGGTCATGATGGAGTCATTCAAAGCAGCCCTGTGCTATTTACCTGAAGAAGCTCATCCCTGGAAATCTTGTCATCTTTATCTAGATCATATAACCGAAAAGCAACTACAGGGAAGAAAATAACAAGCAGCTTAATTCAAGTGCCATTATTTTTCTTCATAACAATACATTTATCTAAAAAAGAAAATGGTATTCATAAATCATTTTAAGAGAATTAGCTTAGAATTTCAATTCACCATAAAATTCATGTTCAGCTCCATAAAGTGTTATTACCACATACAGGAATAGCATTATTGCCAAGAAGTGAAAAAAAAAAATCTTACTTAAGCACTCAGTATGAGTGCTTCCAGAAGCACTCTGCTTGCAGAGGTATTTCTTCAAAGCCCCAAGTCATGGAAGTATAATTACCACGAAGATACATTCAATCCTTTAACTTCAGAGCCAACCATTTTTACATTACCATTCATTCTCTTTGACTATATTCTGGATGAGATATGACAGAAATTTTAAGTGCTCTGAGGACTGTTGCCAGCTTTGATTAGTGAGCAAGAGCATTCTGCTCACACTGTAGGCAGACGTCCAAATACTCAAGAAAGTACTCAGCTGAAGGTAAGGAAAAAGCCCTGTGTTATATAGAAGACTGGATAAAGAAGCAGAAAAGCCCATTCATGTATGGGATGTGGCTTCTAAATCTGAAATAACTTTGGATGCAAACCATTTTGCAACACCTCTGTTACGAGATGTTTGGAAAAAGCATATACGTTACTCAAGATTCAACCAATTCCATCAAATTCCAATACAAGAATGGGTCAATTGTTGACATTCTGAACAAGTAAGCTTGCAAGTTAATTTAAAAAACAAATCAGGTATTAGTCAATACCATTCCACAGGGAACGACTGTACAGAAGACCCCAAGCCCCTTCACTCTCTTCACAGAAAAACAAAAAAAAGAAAAGTAATTGTTTCTACAGGAAGGTTCACATTTCTTACAGTGGAGCTTGTTACTTCGGCTGTTCAGTGGTTCTGGTCCGTTCTGGTCTTTGCTCTTTTCATTATCTTCTATGGGTCGGAAGTGGGCTAGTGTCCTCATGAATCCACGGAAATTCACCTGGTCCTCTCTGGGTAAGCATTTCAGCAGGTCAGTTTTAGCTTAGCTTATACAAGTTCTTTATTTCAGTAAAGAAGAGTATGAATGTCTAAAGCATTAACACCATACAGACTCTTCACTCCCACCTCCCCAGGGTTTGGCTCCCTACGCTCAAACGCAGCTCTGACACAATGCAGTGGCAACCTGGGATCGCGCTGTTGTGAAGTATGATGTGTAAAAAAAAAAAAAAAAAAGCAGCAGTGAGAAGTCTTGTTGAGGGCTCCCCTGCCTACAAGCTCTATTTAAGCTCAAGCCCTCACCCTCGGCCCTTGCCTGAGCTATCCCACAGCTATGCCTGAGTCTGGCAATGTATCTTGCTGATCTGGACCCCGATTCCCTGGATTGACCTGAGACTTGCTTCACCACTGCCAACTTGTCTGGCAACCACTGGACTGCTGGCTGACGGGACAACAGTCACTGGACCTGCTCTGCTTTTCTTGTTCAGGTGCTATGCCCTTTGTCAGCGAGTACATCGCCCCTGCCAGCTCCACTGTCACCCTTGCCTCCTGCTTGTGGGGCAGCCATCGATCACTGTTCCCTGACAAATAGCTCTCTTCTCTACAGTTTCTGTGGGAACCAGCTACGTAAGTACTTTCCAGGGCTCCTGGTTTCTATTCAGGAAACCCTGCCTGGTATTAGCTGATATTATGACTTGATTAGAAAATTTGATCTTCATCTGTCAGTAATGACAAATGTGTTCAAGAACAGCAGGAGATTACATAGAACAATCTAGAGAGGTATAATGAAGAGAGACAGTACTGCAAATTTGATCATCTCTTTGGATTTATGTTAGAAGTGCCATAAGCTGTGTCTTAAATGTGATCAGAAACTAAAAACAAGCAAACAAAAAAAGCTGATCTAATAACAAACGTACACTTAGAGGCTAAAAGGTGAAAAACTAGACTGAATTAGTTAACTGCAATACTACTTAGCATAAAATAGTATTGCTACAAGTTTGCTTTAAGAACCAAAGTCCATACATGCCCTTGACTTTCTTTAGAAGTGTTCAGCGGCATAGAAAGAAGAGTGGAAAACTGACATGAATCCTGAATTTGTCAATGAATAAAGCACACAAGACTCTTGTAAGGTTGTGAAGTATTTCTCATTACAGAATGAAAACATGCTGAGGAAACAACATACCCACACACATTTCATGACAAGTTTGAGGTGTTCAGTTATTAGTAAATTCAAATTCTGTGCTTTAATTATCAGCATTTCACTCCTATCAAAACTTGTAACGAACTACAAATTTTATGCCTGCTTGCAAATTCAGCCCATTGGAACTCACCCTTCTGGAAAGAAGGCATTGATAATTCTGTCTCCCAGTGGATTGATGGCAAGCTCTGGAATCCGCTGGAAGTCTTCACGGCTAAGTAAAGCAAGAACACAAGAAATCTGCATAAAGTTGAAGTCAGAGGATAAAAAGTGGCTTAAAAAAGAATTCACAGTAAAACATCCATTGGGTTCTATTTCTGCAGCAAGATACTTGGTGGTTTTTAAAATGTAATTCTTTAAATTATGTTTTCTCTATGACTAATGGCACAAAACAAAGCAAAAAGACAATGCCAAGCCTGTATTACATTACAGACTAGTAGTGTTCATTTATCATGTTAACAGCACTTCTCAGATGCTAACATTGTTTGTGCTACAAACCTTCCTGTAATGATGCCAACTAGTTCGCAATTTAAGGAAAGCTTCTGAAATGACTCTGAAAGAAAATATGGCTTCAAAATGAAAATGAAATTTTTGAATGAACTTTTTTTTAATAATTATTTTTGTACAGAATCATTTGAGTCTGTATGATTTTTCCAGACTACCCCATTCCAGCTCCTTGGACAATATCATACTCCTACAAACATACCACAGGTGATCTGCATATTTAATAGATTTTTTTTGTTGTTTAATGCAACAACTTTGTATCTTATTATAAATGCCAAATTTCAGATCATTTTTGCTTCAACCAAGCAGCGCCCCTGTTTTAACGTAGTAAATTTAGACTCTGACAGGGGCCTGTACACCACATGTAACTTCACCAGTACATTGCAAATACTCACCGCTCTTGCCATCCATTCTCCTTTCTGCTTATGATTATATGTACACAGTATAGTATAAGCACAGCTATGCTTACACTGTTATAGCTTTTTCTGATCTGGGAGACATCATAAGCTGTACTGATGTAAACACATTTTAGATCAGTATGACAAGAACATAGGGTTCATTCTATTATTAGAGTTGCACTAATAATTTTTCATTTCTTTCAACCTAATAGAATGTCACTAACAGGGAAGTGGGATAACCTTGGTGTGAACAAGGCAGACACACTAAGTGTGTCTTAGTGAATACTTCAGTCAATAGGCTTGGGTTTTCTGGGATTCGTGTCCGTTGTCCCCAATGGAGCACAGCAATTTATCAGTTAGTACAAGATGTACTCCGTAATCATCTAGGTTTTAAATTGCAAAGATAACAGCAATGAGGTAAGGCTGTAAAAAAAAAAAAAAATCTATTCTGTCTGGATGCATAACTTGACATTTCCTGCCCAGTCTCCAGAAACATTGACAATTCCCTTCAGGTCAAATGCTGTCCTGCTGTTTTTGAAGTTTGGGTCAAAGTCTCAAACTTGGTTACTAAATGCTTGTTACTTTTGAAACCTATGCTCACTAAATGAATCAGCAACAAGGTTTGATTCATGATGTTATTACACAAAAAAAACTGGCAGAGTAAAGTAAACACAGATTTTGAGGTTATTTAAGTATACTGGCCTTTTATAATACTGTGATCTTAAAGACAGGGGAAGAAAAGAACTGGCTAACCTTATTACTAGTCTAGCCTGGGAAAGGCACAGGAGCAAGGCGTTCTAGTTTTAAATGCATGCCAAAGCACTCCTTGCACCCAGTCACACCACAGCACTGTTAAAGAGTCCCAATTATATTGTATCTGTTACAACATGGTTAAACTGTTTGACCTTCTAATAGAGCTACCTGACCATATATTTAAGCTATTCCAACAAACTTCTCCTCTGACCAGGTCTGAATTATTTTTAATGGGCAAAGTTAACAGGTATAACATGATCAGCTTGTTACCAGACCCTTCAGGACCGTTGCATTTTAAGCTATCGCTGAAGGGCAAAGTATGCATTAGTGATTTAGGCAAGAGATGCACTGATGTGGAAAACCTATGTCCTAGTAACAAAATTTTAACAACGGGACTTCAGTGTCAGTGCTAACATTTACAAACTAAAAGCAGCAACTGCCCTCTCTTCCACTTAGGCAAAATCCTAATGCTTCAGAATTTTTTACTTGTGTATCACTATTTCTTAGTATTGAGCCTCAATTTACACTCAGCATTTCAGCCTCCAGTTGTTCTGCTTTCTAACAGATTAACAATTAACCACATATAACTCCCCAGGTTTCAAATCTATTTGCCCTGTCATTATCAGGATTGCAGTAGACTATTTTTGCTTATTAAGAGCACATTAATGAGTGAATGTTATAACTGAAATAGCTGCAACAGCCATAAAAGTAAATGAATGCATGATCCAAGTTATTCTCTACTTTATAAACTAAGGCTTCCTGCAGTCATTAGGGACCAACTTCACCTGGCTGAGGCTGGAGCTTACAGGAAATGCCATGCCCTCTACTTCTGTGTTCATGTGCCATAGCAACAAGGCTCTTCTAACACATCTTTCCAGAAATCTGGCATCTATTAAATCCTTGCTTAAACATAACATACAAAGCAACCTTCAACTGCATGTCATCATTATGCAGGCCAACCATTTAACATATATGCCAGTGCATTCACACTTAGACATACTTAGAATCTACAAATTCCTTACTGCTAAGTCAGACAAGTATTTCTAAGCATGAATATACCCTCCAAGGCACATAGCAGATCCCTACCATAAAGGTGGCTCTGCCTTATCCCAAAGGCTGCAAGAAACCTACTAGACCCTTTTTTTCTTCCATTATTTCTGGTTGTTCATCCTTCTTTTACTTCTACATAGTAGCAGAAAGTACTGATCCCTCAACAAGGATGAAGAGGGTAGGGCTATCTAGAGCTGAGGGAGTGTAAAACAATGGAGAGAACAAACCATATGCGAAACAGAAGTGGCAGAGAAGAAAAATGTCCAGAGGATATAAGCAACAGGAAATTACTTGAGAAAGGCAAATAATTAAAAGCAGTAGGGTGTATCATGCAAGATGGTCAAACAGATTTAACAGGTTACTGCTGAAGGAGTTTCATTGCTCCCTTCCCTTGCCAACGTTAGCTTTGTCATTCATCAGACCTTTTGGTGGCCTAATGTATCCCACTAACCCCCCAAAAAGCTCCCCACCTTCCTCCTCTCCATCCTCCCAGTTATCTTTCTGTCGAATTAGCAACTTGAACCAGTTCAAAAAACTTCAAAAACCTAACAGCACCATGGCTGACAGAGAGGTACTGGGAGCCTGGAGAAGTGACAGGTAAAGAGGATGGATATCCTCTTCCTTCACAGCCGTGTCAGCCACCTCATCTAATTTCAACCTTACACATGCTCTACACAAATTTAAAAAGTCACTTAACCATTGGAGGAGTAATTGGTTTATAAACATTAGGCCAAGAAGTACACTAAAGGTAAGGTGATAATTAGATAAGCAACCGGGGGGGGGGGCAAGCAGTGTGGATAAAAAAAACATGGTCGAGAACAGAAGTATAGACTATTTTATTACCCTATCATTCTCCAATCCAAACCCATATCCTGTCTGTCTTGTCTGTTTCAGATAAAGCTAGAAATCCTTTGCATTTTCTTAAGCAAAGGTAAAGAATTCCATGTTCAGAGAGCTAGGTTTTATGTTTTACTTTGAAATCTTTCCAGACTGAGATGATTCAATTCACTGACAAAGATTAACAGATGGCCCAGCTAGCTGTCATTACCCTTCTCTCAGGATCAGAGGCTTTCTGAAGTTCTCCAGGAGACACCATCTTGTGAACAGCTTTCATAAGCATGAGATAGGCATAAACAGCTCAGTGTGTCTATTGTCCTCATGTATCAGCTTTCAGAATACTTGCCCTCCCTTCCTTCTTCCACACTCACCAGGCTATACCAATTGCTGTACAGTAAAAAATACATCTGAAGTGCTTAACCTGTCATTTCCCCAGTGCAGGAGAAACTACTGTAAGTGGGAGGATCCATGCAAAAGTTACATGCAAAAGTAGCAGTTCAGACAAGTATCTCCTTTTTATAGCTCTATACATGTCTGTCTAGAGCTACTTACTAGTAGATGAATTTTGGAGCAGATGTATTCTTCTGTGGCACTTCAGTACCAGTCCAACAAGGAGACTTACTGAAGCGAGCACATACTTATCCTGCTCCATGCTTCAATTTCCTCATCTTGGAAATCAGAATGTAAAGAAGAAAACATGCACACTGGTTTCCTCCTGACCTATAGTTAGGATGTAGGCAGAGCAAGTTATGTTTCGGATTTCACAATGTAGATGTAGCTATGCACATTCAAGGGCATCAACCTGTTATTTTGGCAACTCAGGATGTCACAATATTGAAATCAAAGATGACAAAAAAATTTTCAAAGAAACAGTTTTGTCCTGGCTTTTACAACCTGGCTTAATTCAGATGGTGCAAGTCTGACGGAGCTTACTCATTTTGTTTAGGAAAAGTAAAGCTTAGGAAAAATATAACACTTTTCTACACTTTTAAAGAGTTTATAAGAATTAATCAGTAACCATGGCTGTAGTCATTTAGAGGATAAGACGGGGGAGGGGGAAGCCAAAACAAGGCACATGAAGTTTTGTCTCCATCAATGCCCTTCTCTTACATCTCATTTATGTAACTCTGTAAAAAGAAAGTGCCTTGAAAGTGCACATAGGTACACTGGATAGAAACATCTGGCTAGGAAAGATTTCAGCTTTTGATTATAGTTCCAGAATTAACTACCTGTCTTCTCTAACCACTAGGATTAATCATCATCTACCAGATCTTCTGTACAAAGTGCTCTTTACCTTGCCCATTTTTAATGGGTAGATAAGAAGGACAATACAGCTTTTCCCGTTCTTCAGAAGGGTGGTACACATTTAAAGATTTATTTCATGCCATAAAGAACTGCCTAACACTTCTTTTCCTGATCATAGTCACATGAGCGATTTCTGTCATGTCTGTTTTGTAAGTCAAAGATATAACTCATCCTTATGGAAATAATCATTCTTGCTCACAGGAAACAAAAAGAAGACATGTCTTCTAAACTGTTTGGCAGTAGTAAGCAAGTGATAACTTCATCTCATCTACTTGTCTCAAAGTAGCAAGTTCTCTTTGATCAGTATTTCAGAAACCAACATTTATGACCTTCCAAGCTGTAGTTCTTACTCTTCCCTCATTGGTTTTTTTTTTTTTTCAGGAAGTAGTTTTCCATTACATAAACTTAATGGTTTCCACATATTGTAGGTGCCAGGACAGGTTTCAAAATTTGAATGCCACTCTAAGCCAGCCACATTTGGGAGCAGCCTATGCTTAAGAGGCCAAGACTGCAAGTTAATGGATCACAGTTTGCACAGTTGCTGGGATTTTCCAAACAAACTTCACTTCCTTTCCCCAAGTACCACATGATTATCGACAATGAAAGTCAAACTTCTTCTGATACGTAACGCTATGAAACTAAGCATTGTGCAACAGACATTCATAGCATATTTAATTAATTACTCTTAGGTAAAGTCAGTACAATCACTTTGAAGTTTATACAAACGTTATGGACTCAACAGGTGAATTTAAAGTTGGAGGGAGGAGTTGAGGAAGAACATGGGCTATGTTCAAATTGTGCTAGTCTGGCAGCCATCACCTTTATTCATCAGCAAAGGCTAAACCCACATGCAAAGTCTGAAGAGGCTGTTGTGTTTTTCTTTTAAGCAACTTAATTTTGACTCATAAGCAGTATTAACCTTACCTACAATATCATCAGCTGACCTGTATGTCACAATTGCCAATTAGCCAATGCTGCAATTTATATGATACGTTGGCTTCCGTGACAGAGTGGGCTTAAGAAGTTCCTGCCCATCCCATCCCAAACCAATTGTTTCCACACCCACAATCCATTTTGTCATCCCTTCAGCTGTGCAAGTCCAGGTATTTACAGTATAGCCACAGTCCAAATCACTGGAGTCAGCTTAAAAATACCTACACAAACCAAAAGGGGAGGGAGAGTATTTTTAACCAAAAATAATCACTCAGTAGTCCTGTTTACAGTACAACTCCACAACCAATTACTTAAATGTTAACTGAGAAGTCAGCAATTTGTGGCACCAGAAGGAACTGCATATTTCCTTCAGGAAAGGAAGCTGCAGGAAGCCAGCGGTACTGCCAAAGAGTGTATCTTACAACTCGTCACCTTCAACTTCTAAGCAGCGATTCTAGCTTTATAGTTAGGTTGCTTTATAGGCAGGTCTAGCTTTTATAGGTTTATAGTGCATCCTATGATCACATTATGCAAGATCATATACAAAACTCCAGGTGATCCCTGAATCTATGTTCACTGGCTTCGATTGGGATGGGGTTGCTATGAAAAAAAATTAACTCCGGCTCAGCCAGACCCCATATACTATGCTACAAGGTCCCTTTCCCCTTCCTACTCTCTCCTGCATTCTCTCCAGCTTCCCTGTGCACTGGTTCTGGCATATGCTACTACATGGTGAATGGGAAACAATATCTACCTGAAAACTGATCAGATTCCTTTTTTGTTGTTTTGCTTGGCAAGTTTTCAAAGCTGTAGGTTAGTTTCCAAAGATGAGCCTGGAGTACCAACATCAACACAGAAAAGCAACAGACTTTCAATGGCAGTATGGTCTTAGACCAACTATGCTGGTAGCAAAATTGCGCCCCTGGTGCAATCATGAACAGCTCTTATTTGTCATGTTTCCACAATACTAATGTAATCTGTAGGCAACATCAAAAGAGAGTAATAATAAGCAATTTAATACAATCAGAATTCCCAATTAGTTCAGTAAATAAAAAGCAAACCAGTACCAGTACACAACACAAAAAACAGAGTGAGGAAGGCTTTTGGAAACAAAGACAGCAGGCATAGACATATTTTAACAGGCAATCATCCCACTACAGTTTACCTTTCAGTTGAGAATACTCTTTCCAGCAGACTCAGTCCATCAAAGAGAAAAATGTTTTGCAGATGAAGTTTAAGCCTCATCTTTATTTAACTGATTAAGTTGTAAGAAACTGGTTCACTTCTGCAAGTTTCAAATTGTAGATAGAAGACAAACACTTTAAAAGTCTTTGAATATCCTGCACTACTGCTTTAAAGAATAAAATGTTCATTTGTTTAGTCACAGTGACTCGACTCCTGTTCTTTCTTTTATTTCTGAGCATACTAGTAGACATGAGTGTTCCACAAGAGGTGCAAAGTTAAAAATAGTAAAGGGCTTACAGATCAAAGTAGTGTTAAAAGACACATTAAGAGCCCATGCTCCCAAAAACACAGAATATTTTTGTTACGAAAGCCAGGATGAAGAGGACATAGTGGAACCATTCTTGTAATACTTATTAGAAGCAACATATAAAGAAAGGTAAGACAGAACAACCTAAACACATGCTTTAACATTTCTACACATTTGTTGTAAGACCTTGAACATGAAATCTGACCTTTCTTGTATTAACTGCTACAAACCTTCAGCACTACAGTAAAGATAATTGGTATTTAGAGCACTTCAGTTCAACAATCAGATTTCTCCTGACCTTTCATAGAAGGGAACAAACTTGAATGTCCGTGTCAACAGTAGGTATGAAAGAACCTGTTGTATAGTAGCCTCACTGATTCACCATATGAGGAAAACATGCAGGCATCCTGCAACAGCAAGCCACTATTACAGATATGTTTAAGCAAGGACAGCTGAATTGGTGAGATACCCACCTAAGAGTGCCATTTTCTCCTTTGTCTAGGCTGGTGAAGCGGCTGTACAAGCGGGTGATTTGACTGTGGGAGACTGAAGAAAAAAGAAAGAAAAAAACTAGCATGTCAATGATTCCTCATAGGAACAGACCTCATTACACTGAACTACCCTGTTGCCAGAAGCTGTGTTCAAAAAAAAAAAAAAGATTGCACAAAACAAGTTACATTGGAAGCACACAGCAATCAGCAGTTTAGGGACTTCATGAGCTGTAAATTGCATCTTAAAGTCAAGAATCTACAAATAAGCCCATTCTTCAAAAATCTGTCTAACTCTGACTTCTACCTGTTTATATTTTTTGACTGTAACATTCTTTGGTTATCTGATTCAATAAATGGCAATTAAAGAGAAAAAATTATTTGATTCACAGTTCCACGTTATTTCCCTTAATTCCTTTATGGCTAGAAATAATCTGGACACAGCCTCCACTGATGACCTCTACATTATTCATGACACCGCAGACCTCTGCTGTAGTATCTTCCCTTTTCTTTTGCTTATCTCTACTCCTGTTGTCTTTTTCCACCTAAAGATGGAAAGTGTACTCTATTTCTCTGCATCTGGAAAGTGGTCAGAGACTTTACATCTGATCACTCTTCTTCCTTTACAGGACTGCCCGAATCTAAACAGTTTGTTCATATTGGGGTTCACTAAAGTCATTTCCAGGCTTCTAGGACACCAAGTTAAAAATTTAAAAGCCTATTTCTAAAAAAGTTTGGGAGGGAGTTGGGACAAAGCAAGCAGAAAGTTAGTGCATACTTTTTAAATCTGCAATTTGAAACAGAAATTCCAAAGCCAGTATTAAGTTCAGCATCATGGTGTCAACATTACCGAGATATTAGACAACCCAAGATACTAGACATCTAGATCTTTAGAATAGTCCATGATGGGAGTGGGTTAAACCTATCTAGAATAACAATTCCTTCAACACTGAAAGAATGTCCTACAGAAGATCTTGGCTTTTCAGAGCCTCTTCAGATGAAGTTAATAAATACATGAAATAAGACTGAACTGAATTTTAATGTTTACTCAGTAAAGGTGTGATTTTCTACAATTTTAAACTAGGACTTAGTGTCATTTTCAGATTCAATTGTTTTAAAAGCCTTCACCAGTACATGTACAATGCTTTTGTTACTTGCTAAAACTTATTTGGGAACAGGTTGCACAGCAGTTGTCTGATCTGTGACAACTGAGGAAATTTTTTTTTCAGGTTTGTTCTTCCTCCAGGCTATTTGTTTAGGTTCAACTGTTCCCTCCTTTAGGATGACCTGCCAGCAACTGTTTTTTTTTTTCTTCCCCTTGTCTCCTCAGCAACTTTCATTCTTTGCACAGGGTTGGGCAATTTACTCAGTTCCACCTAAAGCAACTTCTCTACAATCAGACTGGGCAGCTTGCTCAATTTCAAGTTAAGCAACAGACACATAAAAAGCAGGCACCAGTATTTTAAAGACTTCGAATTTCTGCATTTCTGATTTAGTGTTTTACATATGATTGCAATAACACCAACTGATGATGAAAAAAGAATAGCCTGGAGTTACATCTCTGGTAAGAAGCCCTCTACTCCCATTCCTCCCTGGAAAGAAAGAGGGTGATGAGAATTCTACTCAGATACCATTTCCAAACTAATGTCAGCAACTCCATCTTTGGAACACCTCCGTAACAGCTAGTATGTGATAAATAGTATGTAGCTACTGACAGGAGAAGAGGTGTTTCTGTTAACATCATACGAGACAAAAAGCCTATCATAGCTATATGGCAAAGGAAGATGATTCAGGTCCACCGCTGTATTCTTTCATAATTTCCTTTTTGGCTCTCATCCCTCATGAGAGCTGCATCACTAGACACTTCTCAGAGCCTTCTCATGCAAAATAAAGATTTTGACGTTCCCTGCTGACCGTAGGAGAACCAGAAACAAAATCTGCAACTTATGACTGCTTGTTAAAAATCAGGGCTTAAAGCTAGCTGAAACACGATTTTATCTATACTGCTATCCCACTAAGGTCCTTCTAAAAGTTTAAGTCAAGACCTAGAGCTGTACCTTCTATTTTACTTCTGTTAAATCATGAGAAAGTTTTTTTGCAATTAGACATTCTGAAACTCTTGTCTAAAACATTAGCATAAACTCATATAAATAGATGATATTTCTATACTTAGAAAACATATAAATATCCATCAGAAAATCCATCACCTGTTACCACTAAAATATTTTTTCTCCTAAACTCTGATTGAGCATTAGTTTATTATTAATCCTTAGGTAGACTCCTTCAAAGCATGGGAACAAAGGGTGTGAACCAAATAGTTTGAATACTGTTACATTCCAATGGCTTTCCAAAAGCTTGCAACAGAATGTGGACATGCAACATCTTGGACCCCTCATCTGCTTCTTATAGTTGTTACTGAAATACAAAAGCAATTAGAACTACTTGAAGGTTTTTTTCAAACTCAAATTTCAAAATGTTTGTATGCAAAGCAAACAATTTCCATATAACATCATGTAAGATTTAGGACTGTCAACTTCAGGCTTAGCACCTGTTACTGAGAACCTGATGGAGATTTTCTGTCACTAAGTAGATGTTCTTGTGGACACATTATTCCTCAGATCTTGGAAACATTACCTTTGCAGATGTTTCTAAACTTATTATGCTAAGAAGTGTTTTTCACCACAATATAAAAAAATAATATAGAACTTTAATCCAAACTTAGATTTCATTCAAGACATTAAGTGTCACTGTATGGCTTTTGAAAGACAATGCTTCAAGTCCCCTAAAAGATACCTTTTTAATCTGAACTCAATCAAATTGGTTAAGTGTTCTGTTCAGTGCTTCACACTTATTCCAGATGAACTGAAGAAGTCATGTCTCACAGTAAGGAGGCCAAAAAAAGAATCCTTAGGAGCACTTACCAGAACATCAGTTCAAAAGGGACACGTAGTACTGCCAAATTGTTTCACATCTACAAAGTCCCTTTCTCTAACTGTTTAGTAGGTAAAGTATCATCAGCATCAAGCTTCTAACAAACCACAGGACACTCTATTCAGTAACATTAACTTAGCATTCTCCTAGTGAACTTTGTTCCAGATAAACCTGCATTCTTTTTTTTTTTTCCAACCTTGCATAAATATTTGCACCTATATGAAGTGTATAACAGTGCTAAGAGCTTGGCGGAATTTTCCATCTACCTAGAGAAGTATAAGAGGCAGAGGAAAATCACATTCCTAGACTGTGGTTACAGGCTGGGGGAGGGGGTGTGGGGGGGGAAGATTTGATAAAGTCAACGAGACATGCTGTGATGCCTTACAAGCAAGCATGAGTCAGAGATTAGCAATGCTTGATTAACAAAGTGGTATTACTTATAAAATTGAATAGTAAAAACACAGGAAAATGAACTAAACTCAGGCCACAAAGCTTAAACCCGTTGATCACAACCTTAAGCTCCCCCCCTTTGAAGATACAAAAAAAGCATTTTAGAGGCTAACTAGGGCCAAGTGGTTGTATTGCTTAGAATGCCTATATAGCCATCTTAATGGTAGTTAAATAACTATCATGTAAGTAAAATTCTAGGAATAAAACACCACTGACAATAAATCAAATATTGGCACTAGGAAAAAAGTAAAGCCTTTTCAAAGAACATTCCAGATTTGGGATTTGGTTTTTAAAGCATCTTTATAAATGGAGGTGAGGCTACCTTTACTCTATGATCTTTGTGATTAAAAAGGAAAAAAAAAAAACAAACAGTAAGTTCTTGCTTGATAAGCAGACTTTGACATTCCTACTTGTTTATCATAGCCTTCCTGTAGAAGGTTCCCTTGACAGATGGAAAAAGGATCATGGAAACTATGTTAACTCACTCAGCTGTCCATTACACTAGCCAGTACTGTCTCAATTTTCTTCCACTCCTTTTCTGTAGCCACTCATTTTCCTGACACAAATAACTATCACCTAAAATGAATATATGATACCATTTCTGTTGGGAAGAAAACTGAGGGAAGTATTTTCCTGTAACAAGAACAGATCAGCAAGCATAAGCAGGAAAAAAACATGATCTGGGAAGACCTTGTTTACCTGAAGGGGGCAGGGAGCAAACAGCAAAGTGATACCTGTGCTATTATGACCTCCCCTCTCCAACTAGTTAGGAGGGTGCCCTCCATTTACTATCATTCAGTATTTACTAGAATTCTCAGACAGGCAACCATGCTATGAGCCAAATTAAAAACACAGAGTTTTACCTTTTCTAAGGTACTTTGTGTTTATGGAGAACAACTCGATCAAATACTACAAGGTAAAACAGCTATATACTACAGTCCAGCTTGAATAATGCTCTCCCAATTGCTGACTAGTGCAGGAATTTTCACTTTTTTTAGTTAACCATACCCAACTTTCACAAGTTATTCTATCTCCTTTATGTTTTAAATGGCACTCAGCATTCATGCTGAATACCCTTAAGGCAACTTTAGCGATAGCCTACGAGACAAATAACATGTAGAAAAAATTTACGACACAATGAGAGCTTTTTCAGGCTAAAAAGAGCTGCTGGAGAAAGACTGCAGCACCAGAAAGAGAGACAGGCAACTCTTCCAAAGCCAACGGGTTATCTCTGGCCAAACGCAGCACTGCAGATACCAAGAGCACGGCTGCTCTCCCTTCCCACTCAGATCCCGCTGCCGCCGTACGGCCGATCTTCGCCTCCTTAAGCCACAGCAATGGCTCCCAGGCGAGGGCTCCCCCGCAAGCCCAGCGCGGCCAGCAGCCGAGGGGGCCCGCAGATGCCGGCTGGCTGGATGACAGCTTTCGCCGCCTGATGCGCCAAGCAAACACCGGCCCCCGCAGCCGCCCCTGGGCCGCCCGGGCCAGCCCAGGCAGCACGGCAGCTACCAGCAGCTGTACTTACAGCCGGCGGCTGCTGCCAGCGCCAAGCAAGAGGGAGACCGGCAGAGTACCAGAGGAGACCCGCGGGTTTCTGCCAGCCCCGGACGGCGGCCGCCGTCCCCTCAGGGCCGCTCCTGCGCGGCGACCGGCAGCGCCGGGGGGGGGCGATCTAAGAGGCGTCTCCCAGGTTTCCGCAGGCCTCCGAGACATCTCCGCCCCCGGTCGCTGGGGACCCCGGTCCAGGCACTGCCCACGGCGGTCGCGCTCGCCTTCCCCCCGCCGGGGAGGGCCGGCCGCCCCGGGCACGGCTCGCCGCGCAGCCGCGAGGGGACAGACGGCGGCGCGGCTGGCCGAGGCACCTCCCCGGCTGGAGGGACGGGGCGCTGCCCCGCTCCGGGCGCCCAGCCCCCGCAGCATTTCCCGGCCCGCCTCGCCCCACGCTCCCGCACTCACAGCCCGTCTCCTTCTTGATCTCCTCGATCTCCTCGTCCCGCAGCAGCGTGGACGCCCGGGAACCCATCGCCGCCGCTGGGCCTGAGGGGAAGGAAGGGCCGTGCTCCGCGCCGGGGAGAGTTACGCAGCCGAACAGCGACAGCGGTGCCACAGCCACCCCCGGCACGGGCCCGACGACGGCCGCCCAGCCTACTGAGGCGGAAGGCCGGCCCGCACCCACTCTTATCGCCCCGCCCGCCGCGTCCGGCCCGGCCCGGCCCGGCCCGGCCCTCGCCGCCCGCCTCGCCCCGCCCCGCCCCTCAGCCGCCCGGCGGCCGCCGACAGACCCCCCGCGCGCACGCGCGCCGCAGGCCCCGCCAGGGCGCAGGCGCCGTCCCGGCGGCCGCCACCGCCGAGGCAGAGCGGCGGCTCCCAGCAGGCGGCGCGGCGGTCGCTGCCCTCCGCGTGTGGCGGTAAGTTTCCCCGCCGCGATTGGGTGTGGGCTCCGGCGGTCCCGCCTCCGGGGGGGTGCGCGGGGCCTCTCGGCGTCCCGCCGCAGCCCCGCGTCGCTCTGTGCCGCAGGCGTCCCGCCGGGGGAGCCTCGTCCCCGCCGCCGCCCCATGGCCCTCAGCAGCGAGCGCTTCGGTGCCCTTCTAGGGAGAACCGTTAAAGTCACCTTAAAATGCGGCGTCTTCCAGGGGGTGCTGCAGCACGTGAACCCCGACCGGAGCCTCCTCCTGCGGACAGGTGGGGGCCCTGCGCCGCCTCAGCGCCTGCGAGGGGAGCGGGAGGGGCGCAGGCGAGCCCCGCGCTGTGAGACCGGTGGCTGAGGGAGGGGCGCCTGGCTCCGCCGTGGGCGCTGTGTCACGGGTGGCGTGGGCAGCCTCCCACCCCGAGCCTGCCCGCTGCGCCCCACGGGTGCTTCCCGGCAGCTAAAGCCGGCACCGGGGTGAATGCAACAGGTGCTCAGGGTAGAAGTTAGCAGCACCTGCCTGTGCTCTCAGCGGAGAGGCTGTGTAGGTGCAGCAGCCCTGAGTTGTCCCTGCTCGGTGAGCAGTCATCTCGTGGAAAGCCTCTTCTCAGCGTGAAAGAATAAATAACCCATTGCTTGATTCCCTTCCCCCCCCCCCCCCCCCCCAGTTAATAGTGCTACCCGGTCCTGTGGTCTTGCTTTGTTCTGCAAATGATAAGCTTTTACCCCAAACAGTGGAACTTGATGTATGTCTGTATTTTTTCCCCTCATTTCAGTGAAGAACTTGGAAACGGGCAGAAGCAGTCCAGGAGTAAAGATGTTTTTTGGCCATGAAATAGTCAATGGTGAGGCTTTTCTTACTGCAGTTTTGGGGCACAGGGATCATGCCCACTCTTAGTTGAGCATTTTAAATCCATTTTTTGGTCACTCTGCTGAATTCTTCAGTTGCATATCTTTCTTCTAAAATCTGTAGGAATCAGAATGTATAAATCACACAACTTTCGTTCCCCAATTATCTATCAGTGAAATAATAATAATTCCCCACTTTGTGAAGGTCTTGTGACTGTACTGCATTAAAGCTCATTAGTTAAATAATGAATAAAGTCCAATAAGACTGCTAATGAAAGTAACCATTCCAAAGGTAATCAGTTGAGATAAGCAGGCGCCCTGTTTACGTCCTGAAGGCAAGTTACATTCACTGTGTATGTTCTTATATGTGCAAGACTTTGACTAATGGACTCTGCGGGGAATTTAAATTGCTTAAAGTTCTAGTTAACTTGATTTTGCTTTTATACTCTTGCACAGGCAAAAGCATCTCTATGAAATGGTCTGTTTAGCTGAGCCTCTTTCCATGATTCACTAGTGAAAAGAATATGGGATTATTTAAGAAAAACATTTCTGGTGTATAAAGGTCCTGTGCTTTTCTATTGGGGGATCTGCTTTGCTTTGGAGACAAAGAGCACAGTGTTGAGGAGGAAATAGCTAGAAGGCAGCTATTGGACTTATCAAGTGACTGACTCCATTCTGCCTTTTTCCTTGCACCTGCTTTATTGTATATGTAATAGTCTGTAAAGTAATTTAGTTGTAGTTTGATACTGACTTTGTTTTTGGTGGGATGCTTAGCCATTAGTCTTGTTTAAATGCTGGAGTTCTGAAATGCACCTTATCTAGGCTATCGATGTAAATTATTTTATATAGATTTGTACATCAGAGCGAATTTAAAATTATTTAAACTATACTTTGGGTTAAATTTCTTCTTTTGCATGTATGGCCATATCCTATGGTAGTTATTATCAGTTATGATTCTCCTTTTTTTGGGAGATAACAAGTGTCAAAATGTTGCTTGTCAGCACTAGAGTATAAATTGTTTGTTTCTGTTGCAGTGGAATTGCTGGACGAACCAGATTCAGGGAAGGGAACAGCAATGCTCTCCGAGTATGTTGAAATGTTTCCTTCCTTTCACGGTAGGAGAAGGGGTGGGATGTGCTTGCTAGGGGAGCCACCACTTACGTCTAATATAACACTGAGTTCAGACTCAGCTGCGCCAAGTTTGTATTTCTTTGCTCTAAAGAGGTGAACAAGTTGGTGAGTGGAAGACCTCCACTGTGTAAAAGGTTCTTTTAAGCTATTGCTTACAATTTCTCTCTCTTGCTTTTTTCTTTTTTTTTTTTTTTTTTTTTTTTTTCCCCCACTAGTGTTCCTAGGTAGAAGAATTTGCTTGGTTTGTTTCCTTGTCAACTTGTGGTTTCAGGGAGGATTTCCCATGAGCATTTCTTCTGTGGTGGAACAGTTCCAGTACAATTGCACAGGGAAGGTTAGGTTTATACAGATGCTCTCAAAGCATATATAAATGTGACTTTGGGAAGCTGGTAAAAATACGTTTCAAACTCCTGCAGACCCATGCTCCTAGGTGGCTTTGCTTTGAGTCTCCTCACAACACCACATTTGAATAGTTTATTCTTCCTCTTAAGAGAAGTAGGAATGAAGTGGTGTCTACTGAATAGTCTTTAAAATATAGTTAAAAAGTACGTAGAATTGTGATTAGCAGCAGTCTTCTTGCTGGCTGCTGTCTTTTCTTTCTTCCTGTTCAGCAAGCCTATGTTCACACATACTTGAATATGCTCACCTCGGTAGCAAATTCCTGTGTTAATCCTTTAAATATACAATTTCAGATATAAGATTCTTCAGCTACATCTAAAGGCTGATCAGAAAGTTTTTTTGATGTTTTATTCTATTGAGATAGAGAAGTACATGATTGGAGTTCTGTAATCATAGTGGGGTGGTTTTATATCAATATAAGGAAATTTATACTAATAAGTCATATTTCCTAGTGAAGTATTCTTGACCTCAGACTGTCCTGTCGTGGAAATTAAGCATCTTACATGTGACATCTTTCAGTCAGGTGAATGTTTACTATTTGTTTTGGTCCTGAGATGCTACCGTTTTATATGATTTAATAACTTCCATTTAATTACAGTAAAGTTTCAGTGCATATAACTGTTTTATGTACTGGTGAACTTGTAAAATTGCCCTCCAATTACTAGTAGCTAACTAATGGATCAAAAACTCACAGATATTTAAATTGCGTGGTTCTTGGGCTCAGGTCAGGTACTTCATTCTTTATACTTTGAACTCTTTCCTCCCTTGAAACCATTGCTGACCTTTGCAGTGAACAACTGTTCAGGTTCTGCTTTCAACTTTTACTTTCAGAATAAATGTGAAATTTTATCTGAAATAAAGGCCCTTTTGTGCAAAATAAGCTTATTGTTGGGTAGCTTCAAGATCTTCTTTAAGAACATGCACATTGGATTGGGAAGTTGCTTCACATGCAGCAGTTCATTGTCGGGATGCAGGTAGATGGCATTTGATGAAATAATTTTCTTTATTAAAATGTCCATGCTGGTAGAATGTGTGATGTTTTGACTTCTGTGCTACATATGGTTCCCTTGCTTGTGCAGGTGCACTTCAGCTGTTGAAAGGAACAAACAAGCAGACACAGGACCAGCAGATTGTAGCCCACGGAGTTCTCCTTGTGTTTCCTTAGAGAGCCAGCTCAGAGCCTCAAATGGCTTAAAATACTCCTTCTCAGGTAATGTGGATATTAGTCAAGCAATGTAGTTAGTTTGTCTTTGTCAGACAACATCTTTCCCAGGGGCTGTAAGCTCTTGGTTTGCCTGTATCAGAACAGGATGTACTCTGAAAGAACAATGGTCACAGAAAGACAGGTACAGAGCTCATTATCTGCAGACATGCTCTTTGCCGGCAGATGCGTTCACAGCATCAGAAGGAAACCCATCTGCTTTCCAGAATGTTTATCCCATAGATCTCATCAACTGTAAAAGTGGCTGAGCAGCACAACTGATCTTTTGGATAAATGAAAGTGCTTCAGCCAGTGAGCATTGCTTTCTGGTGATTGCTTTAATCTTATACTTGTTCCTGAAATGTATGTGACATGATAGATAACTCGGAGCTCAATAAGACTCTTTGGTTCTGTGCTGGCTGTCATGTGCTTGCATTGATTTGATTGTGTGGGTCCTGCTGTATACACATACGCAGGTACAGATCCAAAATGTCATCAGCTTGTTCTGTTCTCATAGAGCTGTGACAAGAGTGCAAGACCTGTATGGGCTAAAGGAAGGTTAGCTGCATTTACCTGGGTAGCAGGGGAGAAGATGAGCAAGGGTTGATGTGATCTGGGAGAGCCTTTAAAAATTTGTTTTTATGATCTTTCAATTGACTGTTATTTTAGAGTTTAGAAGATTGTCCTTGTGTTGTCATAGATGCGTATTATTAACATTTTCATCTTACCTAAAGAGAAGGAAGAATCTTTAAGAGAACCCTTCTTTACCTGTTCATTAGACATTGTTAAGCAGGTGTTAAAAATATTAAAATCTGGCTTAAATTCTCTTTGTCCCCTTGATCACTTAGTTGTCTGTGTTCTGTGGTGTCACTGTCTGTTAGTTTTGTCTTTGTTACAATACTTTTCTTTCCCTGGACAAACCTGGGAATTAGGGTCCTTTTTTTAAATGGATGTAATTTTTTAAACTGAAACTTTTTTGTTTCCTTTATGCATCATAATGACAAAAAGTAATGCTGCAACTCACTTTTAAACAGCCAGTTTTTCTGTCAAAAAAACAGAATTTTGGCTCATCCTCTAGACTGTACGCATCTGAATCAGACGGTTCAGTAATCTGTTTGGCTGTGTACAGGAAGTAGAGAGGGAAGAACTGAACAGCTAAACCAGAAAAGTAGAGTGATTATACAACTAAAATACATACTTTGTACAAAGTTTATTCAAGTAGAGGGAGTGTCTAATGATTTTTTTTTTCTTCCCTTTAGAGAAGAAAGAAGAAGAGAATGTGGACTACACAGTTGTTGATTGTTTCCAGCAGAAATTTGGCCCAGCAGTAAGTACAATGAAAGCTCTTGTGCTGCATATAAGACTTCTAAGCCTGTTCCGTTCTAATTGTCAGTAGATCCGTTAGGTGGCAGGATTGTGAGCATTGCTTCATGACGTCTTATACTGGCAATCACTTTTGGAGACTGTAGTGACATTTGAGTAATAGGCAGTAACTGGCTTCTTTAAGTCAAGTAGAAATGGTATCTCTAGTGGCATCAAAATATATTTAAAGTGTGCATACATGCAGGGAAAGAGTGCAGTGCACGTGAGTTTGCAGTGGGTGGATGTGAGTCTACATCAGTGTGTGTTGGTTGCTGTTTTCGGACTCTGTATCCCCAGTGACTGAGGTGAAGGGTCAGTATTACTATTTAGTGAACAATTATTTTGTTTAGGAAGGGAACAACATGAGGATTTGTTGGCATTTGGAGAGGGAATTGATTGTGTTGCTTTTGTAGGTGTCTGGAACTCCAGACGTGCCTGGACCTTTTCCTCTTAAACCATGTATAACAACATAAGTGGACTTGGTAGAAAGGCTTTGTTTCAGAACTCAGAGCCAATGATGGATTTATTATTAAATTTCATAGCATTTTTTTTAGATTCTGAATTAGACCAGCAATACTATAGGTCCTCCATGCCATTTTGTCTTGCAGTAACATCAGTTGTGATTTGGGCTTTTATTATGGTAAATCTATTGCATATACAGAGGAAAAAGCTTTTTGCACACAGGAAGAGATTTCCCTTCTTACAGAGGAATCTTAACTGTTGCTTGAAAAAGAAGATGGCTTTTTTATTTCTGTTTATGCCTTTTACTCTTGAGTTACATGTGCACTACAGGTTGCTTTATCTTAATTGTTTGAAAACTTTTTGTGTCTGTGAGAGTTCTTTTATACCTTAGAAAATGAGTTCTCCTTTCTAACTGAAAGGGACATGTTCTTTATGTGATCTTAAGCAAGTTCCTAAAACCTACTTAGGAGAGTTTCTTGGGAGGAGATCGGGGAGTCTGTATTCTTTAGTTATCCATAATCTCTGCTAAATCTATCATTGATGTTTCTAGTTGCAGAATTTCCAGCTGTCTTATCTGTAACTGGACTGATACCATGTCTGTTTCTCTTGCATCACTATATACCTGAGATTCATTGTGGGTTTGATCTGTATTTACATTTTTAAATATGGATCATGACCAGAAAAATCACAGTTTACTATTTGTCCCTCTGCCTATCATTCTCTGGCACTATTTATTTTATCCCTATTTTTTTCATTAGGTGCTGCACCTGAAACAGCAGTGTGTTGTCAGTGTAGCAGGAGAAGGTGTTAATTTGTGTCGTCACGGAAGACTCTCATGGCTTGAGGTAAGAGGCAGATATGTCCCAAAATGTGCCACTAAACAGAGGCATAACTGAGAAACATTTGGGGATTAGCCTGTGTTTAAGACTTACTCATGTAACTGTTTTGGTAAGAGATACGATGTTCTTCAAGACAGATCAGGTATTTCGTAAAAGACCTTTTATGGAAAGAATTATGCCATTATAAGGCAATATAATAATTACTTAACTTGTATGTACTATATACATTTGTATATAACAATGTAACATTTGTTTTGCCATTTTTGTATACTTGTATACAGGTAGAGGTATTACACTAGTACAGCTGTTACCTATTGAAAAACTGCAAGGCCTAATCACAATGCCAATATAATTGAAGGAGTAAAATCCATCTAAAGATGATACAGTATCTTAATTAACTGTGATATTATCAACATCCATAAAGGAAGGGACAGAAAGGAGAATAGCTTAATATGTTAGCTCAAAATCGTCTTAGTTTATTTTTCAATTGGTTTAAAAGCGAGCGTGCTTATCTGAAGCAAAAACTCCTGTGGGAGTTCATGCTTCAAACTTAACTTGTTTATGCAGAAGTAAGTGTCCGCAAAATGTTTGCTTTGGTATGGCTAAATTGCTTTTAAATAACGGCTTTTGTTAAACCATTATGAATTTGAACATAGGCAAAACCTAAATTTTATATCCTGTTTGAAATGCTAGGATGGAAAACAATGTCCTTTATTTCTTTGGTAGTGGTCTTTGACAATGAAAGGAATGTCTTGGGCACAAGAGTTTTGTTGGAAGTGGTTCTTTAAAAATGTCATCGTCATAGCTGTAGGAATGTATTTTAAGTACTATGCATAGGGTTTGCTCTTGATAGGTCTCAAAATGCTGCATATAACTGTGTATAGTAGACTACTGGGTCATTCTTTCTAATTATTGTGTGTGTCTCTGAGCATCTCTGAAAAAAACAAGACTTGTTTATGGATTTTTTTTTTTTTTTTTTATGGAACCTGCTCTCCCCAACATAAGTCTGTATGTAGGTGATTATGGCTTGTGGACAAGCCACAATGCATTCTCTCCTACTTTCAAATCCTGTGTTCTTCTGTCCCTCACTCATTTTCTCTGCAACTGAATTTGTTGTAGATAGCAACAAAGAGCCGTATTTTTCTATTTGATATCTTCCTTCTGGGACCTCAGGCTTTCAAAAATGGATTACAAATGGTGCTGGAAGACAAAAACATCTTGAAGGTAAGAGTACAGGGTGTGTGAGGAGATGTGTGGTGGCAGAGGTCATATACACATATAGTGATCTAGCTGCACCAAAAAACTTGCAGTTGGACACAGGTTTGTCTGACAGCTCTTTCTTGCTTCAGGTCATGCATGATTGCCGCTGGATCTCAGACTGCCTCTTTCACCAGTACGGTGTCCTTCTCTTCAATGTCTTTGATACACAGGTACCCTTCAAATATTGTGGTTGGGAACAAAAGTTTCAAGAGAAACTTCAGCCTCGTTCAGGGCATTCTCTCAGAGAAGGTTTAACATTACTAGAATGTGACAGTTGTTGAACCATGTAAATGTAGCATTTTTGTTTTAGCTAAAACGAGCCAGCAGGCAAGGCTGACTGTTATTTAGAGTCTTGTGTAAACCCATTTTAAAAGGCAGTTAATATCTAATATTAGCAGCAAGTTTTAATGTGGTTTTTTTTAAGATGTATTAACTGGTCTTGATCAAACTTGGCACAACCTGAGGCTACTGTGACTTAAAGGAGAGCCAAGTCAGCTTGTACTTTATATTCTTTGTTACTCTTTCTGCCCCTTTCACAAGTGTAGAAACAGATTGAGACTACAGGTATCCAGCACTGGGAAGCACTCGCCAATAAAAGCAGTGGTGGAAGTGAGAGAACAGGCCAGGTTACCACAAAAATCTGTTTTTGCTGCTGCTGGCCCTGGTAGTTGTGGTAGTTAATGTTGTGTGACTAACAGGAGAACTGGAGCCTTTCAAGAGCGAAGAAAATAACATAATGGCTATGATCTTTCATAATGGGCATGGATGTTATGCATAGTTACGTATGACTTGTCCTTGCCTATATACTGACTTTTCATGTCATATCTATGACTGCCTATAGTGATGCTTTAAAGCCCTAATCTGGGCTAAGTAGTAAGCTTTATACAGCAGAGGTTTCAGTCCCTTTCTGATCATAGTTTGGCCTTTTGCCCCTAAAAATTATGTTATTCCATTACAGGTCAAATATCAGTCAGTGTCAGTGTTAAGTCTTGACTGCATGAAAAAGGTAGGGGTGAAAATTCCCATCAGTGCTCCCAACTGTACTGGCTGGAACATGTAACTGATACAGTGGAAATAACTAACCAGAACTGTCCACCCTAGGGTCTGAGGTACAGAGAATTGCACTCATCGTTCTGTTGTCTTGGTATGAGCTGACATGCATGCTTTTCTTGCAGTGATAGATCTCTAGGCTTAGATTCAATTACTCTGATTCATTGGCCTGAATCGTACTTCTAATGTAAGTAAGCTAGTGAAGTAGTCTGGTTTTGGCTACCTTGCGGTGTACCTGATATTGTGGCATTAAGCCATTAAGCTGTCTTGTCTTCTACTCTGTGCTACTGAAGCAAATAACTGGGAGATACCTCTGAGCAAACTCTCATAGATGCTTTTTGTGAAGCGCTTCTTAGAGACAGCTTCTCGGTGTTGTTAAAATTGGAACAGGCTGTGCGCACAAGTGAGACTCTGCTTAAAAAACACAGCAATGGAATGAAGAACTCTGGGTTAGATGGGATCCCGTCTGCATAATTTGAAAAGTGTTATTTATCCCTGGTTTTGGCCAGTTGCTGCAACTATTTATTCCTTGCAATAAGTAACCTAATATAATTAACACAATATGTAGAGGATGGCAGTGAAAAGTTTCTGATGTTCACTGACTGTCTTCCCCACTGACGTTCTCATATTACTTAAGCATCACCTGTTGAAGTAACTTTTAATGATAATGTTTGTGGAAGTCCGATACTGCTGTTTCACATTTGACTGCCTTGGTGTGTGTGCATTTGTCCCTGTTGGGCTATAGCAGCCTAAAAAGCTGCATAGTGAGCAGACAACTGGCTGTTGTCAGTGCTTACATCCCTGACATTGCCTTCTGGGACACTTCAGCGCTGCATCATGAGGCTAGAGCATTCTCACGCTCGGAGTTCCATGTCTGTTGTAAAATGTTGTTAGTTGCCTATCTGTGTACTACCAAAAGAAATAATACAATTCTTCCTAGAGGTGTGTGCTGAAAGAATAAAGAAAATTTGTCAGCTTGAGACTTTGCATAAGACAGAGGTCCGTGCAAGGTTTAATCATAATATGTACAAGTGAAGAAGTCACTGTTGCTGTCTGGTTCCACAGATCAATGCACATACGCTACTCTTTAGCGTGTCGTAGTTTTTCTTCTCCTTGAATCCAAGCCATTAGCATGCAATGACTTTGGACAAAGATTTTCACAGTAAAAGGTAAAACATTGTTTTCATTGTGGGCAAGGTAATTCTATAACCTTGTTCATTCAGATTAGACTTTTTATGATTATTGATTGCAAAGACGCTTTCATTTTTGTTTAAATATTTAAGTCTCTTTCTCTCCTTGTTTGGAAAGCATTGAAATTTTTTACTAGAAACCCTCTAACCATCTAGAAGACTGGAATATATTTCCATAGATTTGAACATCATCTTTGTTTCGACTTTGAGTAAAAGTAACTTATGGCTTGAGAAGGTCTTTCCTGAGGTTCCTTTTCATCTGTGTTTGGCCACTGAGAGCACAAAGCCAGAGAAGGTTTTAGCAATCAGAAGTACAATACAGAGGACTGTTCAGTAATGAATGACGGAAACTTCCTCTTTACCTGGGGATTTGTGCTTACAATCCAGTGAAGGTCAGCTTCACCTGGGTCTTCTCCATTTTCTTCTCTTCAGTGAACTCATCGGTTTGCATTGTTGCAATTCCTTTCTCCAGGTATGCTTCCTGCCACTTTTCAGCTAGTGGTTGTAGATTTCTTTGGCCTTCAGCAATGTAGTGGGCCTAGCAGAAATATAGGCAGTCCGAGATACTCTGTCCTACCACAGAGCATAGGAGGTCTCACATTTCTTTCCTTAGTCCCAGATTGCTTGTTCTACTTGTGGTGCTCTAATGTTCTGCATTTTCTTCGTAATATCTTCATACAATCTTTTATTCCTTGGAAATTCAGTAAATAGATTGGCTTAGCACTTTCTTCTGGTAGGCTTAGCAAACACATGGCTTCTCTCCCAGAGAAGGCAGCAGTTAGGTATTTAGATGATGCCTTAGAGGCAGCTGTATTCATTGATAAATCATACCAGCTTGTTTGCCTTTGCTATTGGACAGGAAGAGATTATCCCTGCCCCCCCCCCCCCAAGACTTTATAGATAAGTTAGGAATGGGGGTTTGGTCTTGAAATTTACCCTCTCTGTAAGAGGCCAGAAGAGGTCAGTTACAATTCTGTGGTCGCTATTGCAGGGGCTGAACTGGTGCTGCCAAGCATGATGTGGTCTGGTCTAGGTAGCACATGGGCAGCGTGTGGTAGAACAGCTCGAACAGTGGCTTCAGCTGTAACCCTTGCAGTAAAACTGGGCTTCCCTGTGAGCTCACGGGTTTTGTTGGTGGGATTGCGGATGCTTGCGTTGAGTGTTGGCTTAAGGTTTCTCAGGAGAGAGTAGTAAGGAGAAAAGGGCTGTGAGAGGTCAGTGGGGGTTTCAGGGAACCAGAGTGGGAATCTGGGCTTCTGAGTAGCAGAGGAAGTCTGAAGGGTAGGTTGTTTTAATGACAGATAGCTCAGTCTCAGATTTTGAGTGTGGACACAGGCTTTTTATTTTTTCCTCTCCATTCCCCTGGTGAGAGGACTCTCTTCCAGGCTTCTCTTTTCCATTGTCTTCTCTCTGTACCTGCTGCAACAGTCCCACTCAACTCGGTGTTCCCTGGTTAGGGACAAGAGTCAGGGCTGTTCCTGCTCTCGTGCAAAAGGGTAAAAGGGATGAAACCAGGATACAAAACAAGCAAACACCATGCAATGCAGTCGCTGCTGGAGGTTGTTGTCTGCTTCCCTTCTGGCTCTGTACACTGTCAAAGATGAGTCTTACTGGCAAAATCAGGTTTTAGGCTTACATATTCTTTCACCATGTTTTCCTTACATTGCATCACTATTTCAGGTTTTAGATAAAAGGCAAAACCATAAGTATCCTGCGGAAGTATCACGGTATGTTTACTCTCTTCTGATACTGTTCCTAACCACCTGCTGTCTGGAGACAAGGCTACTGGGCTAGAAAGAGCCTTAGACTAATACAGCATATAACTTATATAAGTCATTCTTAAAACTTAATTTAGTCTTTTGTGTAACTTAACGGCTTTAAGGAGTCAGATTACTAGCTCTGCAACTGTATGCAGTCAAAATGAGGATTAATTTGTTGGCAGCATACTTCTAACATGCATCCCCGCTGTCAAACCTCCACATTCTTTGCCTTGGGTTAACAAATGCTGGTCATGGCATATTGATCCCTTCCATCACAGGTTGCTGACGCTCTGCAGTTCTCAATGGCAACAGGCGGCTTCCTTCCGCACCGTGTCTGCACGTTACAGGAGTGTTTGATGCAGCACTTGAAGATACCTTCCAAATGGGATGCCATCATGAAGCGCAGGCAGCAGATGGCTTCAGTAAGTGATTCAGTGAGGCACTTTCTGAAGACTCAGTTGTGAGCTGTGCTTTGCCCATCCTGAGATGTTTTTTTTGTCATTTTTTTTAAGAGCATGGCACTATGCAGTGGTCAAATTGCGAAGGTCAATTGTTAAGGACATTTTGTAACACTGACTTGGGAGACAGATGCAAGCTTTAGTTGGCATCAGTGCTGATGCTGGTATTTCCTAATAGCTCATTTGAAATTGAGGTTTTGAAGAACCGCAAAGCTTGTACAATAGAGGATATATATAACTCGGGTAAAAAATGTTCTGGATATCTTAATATATTTGCCTAATTTTGAAACCCAGTTCCAACAGAACAAGTTGGTTAAAATGAATCCTGGGTCAAGTAGGGAAAGAGGAAACTTTTATTGCCAGCACTATTAGAATGAAAAAATGAGAGTAGCGATTTTTTTCCTTGCTTGTGCAGTTCAGCAGCATTTGCCAAATCATTATTCTCTATTGTCCTTGTTTTTGTTAATCTTTCAGATGGGGACAAGCAAAGGAAAACTTAATGGGCTAGGAGCTCCTAAGATTTTGGGAACATAAGCTTGATAAATAGAACAGAACAGAATAGACTATTTCAGTTGGAAGGGACCTACAACGATCATCTAGTCCAACTGCCTGACCAATTCAGGGCTGACCAAAAGTTAAAGCATGGTATTAAGAGCATTGTCCAAATGCCTCTTTAAACACTGACAGGCTTGGGGCATCAACCACCTCTCTAGAAAGCCTATTGCGGTGTTTGACCACCCTCTCGGTAAAGAAATGCTTCCTAATGTCCAGTCTAAACCTCGCCTGGTCAGCTTTGAGGCATTCCCATGTGTCCTATCACTGGATCCTAGGGAGAAGGGATCAGCACCTCGCTCTCCACTTCCCCTCCTCGGGAGGCTGTAGAGAGCAATGAGGCTGCCCCTTAGCCTCCTTTTCTCCAAACTAGACAAGCCCAAAGTCCTCAGACGCTCCTCATAGGGCATTCCTTCTGGCCCTGTCACCAGCTTGGTTGTCCTCCTCTGGACGCATTGAAGGACCTTCACATCCTTCTTAAGTTGTGGGGCCCAGAACTGCACACAGTACACAAGGTGAGGCCGCACCAAAGCTGAATACAGCAGGATAATTGCCTCTTTTGACCGGCTGGTTATGCTGTGTTTGATGCACCCCAGGATGTGGTTTGCCCTCTTGGCTGCCAGGGCGCACTGCTGACTCACACTGAGCCTGCTGTCAACCAGCACCCCCAGGTCCCTTTCTGCAGAGCTGCTCTCCAGCCACTCCTCTCCCAATTTATACTTGTGCCTGGCGTTACTCCATCCTAGGTGCAGAATCTGGCATTTGGACTTGTTAAATTTCATCCCATTAATCATAACCCAATGCTCCAGTCTATCTAGATCCCTCTGCAAGGCCTTTTGTCCCTCAGGAGAGTCAACAGCACCTCCCAGTTTGGTATCATCAGCCAGCTTGCTAATGGTGCATTCAACTCCTGCATCCAGATGTTGATAAATATATTGAACAGAACTAGCTCTAGAATTGAACTCCGAGGAACACCACTGGTGACCCGTTGCCAGCCAGATATAGCCTCATTCACTACAACCCTTTGAGCCATGCCCTTCAGCCAGTTCTTCACCCAGCGCACCGTGAACCCGCTCATCCCACCACTGGACAACTTGTCCAGAAGGATGCTGTGAAGGACAGTATCAAAAGCCTTACTAAAATCCGGAAAAACTACATCCACTGCCTCCCCTTCACCTACCAGGCGGGTGACCTTATCATAGAAGGATATCAAATTAGTTAAACAAATAGTATATAAATATGCTCGTGCCAGTTGTGGTATCTTTTTGCTGGGTTTTTAATCACCTGACCTTGCTTTTTCAAGGCGGGCGGGGGGGGGACGGGACGGGGGGACAGGGATGACAGAAGAAGCTATTAAAAGATGACAGAAGAAGCTATTAAATATGGGAACTAGGTACTTAATGAGACCTCACTATATAGGCAGGATTTCTTTACTGAATAGGAGCAATCTCTTTCCTACCAGAGCATTTTTTCTCCCTTCGTACTGGTCTTGTAACTTGCTGAGTAAATCTGAGGGGTTTTGCACTGCCTGTTCATAGTCTTAAAACCTTTCTCGGAAGCCTGGATTAAATGTTATTTGATATTGCTATAATAGCTACTCAGTGAAACCTCTAATTTGAACACAGCTTTATTTTTATGTAAGTTTTGGAATTGTAATAGTGTCTCTCAAAATTTCAATTTAGAGAATTTTGTATCGCAAATCACAAAAAATGACAACATGCTTTCCTTTGTTTAGCAAACCAAATCCTCCTATTGGTCTGATGACTAAAAGTGGAAAATGACTGTGTAATATGTATGTAGTAAGTATACCAGTGTAAGCCACTCTGTAGTAACAGTTTTGCTCAGGGTATCATGGTCACGCTGCTTAGCTGGGGCTTATTTTCATGTTCTTCTGGTTCCAGTTGTGATGGCTGAATATGTTACTATCCCCAGCTGCTTCCCCGGCTCCCTTGATGGGAGGGTTTTTTTTCCCTTTATATCTTTAAGCTCAGCTCTTAGGAATACAAACTAATTTCAGAAACCGGTGAGAGAGAACCTAGTATTAAATGCTGGAATAGGTCAGTGTTTGTTTTTGGATTGGTTTTGGTTTGTTGTGGGTTTTTTGGGGGTTTTTTTGAGAAGCAATCCCTCCTCCCAAACTCCCTTTTCTCTAACATCCACAGGCTTGTGCACAGATGACCTTAGAAGCTGCAAGCATTCAGTAGCACTGAAAATAGAGATCAGCATCAGGAGATATGTTGTAAACTGCAGAAGAATGTGATGAAAAGCTTTGTTATAATTTTTGCTACTTAAATAACCGTTTTCATTTGCATTGGGATACACAGGAGAATCCCGACACGTGGTTCTTGAGACCCTTTCCAGCTTCTCTGCTTAAAGCACTTGCTCTGAAGGCTATGTACCTTCTGCTGCTTCACTCATCTCTAATGGATAATTTGATGTCTGACCTAACAGCTGTAGTACATGATTATTTAAATGCATATCGGACTGAGTCTGGAGATCACCTTGGGAGCACGAAGGTAGGTATGTCTTTGCTTGTGTCTCTGGTTAGTGATGTGATCTGAGGCTCTGATGGATAAACTCTGCAGGACCTAGCTACAGCAGCTTCCTTTTCTGCAACTGTACGCCCTACTTTATGCCACATACCTTGTTTCCTGTCTGCAGCAGCAGAAGTGATGGTGTCTGTATCTACCTAGCTGCATTTCACGTTAGTCCATTAGCACAAATCCACCTCAAGTTAGTATTGTACATGGTGAGCTGCAGCTGCTGAGGCATGGGCACAGGCACATGTGCCTTCTGTTCACTCTGATCTGAGACTGAGAACTCTGGGCTCAGTAGGGGCTGTGTATGTGCGAGGGCATGAAGAGGGACAGGCAGTTGTGAAGTGTTGGTACCTGGAGCTGCCAGAGTTGCTTTGTTTTGGTAAGAGCAAATTTGGATTTCGTCTCCAAATCTTGTTCTATTTTTCTCCTGTTCTGTCATCTGTAGTGCTGAGCTGCTTTTCATATTCTGGCTGTTTCTGAGAAGTGTTGTCTCTTGTTGGCCAAAGATTTTTATTTCTGTAAAAGCATCTCTCAGTTATCTTGTCTTCCTAATTTATTCTTACTTGTGTTATCTTAAAAAAAAAAAAAAAAAAAAAGTCAAGTCAAGTAACACTTTGCATCTTTGGTTACATAGAACCAGTAGTATTGCATGCCCAGATACCTTGTATGGTGGACACTTCTGTAATTGCTTGTTAATTTTTAAAGCAGGGGTGAAACAATTTTGGTTAAGGAGTTTGACTTCCTGCACTAATGGAAAGAACAGGTCCATGCAAACCAAACAAGCAGCGGTATTGGTGTGGTCTTTTTCTGTCTTCTCAACTGAGTAATCTTAGGAGAGCTTGCAATAACTATGTAAGATATTGCTGGTGTTAAATTCGGGTGAAAAGTGAATGGTCAAACATCCTCATTCATCACAAAGAGACTGAACTAACATCATTAAATCCTGTTACCACCTCATTTTTGCAGATGTAAATGTCTTGAAATATTTATTAGGAAAAGAGAATGCAGGTCCATCTTAATGGAGGAAATTGTCTTTTTCTTTGCCCTGATTTAACAAAGCACTCAAGCATGGACTTGAATCCTTTGGGAATTACTTAAGGGCTCAGAGCAGTAAATCCCATTATTGAGGATTTAGGAGGAGATTAGTTTAGATAACCACAAGAGGTCATAGTTGCTTCACAGAGGGAAGAGAAGAGGTCATATCTGAAAACCTTTCTTTTTAGAGGAGAGCTGCCAAAAAAAGAAAGTTGTTCATAGTTCATGGAAAAAAATGAGCTTGACATCTGAATTTCCAATGTGAAATGCATGCAAAAGTAGGCATGACACATGGGAAAAGAACAGTTTGTTAAAGTGAAAAGAATACAAATTCTGTTTTGCATTGGGCTATTTGTTTGTAGAATTTTTTTAAAATGGTACTCAGGTTGCTGAAGGCAATCCTTTTGTAAATCCATTTAATTCTATAAGATTAGCCAAGGAATGAATCTGATCCTGAGCATTTCAACTGGCATTTTGAAGATCTATTTAATATCACATCTGATAATCATACTTCTTGCAGTTGCTTTAGAAATCTTGTAGTATGGATAGTAAAAGTAGCCTTTTTCACCATCATTTCACTGTTAATCATTTTCTGTTGTTTCTACGTCTTGTGAGAAGATCACACAAATGAAAGTTTCTTCTATTTTATTTAAAATCTGCTTGCAATACATATTTAAACTCCAAATATGGAATTTGGTTTAGTTAAATGTGGTTTGTTGCTTCAGTTTCTTCACTAAGTAAACAAAGTTAACTTTAAGGGAATTCTTTGCAAGTTGATGAGTTCAGCTAAATCTGTTTTAAGGGGGAGGGGGCGGGGGGCGGAGAGAGGAAAAAAACCCACAACCCTTTGTGCAACTTCTAGGTTTTCTGGCTAAGTCTGTATTAATTCCCTGAATCAAAAAGCCTTTCTTCAGATCTGATTCTCAGAATGAAGTAATAGTCAAGATATTTACCCCTCCCCCATATTTATTCTAGTGCTTTTTCATGGATGTTTAGAAGTAAAGGTTATCCATCACTATGGTCTGTGTTATGCCTTCTGTGCACTTTGTGGAGCTACAGTTGAAAGATACCTGGAAAATGGTTTTGCTGGACTATTTTACTTTTTATACTGACCAGTTACAATTTACACTTGTGCTCCACCTTGGACCCTTGGTGAACAGCAGTCTGGTACAATGAGCTTGACTTCATTTAGCAGCCAGTCTCCAACAACAGCAACACTGGAGTCCCTGTGTGTGATGACTCTGTTCCCCAGACACGATCTGGTGCAGTTCCAACACTACTTCGGCAGAAGTAATGGATCTCCTTGGATTCTGAAGTAAATACCCATGCCAGGGAAACAGTTTGGAAACCTGAAATATGTTATCTACTATGCTCTCTCCATGCTGGAGAACTGGAAGAGAGGCCTCCTCTGTTGCTGAAGCAGGACTGCAGCAAAGCCAAAGACAATAAATACTGCAGGGCCATAAAGATATCTTGCGCTACTTCAGCTTCCAAATTGGAAGGTGGACGTAATTCCTGAGTGAACAGGAACCACCTGTGGTATATCACGCCTTTACTTGAAAGTTGTGGGAGTGAAAGGCACTAGGCAAGAGAGTCTCCAAGTTACCATGGCCTCTTTGATTTACAAGCACTTGGAGAAGATGACCAGATCTGGAAACTGGCTGATTTCCGTCATCCAAATAAGGAATCCTCTTCTGGACCCTTATTGTTCTGTTTCAGTTCTTGGATTGTGCCCTCTGAACACAACCACCAGGTCTTCAGCCTTTTGACAAAGGGAAAGTTAGTTATGTAGACATGCCTTCTGTTGTGCCCCTGGGCTACAGAGGTGTTTGAGTACGTCATACCTGACTAGAGCAATGAACAGAGCCGTGCTTCCCTGGCCTGCTCTTGTTTCCTCTGATCTTATTGAGTGCTGTCGTGTCACACGCAAGAATGCTTTTTTTCCTTCTCCCATTCCCCCAAACTTATGACACTCCCATGGAAGCTATACTTGCAAAACAAGTACGCACCTACAGACACAGTTTCAATCATGAGACTTCATTAAAAATGAAGTACTGAAGCTGGATGGAATCCATAGCCACATTCCTTCCCACCTCTGGCTGTCACATGTTGAATCTCGGCTCCTGGATCAGGGTTTACAACATTGAACTTCAGCTTGGACTAGCATGGTAGCATCCTCCTAATCTTTCCTGGGTCACCGCCACATCTGGAAGTTCATAATGCCAATGGCTTTTGTGTGTAATAACAGTATCAGGATATACTTGGTGAAAAAGATGCTTTGGTTTCCCAGTCTGAGGTTGCCTGTGAATTGAATAATGCTGAAAAAATGACCAATAAATGTTGAATAATGACTATCGGGGCAGTTACCTACTCTATCCTTCTCTTGCCAAATCAGAGGGTTCAGCCTCTGGGAGCAGATCTGGACCAGACTCTGTGTTTTCTCCTCTTGGAAACAGCAGCAAGGAAAAGTGAATATGCATAATCATGAAGTAAAAGCCAAGCCTGTTCACTTGCCCTTATGGATCACTGCATCCACTGAGCGTTGAGGAAGGACAAGTGTGAATAAGGCTGATGAATGTAATTGTCACCACGCTTCCTTGGGCTCTGTATGCCCAGTCTCTGCAGTCAGTTTTTCACATGCATCTCTTGTTCCTCAGTGAGAAGTTTCTGTGTGCTCTAACAGGCCCCCCTTAGTGGCAGAATACAAGAATCACTTTCTGGCTAAATGCACAGCTCATACAAGGGTTAGATCATCCTTGTGGCCTTCAACATATTCAGGAGTGCTTGATTTCAGACATGCATAATTGTATGTACTGTGTCTAATTTTGCCTTGTTTCTTGAACATGCATGGCTTGGGGGGGGGGGGGGGGTTATTCCTGCTTATTTCAACAGAAGCTTGTATTTTCCCTTTACTTAAGTTTTCACAAATAATTTGATGGGAACAAAGTCCTAGGTTGTCAGAGGCCATAGATAATCTGGTAGAAATGGAGATTAATGACAGTTTATTGCTTTCATAGCAATAAACTGGTAAGAGCAGAGCAAGCAACAGTTACGTATTTTGTGTAAATAGTATGTTTGAGTCTCTTTGACTTGGATATCATAATTCTCATGAGCAATTGCAGCAGTCACTGGTGGTAATCCTGGTTTCACCTGAGGTTTCAGCCATCTTTTCTTCCCCTTGGTCTTTCAGATGTTTTGCTGGAAATGGCAAAGAAACAAAGTCCTTACGGTCAGCCAGTGGGCAGCCCTTCCAGCAAGACTTCCACCTTGCTTCTGGACAGCCAAACACATTCTTTTGTCATTTGGTAGTTGTTTCAGCAGTAACAGAAGATGTACTGAGGAGCTGGCCCATGAGCTGGTACGCCAGATGGGAGACATGCTGTCAGGGTGGCAGGATGCAACTCCATGGATTAGAGCTTCCTTCAGGAAAGGGTTGCGGAAAAGATGGGCGTCATGCATCCTAGCAGTTGTTAGCAACAGTAAAGTATTGCCAGTGGTCCACAGCAGCCAAAAATGGTAATGCAGCACCCTTGTCGATGTAGTACTGGGAGAAGAGAATGAAGAGGAAAACGGAGAAAAAAGAAAAAAAAAAAAAAAGAAATAAAAAGAAAGGCATCTCATTGATCCTGACAGTTTTGAAAATGTATGTTGACACTTTCTGTGGTTTCTTGTGTCGTCGCCTGCGAGTAGTAGTTGAGTCTTCTGAATAGTGGACACTCCTTCCTAAGCAACTGACTTTTTAGCCACAAACCAGATGCAAAACAGTAACCTCTGATCCCCAACGCTTCATTATCAAAGCCCTCAGCTTCCCTCTTCAGCATTTTTCTCAATCTGATAATCTTCCTTACTGCTGAGGGGAGAACTCAACACAAACTTCCCACCCTGAAGGTCTCTGCGGTTTCCTGCATTTTCAGCATAACTGTCTGCCAGGAGTAATTGTTCTTCTTGTGGATGCAGACATCAAGTAAAATGGCTTTCTGTGCCCCTGCAGCTCTGTCACTAGAAAAGAGCTAGCAAAGGAGCTACATGTGTGTTGTTAAGTACTTGGAAATGTACCTGCATTCTGATGTTTAGGACTTAGATTCAAAGAAGCGAACACAGCCTGGGAACCCGTCAGTGTAAAGAAGCAAATGTTCTCCTAGAAGTGCAGTGCTTTCTTGTTTCAGTGGTGATCGTTCACAAGCAGAGCCCTGGTACCATAGGGGAGTGGCACACGCCTGTGCAGCAGAGTGGATTTCCCAATGCGCTTAAGGTAAAGCTGCAGTAGATAAGGTGCAGCGCAGTGTATAATACCAGATAACACATTCATGACACATGATGGCATAAACTCTGTTTAAATATAATTGCATGCCTGAGCCAGAAGTTTTCCTAATTGGCAGATGAGTAGGGGCTGCACACAATGCATATTAATTGTTATGAACATACAGCCTGAATTTTCATGCAACTTGGTTTTAAGTGGTTTAGGGCGTGGATTACCTCTCACTGTAGGATACTGTAGGAGTTAGGAAGCTGGATGTAAATTCTTCTGGTTAAACAGAATGGAAAGTGGGGTGTTTTCAAGTAAGTGCTTGCTCTGCTTTTTTCTGTAATCCCAGCTGAATTATTTAGCCTTTCTCTGGATCTGTGCAGACTTCTAGATGTAGGTTTTGTGAGGCATGGTTTCCTTTTACAAAAGCCATGGTAACTTCTCCACTGCATCACATCTGTATATCCACTCATTCTGTTCTTAGTGTTTCTACCAGTATGCTCATACAGACATCTGACTTACCAGCATGTTGCCTCCTGTATCTTTCCCAGGACCTTCTTTAAACATTTACCATCTTCCAATCCTTGGCTATCAAGGCAGGTTTTAAGCAAGATACTATAGTTACTAGTTCAGTTTTTTCATCTTCCACTGTTCAGGAATTTTGGGTGAAATCCACCTTGCTGTTTGTATTTCAGGTATCAGTATTAAGTATTTATGGGACAATCTGAAACAGATTCTGGGTACATAATGAATGGTTTTGGTATGGGAATCTCCACTTTTTTTTTTTATGCTGAATGTAGAAGAGAAAAAATGTTGGTTTTTTACTGTGCTGCTTTTGTATTCTGATCATCACTTGGCCCTGCAGCATGGTTGACATTTTGTGCTCCTCATGTTTAAAGAAATTGTTTTATTAGTTCTGTTATATTTTTGTTAAATATTAATAAAATTATTCTGGCCTGCCCTTTGTTTTTTTTCTGTAACTTCATCCTTACCATTTTCTTCACGTGGATGTGGCTTTGCTTTCCTGAAGGATGCTTACTTCATAGTCTCCGTTCCCCTGACCTGCAGTCCTGCCAGTTTCCTTTCACTCTTTCTGTGGTCTTTTGCTGTT
The DNA here is from genome assembly GCF_047370975.1 of Nipponia nippon. Lineage (NCBI taxonomy): Eukaryota > Metazoa > Chordata > Aves > Pelecaniformes > Threskiornithidae > Nipponia > Nipponia nippon. The sequence goes on along the minus strand of NW_028262291.1, from coordinate 29,113,052 downwards.
AGGTAATGTTTACTCTGTGCTGCTTGTACATTGTCTTGAAGTTGTCTCCGTACTACCTGCTAGGATTGAATGTGCTTGGCTGCCTCTTACTACTTTTTAATCAAGCTTCCTTATTTGTGTAATTCCCCTTTCTACAGCTGAACGCAACTGTGAGGGTTTTGTTGTTGTTGTTGTTCCTACAAAGATGGTGAGCATTGCAGTCCTTGTTAAGGAGCAGATCCTTGAATGTAGTATTTTGAACAGTGTCCCATGCACTGCTCGGGACCAAATCGAGGAGTGTATCTCCTTTCATGTACTTCCTAGACAGCCGTTTCATTGATTTGTTAACTGTGTTGGCTTTTTCCACGTAAGTGTTTTTTGGGTTTTTTTGGTTGGTTGGGTTTTTTTACCCATAGGATAGAATACCATGGTTTTAAATGAAAAGCCTGGGAAAGCTGCCTTTGCAGTGGCTCCTACAAGCAAACGTGAACTGGTTATGCCTCTTTTGGGGGTTTACAACAACTTCATAGTGCAAACGGTTTTCCAGGACACATCTAAATCCCATATGTGAAGTATCACTTAAAGATTTAAGATCTTCATAATAAAGGAATAAACAATAAATGCAAGTCTAATATTTTTCCCTTTGGGTTGCCTTTAAAAGAAGGGGGGGGGGGGGCTTTTTTCCCCCTGAGGTATTGTTTGTGTAAGCTGGTAGTTGATCCGTTCCACAGATCTGATTGTTCTGTTCCATTGGCTAATTATGGAGGGAGCTCTTATCTGGTACTAACAGAAGTAGAGCATGTGTATGCATATGTATTGATTTGATTTCTTTTCCGTTTCTTTTCTTTTTTCCTTATCAGCCCACCTGCATGGAGCTGCCAGAGGAGCTGCGTCAGCTGGCACGGATCCAGAAGCTACGAAGGGAGAAAGCAATAAAAGACTACAGACTGAATGAGGATGGTCTTTTGATCAGACCAGCCATGGAATCAAAAGAGAGAAACGATCCACAGAAGGATGGAGACTACAGAGATGACAGGGATTGCTTTCCCACAATTAAAGCGGTGTCTCAAATTACATCCCTCTACAATCAGGATGTGCGTTGTCAAGAAAAGCTTGAAAATCAAAATCAAGTAGTAAATCTGTGGAAGAACCTTAAACCGACGTCAGGCTGGCCGTATGAATCTGATTTCCGATAGAGGTGACTTGATGAGCTTAGACTGGGTATTTGAAGACATCCAGATGAAAAAAGGGGCTGTTCCCCATGCAGAAGTGTCAAACAAAAGCTCCTTTCTTTACAGTGACAGGTAAACCCATTGTTGAATGGAAATAATGATGGTCTGTCTTTCGAAGGAAATTCCTTCTGTGCCTGACTGTTCTTCTCGTGGTCTATTTTTGAGATCCATTTTTTTCAAGAGCTATTTTTGATTTTTAAAACAGTGAGTTCTGTTTTTCTTGCATTGTTATCAGATCGATGTCTTAAATTGTATTGGTTCTTTTGTTACCTGTTGCAGGTACGTAAAACTCTCATCCAATCCAGATATGTAAACAGGGGAGCTTATAAGATGCTTGTTCATTGAGATTAGAAAGGGTTTGCTTGGAAAAATTAAAAAAACCTTCTGACCAACCCATGTGGGCTTGGTTTATATACAGATAAGTCTCTTGGCATAGCTATACAACAGTCTTTCATAGGAGAGTGAAAAAGATCACACCCTAATGAACCACTATGCTGGCAAGAACAGCAAAGAGGTGTACGGATAAAAAGGACTTTTCTGCCAAGTCAGAGTTATTTTAGGCTAACCGAGAAAAGAAGCTTCCTGCTGAAGGTTGCACGCCACCGCTGTTTGTCAGCACTACTGTATCAAGCCCGTGTAGATAAGGCTGTGTAACACTAATGTGGTGTGTGTATAGACAAGTGTATATAAAGGGGGGACAAAAGCAGTTAAATTAGTTTGAAAGATGTATAGCATTCCCTCCCAAGCAAAATAAGATACAAAGGCAAACCCAGTTTATTTCCAGTATACTTGCTTTGGCTGGTATTCACTAGAAGTAAAGCTCCTCCAAGTGATAGTAGTATTCCACCACGTGACAAAATTAATGCAGGCCGTGCCTGAGTCTTGGAACGGGGTTTTTTTGGCATATCGCTATATTTGACTTGTAAGCACAGGACTGTTGAAAATCCTTTGCCTTTGAAATTCTGAATTTATACACATTGATGTATTTAAATACATAAAAAATACTGCATGTTTTGCCATTCAAATGCTTCAGACAGGGTGGGGAACACCTTATTCAAGTATAGGGAAGGTTTTGTTCTCAGGGTTGTGGCTCTGAGTATCGGTGAACACTGATGAGCAACATGAGATAGGGAAGAACAGAAGAGGTAACGGTCACTGTCCCAACCAGACTCCAGTCCAAAACCAGTCTGGGCATCGGGCTGCAAATGGTTTAATAGTGATGACGCCAGGTTGCAAGGGACGTGACATCTGCCTGTGCGTACGTACCGATACCTGTTGGAGCTGTTTTTCTTTGGAATTTGTAAATTGGTGTGACTAGATGCTTATGAAGTATCTGTGCATTTCTTTTAAATATTGTTAGGGGAAATGTGTGTTGGTTTTGTTGGGTTTTTTGTATTTTTTTTTTTTCCCCTCTCCACAAAGAGTACTAGGCCAGCAGTACTTAAATAGGTCTCTCTGAAACTACAGGTGGGACTTGCTCAATTCTGGGAGTGGCAGAAAAACTTCCAAGGTTTGCTCTTTGTCAGTACATTTTTTTTTTTTTTGTAAACACCTAACAGTATTCTGTAATTAAACTGTATAGTTCCTTTGTCTCAGTTCACTTCAGAAAAATAAAACGGGTTTGAAACAAGTTTGTCTTACAACTTTTTATTTGGAAATTGAGCCTGTGTTTCATTTGGTCTGCTAGGAGATGCTGGCAGCGGGCTGGGCACCTCTCCAGCACTGAAGCTCACGTCATTCATCTGCAGCAAGGTTCTTCCAAGCAGTGAACGGTGTGGAATGTGCAGGCTCTTCTGAGCCGGAGACAGCTCAGGAGCGCTTACGTTGTATTTCCACAACTGACATCATCTGGGTCCATCCAGACCTGTCAGCAGAGAGAGACAACAGCAATACATCGGATAATGGAAGGAGGGAGGGGAGAGGAGGTAGGATGTGAAGCCATCGGGGAGTCTGGAATGCAGAGGAGTGGTCTCGAGTGCGTCTCTGTGCAGGATACAAGCTAACTGCTAAAGGCACCCTTCTCAGTAAGGGACTGAGCTGCATTCGCAGCCTCTTCAAGAAGTAAATCTCTGGCTGGAACTTTATTCTAATGGAATAAGGATTTCCAGACAGGGACTCGACGGTGTAACTGTATCTCTGTCACTATATTGCTTTGAGTAGCAAAACCTTCCTGGCTAAACGGGGCTGCAGCTTTCCCCTATTCTCTTTTGGCAACAGCATAAAGAAAAGAAATACTGGAATGGAGTCATCACTCATTGATGCACAAGATGGAAAATTACAGTTTTCCTAAAGGAGAAAAAAGTTGTTTGTTTTTTTTTTTTTTAAATGATCCATACGACCTTGTCGTGCAGCTCAGCGCTAGCACTCTGTTTCCTAAGCTCGGTAACAATGTGCGACAACATTACGTACGTGTCTTAAATGGTGTAATTGCTGGTTGTAGTTAGGGATGGAAGTACCGGCACTAGTTAAGGACAACTCTGTAGTGAAGTTTTACTGGGGTAGTAGCAATGGTCTTATTTCCTAGTAATTGTGGTGCTCCGATGCCAGACAGCTTAGTCATGAAGTACAAATTTCTGTCTCCAGGCAGTAAGTGATCCGGATTAATCATTCATTTAATGATTTCCTGTAAATGTACTGCTTAATGGGGTTTGAGAGACAGCAGCGCTCAACAGCTACCGGCCCCACCGTCCTTACAGGGCAAAGCGCCCTCACAATTAACTTTCGGGCCTGTTTTGTCCCGAGCTCCTGTGATGCAATTCCTCCCTGCGTGACGGAGGGAACGCGGTAAAACGCACGCAGCTCCACCAAGCGCCCCCTTTCCCCCCGCGCTGCTGTTCACCGTGACGGTGCCCTGCTTCCACCGCCGTCGGCGCCTCAACGCTCCCCTCCGTGGCGGGGGCGGCCGGGCCGGGCACCCGCCGCCTCCCCCGTGTTTTGAAGAGGAAGCCCCGCTGCGCTCCCGGGGCGGGGAGGGGGCGGCAGCTCCCTGCCTGACCCCGCGGGGGCCGAGAGGCGCCCGGTGCCCTCGGGGCGGGGCAGGGCGCGGCGGGGGGGGGGGGGGCGGCAGGGCGGGCGGCCGAGCCCACCCCGCTCCCCGCCGCCCTTCCGGCGGCTCAAGGGCGAGAGCGCGTCACTTCCGGTGCACATCCGCCTGCCGCCGCGCATCGCGAGAGCCCACCCCGCCTCACGCGAGACTCCCTAGCTCACCCGGCCGCTTCGGCCGAGTCCCTTCGGCAATTTCCGTCACCGCCAGACTCTACCAATCGGCCGCGGGAGCGCATCGATGGGAGCGGACCCCCGCGGGCTGCGTGTGGGGACGGCGCCCGCCGTGCGGCCGCGGGGCCCGTGCGGCGGCTGGGGCGACGCAGCGGGGCGGCGGGGCCGAGGCGCGGGGCCGGGGCGGCGGGGAGGTATGCGGGGCTCGATTGTTCAGGCCTGGCCATGGCGCCTCTCCTCCCCCCCGCCATGGCTCCCCGTGTCCCTGCTCCTCTCCTCTCAGTGAGCGAAAGTGGCCGCCGCCGCCGTCCCAGCGCCCGCAGCCGCCGCCTCCTCCTCAGCAGCAGCGCGGGCGCCATCTTGGCGAGGCAGGAGTCGAGAGCGCCCCGCGACAGGAGACAGGCAGCGCCAGCCCCGGCAACGCGGGGCGAGAGGCCGGGTGGAGCGAGCGGGGTAGCGAGCCCAGGAGACACCCCCAGCCCCCCGCCGCCGCGGCCGCCGCGCCGAGGCCGGGCCCGCTACCCAGGTGAGCCAGCGCGGCGACCGAGCAAGGACACGCCGGGCCGGCGCTACGAGAGGCGGTAGCGGAGCCCTGCCCGGGCAGGCCGCGGCTTCACACTCCCCCCCGCCCCCCCCCGCTAAGCGGCGGCCGCAGCAGCCGGGCCTCTTCTTAAAGGGACAGGCCCCTTCCCCGCCCTGCCCGCCGGATGCGCCCCGATATACCGGCGCGGAGCCGCCCCTCCCCCACCACCCCCCACCCCCCGCCCGCAGCGGAGCGGCCGCCGGGCCCCCCGCCACGCGCGGGGGGGGGGGGGGGGGGAGGGGGGGGAGGCGCGCGGCGGCGGGCGGGGGCGCCGCCGTGCACCTGCGGGCGCACGTGCGCGCGGGGGGCGGTGGCGCGTGCGCGGGGGGGGGGGGGTGCGCGCAGCGAGGGCGGCGGCGGCGGCGGCGGGGCCGCGTCACGGGGAGCGCAGCCGCCGGCGGGAGCGCACGGCTTCCCCCGGGCCGGGGCGGGGCGGCGCCGCGCTGAGACCCGCCGTCCTCCCGGCGGGAGCAGGGGCGGCGCCGCCTGGGTCTATGGGCACCCTCCGCCCCGCCGCGGGGCGGGAGCCGCCGGCCCCCTCGGGGGACCGGGTGCGGCGATGTCAGAGCGGGGAGCTGGGCCTGGGCTGCCCCCCGCTGCCGGGCGAAGGGCGGCCTCTGGGCGCCGGGGCGCTGCCGGCCCGGGCAGCCCTGGGCGCCGGCCGCCCGCATGATGCAACGCCGCCGCCGCTGCCGCCGCTAAAACTCGGCGACGTCTCCTCGGTGCGAGCTCCCGCCTGGCAGCGCCCGGCTCCCCGGGGGCCTGGGCGCGCAGCGGGCTCTGTCCGGCCGGTGTCTGCGGGAGGGTGTTGCCGGCCAGATCGGTGTCGTTGCTGGTGAAAAGTGCCCACCAGGTGTGCATAAAACAGGGCTTAATGTTACGTGTGCCCTGGTGGATACGTGCACCAGAAAATACCTCTGTAAAGCTGTGTTATAAAGTCCGATCCTGTTTTCACTGCAAACACGTAGCTTAATTTCTGCCGTGATTAGTAGTATTTGGCATTATGCATTCTTTTTGTTACCCTGTTTCCGATTTTGTTTCCCTTTCAGCAGCGTCATAGGTGATGATAATCAATTCCTTCAGATTATTTTCTTTTCTGTATGAAGAAAATGGTGCAAGTCAAGTTCCTTTTTTATAGTGAAATGTCTTTATGTGCATCATTAGAATTTTAGTTTTCTCTCATATGAACAAATCTACTGTATGGATTTTTACAGTATGCCTGCATATGACCAACACTCATCTTTTTTTCAGTTTACATAAATCAGAAATTATGTATTTGTGTTGTCATTCCTTTAATGTGTACGCGTAAGAGGAAGTCATGACATCCAGAGGTTGGTAAGATAGTGAGGGAAAAGTACAAGAAGTAGGACTGTAGCTTGAACCTTTGCCCAATGTTTAAGGATATTCTCTGTAATTCACTTTGAGTCCCTCTCTCGCACGTATATCGTTAAAGTTGCTTAAAATACTGCCTTGCATTTCTTGACTGTTCAAACGAGCAAGTTTTGTTCCATTTGGGTATAAGGTAATAAGCTGTAAATTCTGTAATAAGCATGCTATTTGACAAGCTAAATTACAGGCTAGGGATTGTTTTAGATGGCAAGAAGAAAATGTGCCTCTTAAAGCTTTCTTGGACATAGTTCCCTTTTCGTGGTCTGGGGTAGAGGGGAGTAAAAATGAAACAAAACCGAAAACATCCATGCAGTTTGTATTTTGCATGTGCAGAGAGAGAAGGAGTGAAGCAATGGCAACGTATGAGGGTAGTGGTGCTGTTATGTAGTGCAGAGAGTATGGACGCATCGTCAGAGGTCTCCATAAATACCATTAACTGCCCTTTTGGGCACGAGACTTACTTGAATTGAACAGTTAAATACTCTAGGTTTGTTTTTCTGCTGGTCATTTTTCTGCTAGCTTAAACGTGGAAGCAGAGCTGTGACGTGCCAACTTTTGCGTTTGGTGTGTTTTAAGGTATTCTGTCATTCACTTATGTATATGCTTCTGATAAAATTTTTGTAGAGCTGTGTAGCTTTTTTTTTTCCTTTTTTTAAATCATAGATTAGGCTCTATCTGTGACTGTTATTTCGGCAATTAGAAAATTTAGAGGCTGTGCCCCACTGGCTCTTCTCTGTATTTAAAAGCAATTAAAAGGTGGAACAGAGATCAATGAAATGCCATCTCGTTCCTTGGAAAACAATATAAAACCTTACAGTAAAAGCAAAACAGCAAAGTACTGTATCTAGGGCAGTATCTAGTTTTAACTAGATTTCATTACTCAGAAAAGCAATTAAAATGGCTTCTTTTTAATTTCAAACTGAAATGGTGTGAACTCATGCTTCAGTTGTATGTACATGCCTTTTATTCATTCAACTTGAGTTTAGTGGAGACGAGGGCTTTAAGTTCATATGAAATATCCTCCTATCTGCTTTTTTTAAAGCAGTAATCTCTTATGTATCAAAGTTATATTCAAGACACTGCCATAAGACTATGTTTTGCTTTAAGACCTGGCATATAGTGTACTCTGGAAAATGGTTGTCAGTGTAACTGTACGTTTATCAAAGCAAGCTAAAATGTGAGAGTGGAAAGAAGAGCATGGAATTCTCCTACAAGCAAAATACCCCTTCAGGGTTTTTTATGCCACCACAATTGCCTGTATTAGAGATTATATGCTTGTGAAGAAATACCTAACTGATATTACTGTACTAATGTAAGTTTTCCACATAGACCTCGACTTAATCTTCTGTGTGGATATGTATGTTTGTGTCAGGAGTTATTCTGGAGGTGTTTACTACAGGAAATCCTCACAGTATTCTGCTATTCTGATGAGAGTGGTATGCCTCAGTTGTAAATTTCTTCAAGAAAGAAAAGTTTCTTAGGTGTTTGTATCAGTTTGGAAAATCTTTTTTAATAAGTTGGTGTCCAAATGCAAAGCGCGAAAAGACCATGTGTGGGAAACAAACAGAAAACTGCTAAAATTGTGAGGGAACTAAAATAGCATGGAAGGTTGTATCTTGCTCCCAGTTTTTAATCCTGCTTTCAGTGCTGTAAATAGGGATGTGAGGAATACATACTTTCCGTGTGAACTGGGATTTCAGGTTTTTGTCCCCTTGAATGTTTTGAATGTTTTGTCAGCGTGCTTACACCAGTTGGATGGAGGACAGGTGAGAAACTCTGCTACTATGGGCTGAAATACTTGAACAAGTAAGTGTGCTCTCCTGCTGGCTGGTAACACTTCATGTGCGTGCACTTAGTGTGTGGCAGGCGAGACCATTTGAATTAGTTTTACTTTGCTGATTTGCCTTGTGTTTGTCATAGGCTAAGAAGGGGTACTGTGGATTAGCTGCTATGTTGTACCTTATACCTCCATGGCAGCTTGTGTTTGTGTATGTGCCCTCAGCTAGGAGTGTAGTTGTTACCGTCATTTACTATAATGTTTGATGTGAGGGTTAGGCATAAAGAGAAGAAAAAGTAATCCTCTGGGCCTTACCTGAGGTGTAGGGATGCCAGCAATGGAAGGAAAGCAAAAAAAAAAAGAAAAGAAAAATGAGATTCCTGGAGGAAAAAGTACTATTTCAAACAGCTGTACAAAGCAAATCCTTTCTAGCTTGCAGCTAGGCACAAGTGCCAAACTCTGCACTTGCCATCTATGGGGCTCCTGCTTTAAATTAATATCAGTAGCATAAACCTGGTGGACTTCATTCAGAAATAGCCAGTGGATATTTGTTTAAACTGGGAGAATCTACTTTTAAAGCTAAGCTGCTTCATGAGAGCAGTGTTTTCACTGTTTGGTTGGTGCAGGTCGGTGGGTATAAAACTTAGAAACCTTGTTATAAAACATAACTGCTGTCCGAGGACGTCCTTGGAGGATTCTTCTCCGTTGCTGGGTGTTTACTTACTGACTAGACATTGTAATGGGCAGACTTGAAAAACAGAGTGAAGAAACTCCACACCTACATTAACATTGAAATAAGCAATGTGATTTAAAATAGGATAAGGAAGGCTTCTTCAAAACTGAACTTAGATCTTTTAAAAATATATATGATTATGAAGGTTATTTGTATGAAGTTGGTGTATATATAAACCCAAATTCAGATCCTGCTGGTGGTATTTTACTTGTGCCTTTAATAATTCAAAGGGCCATATTATACAATTAAATGCTTTCAGTGTGGGCTTCTGATTAAGTAAGAATGTTAGAGGATTCAAAGTGCCAGACAGGCAGTGCAGCAGCCATTTATTTCTAAATGTCAGTTTTCTAAACGCTTATAACTCTAGGGGACATGAAGGGAGAAAGCAAATAACTACTGAATTTGATATTGAAACAACATAAAATTGGCATAAATCAGTAAGAAAGCTGTGACGGCAGAAGGATTACTCTGCAGCATCCAGTCATTTTACCACCTGTAACATGAGTATTTACCTAAATGTTACCACCAAATGAAAACATTTTGAAAAATCTGTATTTCTGCAATATTCCTTGAACTGAGTAGGCAAAAGGATAGATTTGTTTCAAAAATGGCAAAGAAAAGTGGATGAATGTCATCACCATGTAGATCCACCGAAGCAATGTCTTGGTGACGTCCTGAACACTGTTACCTACTGTAGTGGATCAGGCTGTTGTGTGCCTCTCACTTGTTTGTTCCCAGCTTCTCTCACTTCAGTATTCAAGCAGTTTTTGCCATTGGAAATCTTTGTTTCTTAAAACCTAGAGTGGGAACAAAAGAAGAGAAAATAAAGGAGAATCTGTCAATTAGCTTCCCGTATTATTACTTTGATCAGCAGAGAAGCACTGTGGCACTCCTAGCATATGAATAAATGAAAGGCTGGATTCAATGGCTGAGCTGTTCTCTATTCAATATGCCTGTGTAACACTTACTAAATTTGTTTTGGGCATTGTTAATACATTTAAGAATATTGTTTAGCTCGCCTCTGTTTATTTGTTTATCCGGTAGGTGGGATACAGATGAGTGACTGTTTTGAGGACAAGAGTTGTTAACTTTGTATGTACAGGAGCCTCTTGGGACAATTAAAATAGGAAGTCAAGCAAAAGCTTGTCTTTTTCTACGGGTGAGATGTGGAGTACTTACACTATAGCAGCACACGGAGGACTTTATTAAATGTGGAAACGTAAGGTTTCCTGATCTGGGAAGTAATATTTAAGAACATAGGTATCTGAAAAAAGTACAGATCAGACAGGTACGTAGCATGTACATGTGCTAAGTGTAGATGCTTAGCATAGTGTACACAACAGGGGGATTTAATGTGTTAAATATGGAATGAAACCTACTCTTCGCAGTTACTGCAGTCATTGCAGACAGGGTATTACCACTTGCTTTCATACTTGCTTGGGAACTCTGTGCAGTAGGAATGAGCCACTCCTGAGAAAATAGCTTGGTTTTCTAGTTACTAAACACATCTGATAGCGTCTTCTTTTCATAGGGTCATTTATCTTACAAGTAAAGAAAGAGTCTTCTGTGGGGTTATCTCCTAAGCTGTGTGAGCGTGGAGCCAGATGAGCACCAGTGCTTGTGCAGAGGAGAGGCACTGGTCCAGTCTGGTGGATCCACTTAGACCAGCACTTAGGCAAGTGCGTCTGGGCAGCTAGGAAAGCATCCAGTTACTCATTTTAGATCAGGAATATGATTGTGTTTGTTTTGCATCTGGCCTGTTTTCTGTCCTGCAATTAAAAACTTGACCTCAAATCTATCTTAATTCTTTCCCTTTATTTTGCTGTTAAGCTCCTGTAGCTTTGTGAGGACAAGGCTCATTGGGGTGCAAAAGAGCACATTTGGTTTGTTAGCTTCCGCGGAGACAGGGAATCCAAATGAAGTCCAGTGTGTTTTGTGCCCCTTGGGGCACATTTCTTTCCTGCAGCACCCTGAGGACAGGCAGTGCTACCAGATGTTGAGTTTTGGGAAGCAGGTTTTCTGCAAAGAGCAGAGAGATGAAAGATGCCTTGTGGTTCTGAGAAAAATCATTAAGCAGTGGTTGCACGTGACATTTTGGCTGGGAAAGTAAAATAATACCATGTTCACTTAACACACACTGTTGTTGACAGATATGTTTTGAAATGGAGTGATAAAAGGAATCGCTGTACTTTTTCTGGTATGATACTAGGGATTGAATCTTGCTCCTATAATATATATCATTTTTATTTGCGATCTGAAAGAAAACTACTTTCACCTTCTCAGTGTCCTTTTCTATCTCCTTCTGAATGATTTCTTCCATCAGAGACACAAGTTTCGTGTTTCCTCTCATTTTCTAACCTCTTCACTTTCTTCATGACCCTGTCTCTTGGAAGGCAGTTTTTGATTTTAAGGTTGTTTTTTGTTCAGTTGGCTGTTAAGCAATATGACATATGTGGATGAAAGTTTCTTGGAAAACATGAATCTTAATACCTTTATCATATGGAAAGCTTTCAGGTGCTTTATTCTGTCTGTTAAACTCTGCTGGAAATGGGTATTTGGTAACAGAGGTCAATCATTCCATTGCTGTCAGGTGTATGAAGATCTAGCATATAGAAAGCTGAACCTGGATAGCTTCAGTCTAAAAATAATTTTTAAATGAGGGCTCTTATCCTGTCTTAACAATTTCTGGCACGCTGTTATGTATTCTTTATGGGTAAAAATGTTAACTCAAGGCTAGATGTCTATTAAGAAATAAAATTTGCTCTTGTTCAACCACAGCCATTAGTCTCAAAGTGGTAATCGCTTATCATAGTTTTTTGTAACTTTAGAAGTTCTGAACCTATTCTGTAATTTTGAGGAAAAAAGACTTGGAAAAAGTTAGATGCTGGTTTTTGGACTGTATACGTGAAGAGAGAACAATTTGAAGACCAGATACTCAATCTCTGTTTTCACTTATATAAATTTAAAACAATTTAGCCATTAACAGTTTAATAATTGAACAAATATAAAATGTTTTGCAGTAAATTAATGTGAAGTTCACTTCAGGTTTTGTAGTATTTTTAAGAAGTGACAGAAACCAGAAGAATCCTTCAGAAGAACAACTAATCTAAGTCTTTCAAAAGCTGACTGGCTTTATTTTTGTCCTCCACCAGAAGCAAAAGCTTAAGGCATTTATTTATTAGTAAATATTATCATATTTAGGGTATTGACAGCACTTTCGTTTATGCAGTAACAACTGTGCCTTTGGAAATAATTTAAAATTATCTTTCTCACTATTATGATAACAATGATGGCATCTTTTCTAATCGAAGAAGAATAAAATTCCAGTTGACAGAGCTATTACTGTAACAGTTGTTATGACATCTTTTGTAGTTGAAGGAAAATAAAACTGCAGTTGACAGAGCAATAAAATATTTGGGTAGTTTTGCTTTTAAAGTATGTATTATGCAAATATTGCAGAGGGGATGTGTTTGTGTTTTTAAGAATCTAAAATCCTGAGAACAAATACAAAATGAAAATCAGGCAGGCTATTTTTACTAGTTGAAAACCATGAAGCTAGACTATGTTCTAAATTTGTAAATACAAAAAGTAGGTAATAAATTGCTAATTATGTATTACTTTTTCTTTCATAACGGTAACAGTTGAATTTTAGAATGGGGTTTTTTGGTCAAGTATTTGTAGCTTGTTTGTCAACAAGCAACAGCTCTGTTTTGAGTGCTGCAAGAGTAGCATTGCTTTAAAGGAGAAGTCTTACAAGTATTCTGTAGACTACAGCTGTGAACTGAATGGTAAAAACAACAGAAGCACAATATTTTCAGTAGTTCTTCCTTTTTGGAGAAAGTTTATGATTCAACTTAAGAATAATAATTTAATTACTTCCATTCAACTTTCGTGATACATAGCTGCCCTCTGTTCAGAGTGAAGCATGTTATCTTTAATAGCCATGAAAGTTTACTTTAGATATTCAAGAACGGGCTTCATTGTACTTTTCTATGTTTCTGTGTCACCACTTGGATTATCATATTGGGTCAGTGCAGTGCTCGTTCCTATCAAATGGCATCCATGAAGTCATAAAACAGTTTTTGGTAATATTGTGGTGGAAAGTTTAGTGTGAATTTCTGTTTGTTTGTTTAATATACCTTTTAACTGCAATCTAAGCTTTTTGCCCAGAACTACCTTTGTTAACGTGTTCTGCGAAATATTAGCATTTGGTGTAGCGTGCAGTAGATTTGCCTGCTCACTGAGTTTGTTCCTTTCAGAGGTGGTGGTGGTGACTGTTGTTTCTTCTTAACAGCTGTGTGTTCAGAGGCATCTGTGCATGAGGAGAAGTTTGTTCTATGGCCTCAGAGCTGAGTGCTAGAGAGGATGGCAGCTGCTCAGAGCTGGCAAAACCCCTTTATCTGCAATATCTGGAGAAAGCTCTGCAACTGGATCAGTTTTTACGACAGACATCTGCCATCTTTAACAGGAGTATATCCAGGTACCAAAACCTTTTCCATTTTCTGTTGGGAATACCAAGGAAAGACAAGCTTTTTTTATTATATTGTTCCCAGGCAACACCATATTAAGCATTTAGTGGTGACTTGTTCATTATAAACTCTTCTACTTTAAAGATTTTGCACTGTGCTTTTCTTAGCTCACACTGATAATTCAGTGTGTTGCCAGCCCACGTACAAATTAGCACAATGTTTTAAAGCTTTCTTTCGTAGCTGAGTGGCCAAAATTTTCTTTGTCTGCAAAAAGCAGGATGAACAAGCACTAAGTTGATTTTTCAGGGAGATGTCCTGTAGCCATAAGTGAAATGCAAAGACTGTTGTGAGATGCAGAATTTATGTGTAGGTAAGTTGCAGCAATGAGAAGTGAGTCATCAGGGTACATTTCTGTCCCAAAACAATTTATGTTTCATTTCATCAGTGTTTTGGAATTGTAGAGTTACAGAACTGATAACTGTATGGGTGATAGATAACAGGCATATTTACAAACATGCAGTAAGACCCACACAAGGAGTAGAAAAAGTGTAGCTTTATATTTCTCACAGGTACAGTAGTGCTGAGGATGACAATACTGTGCTTTGGTTTGACTTGATATTAGTTTCTTGCTTAGTTCATGCTTCTCAAATTAGATACCTAAAGATTGAAGGTGCAGGTTGATAGCATAGCCAGGTTGGTCTGATGATTAACTACTGCTGAGGGATTAACAGGAAATTATTAACAGCAGTATTTCTAATGTGTAAAATTACATCTGAAGCTGTCTCCATTCTCAAACCTTTAGACAAATGGCCACATGTAAGAAAGTTGCATGGGTATCTGCCTTTGGATATTTTCATTGTCACCATATTATGTATCTTCTTGCAGCGATGAAAGTGAGGATGGATTGGATGACAATCCTTTATTGCCTCAGTCTGGGGATCCCCTGATGCAAGTTAAGGAAGAGCCTCCAAATGCTTTGCTTGGGGAGTCTTCCGGAGCAGGGAATTCCGGGATGCTGAACACACATTCCCTGAATGGAGTACTGCAGCCAGGTAGGCATGCACTAGGTTGAATCTCTGCTTTCTTCGGAATAAACTGGGAAAAGCATTATTTCTTAAGAACTTTTTTTTTTTTTTTTTTTTTTTTTTTTTGCTAAACAGAACCAAAGTCTGAAAAAGGGAGCTTGTATAACTTTTCCAAACTGAAGAAAAGCAGAAAGTGGCTGAAGGTAAGAATATTGGAAAGAAATGGAGCTATTATGAAATCTTTGAGTAGAGTTCCAGTCAACACCCTGTAGACAGCGGTGAGTGATTCCATCTTGTCATCTGACGTAGATCATGGTGTGGAAACATGTAAGCAAGCAGACGGCAACAAGAAAATAAGTTGAGCACCGGTCAGAGCATTATCACAAATTATCACAAATACAATTTCCAAATACAGCAAGTTTACAGTAAGTTTGTTCTCATCTCAGTAGTCCATTTAATTTTACTTTACATGTACTACTGAGAACTCGGAAAGCTAGACTAATGTGTTTTAAGAGCTGTCCTAAATCATGTGATGCAATTTAATTGATGCAGAAATCTCACACTGAAAAAGAGGCATAAGGTGATACGGAGATGTGGTAATATTTTGTGTTGCTGAAAAGAGGTCTCCAAATGAATTCTTTAGTCTTGTTCTATATTGGCTTGTTGTTTGCCGCACTATTTTTTTGGGGGTAACTGGAGCCAGTGTCCTTGCTAAGAAGAAAGGAATGGGATTTTTTTGTTTGGTTTTTGCCTTTTTTTTTTTTCCTTACATTAAGAAAAAACACTTACCAAGGCAAAAAAATACATTCTACAGAGGCTTCTGATCTTGGAAGTGGAAAGAAGGAAGAGTATATGAACAGTTGATAATGAATATTGTATTAGACTTTGGGTAGAACAGAATAGAATTATAGTCTCCATAGATTTGAGGCTTTTGTTTTCATCGTGTAGCAAAATGGACAGTAGGCATTTCAGTTTTGATGAGCAGCAGCATTTTAGTTAAATTTCACAGTGAGTGTACATTCAGAAACTTGAAGTAATTTTAGTACACTGTCCAAATTAAAATGAGCTATTACAAAATATATTAAATGGACATTTGGGACTCGGCTGAAAATTTGTTTCTAAGATGAACTCAGTACAAAGTCCGAATGAGGATATAAAGAGAGAGTAGAATGGTGGCTTTATGCCATTTTTGCATTTTCATTGTACTGTAGCCTTCTCTAGTTAGCACAAACAGGTTGCCAAGAGGTCAGACAAGAGCCAAACCTGCTGCAGCTGATGCAGGTGGAAGTGGTAGAATAGCAGGACAAACTACAAATGGGGTAGGAAAGTACCTGCAACCATACATCACAAAATGCCCTTACTGGTATCTTGGATTTTTTCACTGCTGCTTTTCTGAGACCACAGACAGACAAAGTGGATTCTAAAATGACTTAACTATCACCAAACTAACAGAAAACTACCTCCCCACAAATCAGAAAATACGTCTTGGATTCACTGCTACACAGTGCTGTAACTCGGGAAACTGTTTTCCATTTGAGGCATTTCAGATGGAAGGCACTTGGTAAACGCTAAGTATTGTTGTTGGGCCAGAACTGCAGCCCTTTATTAGGTAAAGGCTCAAGAGTGCTTTGCATAAATAAACAATTCAGTATAGAGACTTGTGATTGTTACATTAGTTTCCATTTATTCTTGTTAGAGTATCCTTCTGAGTGATGACTCCAGTGATACAGATTCACCAAGTGATGAGGATGGAGAGGAGGAAGAAGAATTTTCTCTTTCAAGGGAGGAACTTCACAATATGCTGCGATTACATAAATATAAGAAACTCCATCAAAGTAAATACAGCAAAGACAAGGAGGTAAAAATCCAGAATTTTTACTTTTCCTTTATTTTTGTTCTTTCCTTTAACTGAGTTATTTTAATTGCTCTAACATTTTTATCAAAAACCTTAATATTTTGTGGACTGGAAAATATTCTATTGTTTGGTAGACTAGAACAATCTAACATCAGTTTCAGACAAGGGTTATTTAATTAATTACGTACAGACTGAAAAGTTGTTGATGCCTTATGCTGAGAATCTGTCAATAATTTATGTAGGTAGTACTGGCACATGTGTTACAGCTTCCACACTGCTTTGTCGCAGTCACTAGAGAAAATGTAAGGTGCTAGAATGCAAGACAATATAAGTGAAAACTGAGGTGCTGTGGGTTAAATTCTGACACAGGTAGTAGCTGCTGTTCAAGACTAAAATGGTATATTTAAACCTGAAGGAGTATACTTGCACCATCATTGAGGTGACGAGTAGTAAGGCAATGTTTACCTTCTTGAAAGGGAGTTCCTGGTCTTCTTCCTTACTGTTTTCTGTCATTCTTTGGGGCTTTCTTTGTTTCTTTCTCACCTTTCTTTTTATTTTGTATTTTCTTCTCATATTCTCTTTTTTTCTCTTCTTACAAGAAAATAGTCTGTTGCATTTCTGCATTTTTCTTAATATTGGGCCAAATTCTATGACTGTTCTGATTCTAATAATATATTTCTTCAAATTATAAGGGCTTTTGCAGAAATTATTTTCATTGCTCTTTCAAATTGCACCAGAAAGTAGTCTCAGATGAAGGAAGTCACCCTATTCTGCTATCAGAGGATGTGTCTGAAATTAAAATTTGTCTTCTTGGTTCATATTCTTTTGAAATTTCTCCAGAAGAGTGAAGAAATATTTTCCCATTCAGGCCTTTGCTTCCGTCCACTTCTTTCCTTTGTTTACTTGTTAAGTTTTTACAATTTTTACACAGGTCATAACTTTTGTTAGATTTTACACAAATATTTATTTCCAGACTAGTAAGAAATATTATCCAGTAGAAATAACCAGTGTATTGTCAGATCAGCAGTACACAGTTATGAGGGGGGAGACACATCTGTCCAAAAAAGTTTGTTTATGCTGATGTTCTCACCTTTCAAAAATCTTTTATTAACTTAATAGTATGCTTAGGTTTTAAACAGTTAATTTCTAACCTGTACTGTCTTTAATTTGCCTGTTTATACATAACCTGTGTATAGTTCTTTAATGTTTTAGTTGAAAAATGCTTGGAATATACTGACTTTTTTGATAATTTGGGAAAAAATGCTGAGGCAGCTATATTTTTACTTGACATTCTGAATGTTCAGGTTGTCCTCGTGGAAATCTTTTAAATGCCTTTTATCTGAACCTGTCCTTTTCCATCTTTTGGATGATAAAGTAGAACACGTATGTAATTTGGGAATACAAGCAAAACAAATAGGCGGTCAATGACTGGGCCACTTCATGTAATGTGCTGTCTTGCTGGGCAGCACCTGTATGGAAAAGATAGAGCAGTGTGTTTTGAAAGCGTAAGCTTCACTGCCCGCTCTTCCCGTCTTACTTAACTGGGTGGGCTTGCCTCCCTGTGTAGAACTTGGAGGCCACCTCTGGGAGCAGTGGTTTCACTTTGGACAGTGTATGATCCTTGATAACAATGCTAAATATGGAGAAGTGCATGTTTCTGATCTCTTATTTATGATCAAGATCTGAACTTGTTTACCTGCTAACTCTCTGTTATCTGCTATATCTGTTTTCCATTACTGCACTCATTTACATCCACTTCAGTTGCAGCAATATCAGTACTACAGTGCAGGACTGCTGTCTACACATGATCCTTACTACGAGCAGCAGCGCCACCTGCTAGGGCCCAAGAAAAAGAAGTTTAAAGAAGAGAAAAAATTAAAAGGTAAAGTCACTAACCTTGTGTTTTTAAATGGCTTCTGTGATTAAACTTCTTTCGTACATTATTTCCTTTGAATAAACACAAATATTCAAAACTTCTGGGTTTTGCATGGAAATATCCAGTTCTGTCAAAGAAAAAATCTTCAGAAAATGCTGTGCTTTATCTTCTGGCTTCTAGAAAGCTAGGGTGAAAAAAAGGAATGTGAATTGAGAGTTCATGGCTTTAGATTTTCTTTGTAGACCTCTGAATCTAGAATGAAAGAGCTATGCAGCAAGTACCTTACAGCTTTATTCATTGCTTCAGAATCCATAAATACCATTGTGTGTCATGGTCCATTTACTCAGTTTTTGAAAACACGATAGTTCCTTGAGAAACGTAGGAATTTGTCCAGTACCTGATGCAGTTATTCCTGAATATGTAATTCTAGTGAACAAGAAATGACAGGGAATGAGAGTGTTTTCTGGAAATTAGAGGGAACTCAGAATTGATGTCCAATGTAAGTTAAAATAGAATTACTTCTGTAAGCTCTCAGCTGGAGTTTCTCAGATGCATATTTGTCAGGAAGCGCAGTTTCCTTTCTTGATTGAGCTGGCAGCAGCTGTAAATCTGTAAGGAAGCAGGAAGAGAAGTCTATGAACTGTCAGCGTAAGGTGAATTCTCGCTAGTACAAGTACTTAAGTTTGAGCTGTGTTTTAAGGGGGCTATTTTGGGCTTCCTTCCTTCCTATCTTTCTGCAAGTTCCTTTAACTGTGTATTTTTTTTTCCTCGCTAATCTTGCAGCATCCATGATTTTGCATACTCACAAAGAATATTTTTAATATCTGATACCAGTATCGGTTTCCTCTGAAAGCTGGTATCTGTAATGCATGATAACATGCCAGTCTCTTTCAACTGCTGAGAAGTTTGGTTTGAGACTTATCCTACCAAATGCTAATGTTGTTACCTTTAAAGGTCTTCCCTTTACAGGTCTTTAAGTGGAATTTTACCACAAAGCAAGAAACATTGCATGAGGTCCAAGATATTTTAACTCCTAAGGCACGTTTTACTGGGTGGAAAAATTGCATTTCACCACTCTATTTATTAAACAGGAAAATCTTTCCATTATAAGGTGATGAGGAAATACCTAATATGATAAATGTATGGTACCAGAATTGGCAAACATGGATAAGTTTGGCTTTTTTGTTGGTTCCACACATAAATTGACGAGGATAGTTTACTCAGGAGAGATACCTGACTAAATGTATCCCAAAAATAGAAAAAGAAATTGATATTTACGATCATTGTTGCCATGCAGGCAAGTTGAAAAAAGTAAAGAAAAAGAGGAGACGGGATGAAGAGCTCTCTTCAGAGGAGTCACCACGACGCCACCATCACCAGACCAAAGTTTTTGCCAAGTTTTCTCATGATACACCACCACCTGGGTCCAAGAAAAAGCATTTGACTATTGAGCAACTTAATGCACGTCGGCGGAAAGTGTGGCTTAGCATTGTTAAAAAGGAGTTGCCAAAGGTGAGCTTGGTTAATTGCACTACATCAGTGATGATGACAAGAAAGTGAAATAGAAAATTAACTTGGTGGGAAGTTGACACCTGGAAAAACAGAGAGAAGTAAGACCTGATTTTTCTGGTGGTCATTAATAACCAAACCGATATTCTGTAATCTGTAAGCAAAGTGTAGTTCGAATTTCTTATCACCAATGATATCTAAGTGGATCATGCGGTGCTTTGCCACTGCTTTCATTTGGCTATCCAACCCTTTTCTATGGATAGTACAGTAAACTCTAGCAGGTATTCCTACTAATCTACAGGATAGCAATGTAAAGCAAACCAATATCTAGGTTCTACATAAAGTTCAGGAAAGGAATGTTTCAATCATTGTAGCACGTGTATTTTTTGAAACTTATTTCAGAAACAGTCTAGGGAAAAGTGTGTGTATTATTTACAGGATGAGCTTCAAGCACATTTGAAATAGAAAGCTGGGTTCACTGTCACTAGTTTTCTGAGATGCGATCAAAGCGGACCTTACAACTTGCTTTTTGCAGTTCACAGTTAACAGACTTTGAATTCTAGGAAGTTGAATATGAGCGATGACTGTAGCATCCTTTATGAACTTATAAGCCAGGCAAAGGATATGTGCGGTGTGATAGACCTTATTTTTTTCAAAAGACCGATTTTGATCGTGTGAAGAACATAGGATCTACATTAATTCTTAACATCTTTGGGAAACAGTGGAAATTTTTGTTGTTTACTTCAGTGATAACAGTGGAATACGAGAACCCTGCTTTGCAATAGTAGCAATTAAAGAAATGATCCTGAAAAAGGTGTTTTACATGCTTCCTTCAGAAGTTGTAATACATTTATGTATGCCTTCAATAATTAAGGACAAAAGGCTGTTTCAGTCAAAATAAAAAAATGCTTAAAGTACCTGTACCCAATTATACAACAGTGTGCATGGCTGACACTGGCATGTATGTCTGCTGAAGACTGGATAGTGATCTTTTATAATACTGTGAAGCTATTACGCTTTAACTAATTTTAAGGTGGTATTCTTTTATAGGCATACAAACAAAAAGCCTCAGCCCGCAACCTTTTCCTGACCAACAGCAAAAAGGTAAGTGTTGTTTAGCTTTATGCTGTTATTTGTACTGGATGCAATAAGCAAACTGTAACCTCTTTATGTTTCTTCTGTTTCTTCTAATACTGACGGTACTACCAGGGCAGTATAGGAGAATGCACTATATAGAAGTAAATCGTCATTTAGTATAAGGCTTTTCATTTTTTAGATGTGTCATTTTGGCGTATTTCATAAGCAACAGATGAAACGGGCATGAGATCTTTTTGGCTGTGGTAAGATTTAGTTTGTACATTTTTAATTTTTAATTTACTGATCTTTGATACAATAAGTTAATGACTTCAGTACACTTGGTTGGCTTTTGAACTGCCCATCTATCCACTAGCTAGAATTTGCTGGTTTAAGCATTCGTGTTTAAATCAAAGGGGCTCTTGGAATATTAAATGTGTTAATTTACATAAATATATATAGGAGCTGAGAATAAAAATAGAACAATTTTCTGCTTAAGTGATTGCAAAAGGAATTTATCTCCTCATCAGAGTCTTCTCTGAGAAGTGTCATTGTTTCTACCTAGAACACTTTACTTTAGGAACACTTGCTTTCTGAGCATTTTTCAAGTGTTACGCTCAAGTGTCTGATTCATTTATATGGCTAATGAAAAGGTAATTGAATATATGGCTGAGAATCATCAGAGACAAGATGATGTAGGAAATTTTCTTTTCTGTATATATATTATCAAGAAAGGGAGCGTTTTCTGTGTAAGGGATGCAGAAAACAGGACCTGCATGTATATAGTTAAGAAACTTTGCTGTAGGTAGGTTCTCTCCTGTGGTCCTCCTTAGCTAGCAGAGAGTGGATTTTTGTGATGTCTGGGCAAATAGTCTGCGATTATTGTATTTGTAGGTAGCACAAACCACAATTTAGCAAGCGAGTGATGCAGCAGACTTAGAGGTTTTGAAATTCCCCTTTTTTTCCTTTGTTTTTGTTTTGTTTGATCATTTGAAATCTGTGTTAAAATTATTGATGTGGAAATTTTAGTGGAGGAAAAAAACCTGACACAAACATGAAACCCAGCAATTCTGACCATTACGACAATGGCATTAATTTATTTATACTAGAATGAGAAATTACATTGTGTTATGCTTCTTCAGGAGGTGGTAGGAAAATTGTAGGATACTCTCCCACTTTTCAGTGTATTAACATGTGAATGGGATTGTATTCCACCAGTAGTGCTATTGTAGCAGCCTTATTAAAACAGTGAGAAAGCATGCGTACTGCAGAAAAGTGTCTAGAATAGATGAGTCAGAGTTGCAGACCGGCCTTGAACTCTGGTCTCCTGAGTCCCTTTCAAGGACCTACCCACCAGATCAATCCTTTAAGTACCATGCCATGCTGAAACTCTCTTCGGGTTTTGTCTTCTCTACCATCTCAGGAGGTTTTTGGAAGTTCACGTTCTCTCATGCCACTTCAAAAGCATTACTGCTGAGTAAAGTACCACAGTTTTTCTCTTCTGAAGGGTCAGACTTGGTTGTAATTAGATTTGATGTTGCTTATTGCTGCCTTCCTTTAAAATCTGCCTGTTTTACCACTGTTTTCAAAACATTGTTTTGCTCTAGCTTGCCCATCAGTGCATGAGGGAGGTACGTCGAGCTGCTATCCAGGCCCAGAAAAACTGTAAGGAAACTCTACCACGAGCACGTCGTCTTACCAAGGAGATGCTTCTCTATTGGAAAAAGTATGAAAAGGTAGAAAAAGAACATCGCAAACGAGCTGAGAAAGAGGCTCTGGAGCAACGCAAACTGGATGAGGAGATGAGAGAGGTATGGCAAAACCACAGATTGCTGATAATTTATCTGTTGAGACACAGAAGTGACCGGATAATTTGAGTTTCTAAATCCAGGCCATGAAATTCAGTTATTTGTTCTGTTTCAGTGGTGTTCCATGTATTTCTACTGCTATCTTAAAATTCTTTACATAGTTCTTCTAATGTTAGCTAGAGCTGATAAAAAAAGCCTTCAAATTTGTCAGTTCTTCACAAGTGAATGAAATGGAGGAAGGGATTAGACAAGCAGCATATCTCAGACATACATAACTCAGTAAGGGCCAGGCTTTTGTGATGGTTTGTACATCATTCTGGGTCCAGAAGGCAAGCCACCTTTTCATTCACATTGAGTTTTCTTTTTTTTTTTTTCC
The DNA here is from genome assembly GCF_047370975.1 of Nipponia nippon. Taxonomy (NCBI): domain Eukaryota; kingdom Metazoa; phylum Chordata; class Aves; order Pelecaniformes; family Threskiornithidae; genus Nipponia; species Nipponia nippon. The sequence goes on along the minus strand of NW_028262291.1, from coordinate 29,090,151 downwards.
TCTTTTTCCCCCTTGCTGTAAACTGGTATCATAATTTATATATAGGGCACAGAAATGTTTCTGTGATTGCTTTTCTGTTGGCCAAGTGACAGCTTCATGGACTCCCTTACACAGTAATAGGGGTTGAATTGAAGAAAAAGCTTTCTTGCCAAAGCTCTCTAGTGGATTTATGGTTGTTACCTTACATGTTTGGTGATGAGCTAAGGTTGAATCTTTAGAATACCGTATGTTTAGTTTTATGCTCAAATTATGCTTTTATTTATTGCATTACTCTCATTCTTGCAAGTTCATAAGCATTTTGTGAAGGTTTCAGCTGACTTAGATCAATAGACAACTTCTAACTGTAGCATTTTTTAACCAGAGCCTGAGAATGAACAGAGTTTCTACAGTGTCTTGCTGAACCCCGAACCATGATAATACCCCAGCTGTATTACCTAGTGATGCATTTCACATATTCTACCATAATTCTCTTTACTAGTAAATAACAGAATGTTGGAGTTAGGTTGTCATGAGAGGTTTTTTTTAACTGTTCAGTTCTTTTACTGTAGACAACTAAAATCCTGTTTATTTTTGTCAATCTTTTAATTTTTCAGTGTAAACAAAACTTTTTTAAACTTCCTTTTATTAGATTATGGTGTTCTGTGCCATGATTACTGAATTTAAAAACTTTTCATTTACAACAATTTTCTATTTTAATATAGGTGTTTATGGTGGTGGTCAGTGTTCTTATATGCAGCTAGTATTCTAGCATTTTGGTATCACAGTGATGTGCATAATATAATCTAGATAGATTAGTTGTTGATATATTATTAGATTAAATTTTTTTCTTTAATTATATTTTAAACGTTAAACCTTTGTCCTGTTTTTTTTCCCCCCCTTCATCTGTTTTTTGTAAATGCTCTTGTCTTAGGCTAAGAGGCAGCAGCGAAAGCTTAACTTCCTGATCACACAAACTGAATTATATGCCCATTTCATGAGTCGTAAACGAGATATTGGACATGATGGAATACAGGAGGAAATCTTACGCAAACTGGAAGACAGCTCTACCCAAAGGCAGATTGATATTGGTGGAGGCGTAGTGGTCAACATCACCCAAGAAGATTATGGTAAGCGATTCATCTACTGTCCTTCCTGTGCACGCTTTTGAAATTTACTGTACTCTGCACATTATCATGCAGACTTACTATTTTAAACACAAAATCTATCTATGTAAGAAGCACTGCTATAATTACTGGGATTTACCTGTATGTTAATTTGGGTCGTTACTGCTGCAGACCTCTGACATGGAGATGTTGTTTTCAGATAGTAACTATTACAAGGCCCAAGCTCTGAAGAATGCTGAGGATGCCTACCAGATTCATCAGGCCCGGGTATGTATTTTTTGGATCCATGAAGTAGAAGAGAAAGCAGGGTAATTGGTAAAGGGCACAGAACCCGAATCTCATAGCAGCCAAGTCAAGTAGGTTTGTTTAGTGCTGGGTGCGAGATTTGAATTTAATTCCATTGCCACTTTCTGTGCTAAACAGATACAAAACCAGAATGTAAAGATTTGGGCTATAGGAACAGGCCTGTTTTCTATTAGTTTCTGGCAGACATCCTATGTCTTAATGTGAAGTGTAAAGCCTTCTACTGTACATTTTCTTGATAAATTAATATGTTCATCATCTTATGCATACTTTCTTCTTCCTGTTTAGACCAGGTCATTTGATGAAGATGCAAAGGAGAGCCGAGCAGCTGCTTTACGGGCTGCTAACAAGTCTGGTACTGGCTTTGGAGAGAGCTACAGTTTAGCAAACCCATCTATCCGGGCAGGAGAAGATATTCCACAGCCTACTATTTTTAATGGCAAACTGAAAGGTTACCAACTGAAAGGCATGAATTGGCTGGCCAACCTATATGAGCAGGTATCTTAGTACATCTTCCAAATTTTTAAAACTTGTGGGATTGTTTAAGTCATTAGATTAAACTTGGTCAAAAAAATTTAATTGTTTTAAGAATAAACTGTGTATATTATATCTGTAATGTCTTCAGAAGAAAGGAAAACATTATGTAAGCCACCTATCTATATTCTTGATTATTGAGGAAATAACAACTTTAAATGGGACATTAAGTTCAAGATTCTTTATGTGGATGTTTATACAACTTGTTTATCACTTAGATTACACACTGAGGAAACTTTTGCTGCTCAAGCTGCATACTGTTTCAGGCTTTGTTCAGCTGGTAAACTGCAGGCAGCCTTGTCCTTGTGTGTGTACCCAGTTGGTAATGTGATTGCAAAGTGCAGACAGGCTGAGGAAAAAAAATCAGCCTGAGAAATGAATGCAAGTGCAGTTGAGATAAATTATCTCTTAGTAGGAGACATATGAGACAATAAGGTGTTTCAAAGTTGTTACACTGGGGCTGCTCCCTCTAAATTCAGTGGCAACCATTCTTCTAGTCCTGTATGGATTAAAAAGTAGTAAGATGAAATGTGCTCATTTAGGGATCTTTTGCAGGGCATCAATGGAATCCTGGCAGACGAAATGGGTCTGGGTAAAACAGTACAAAGTATTGCTCTCCTTGCACATCTGGCTGAGGTAGGTGGATTATAGCTTATTCCTGGTCAGCGTGCTTGATAGAAGATGCATACTTCTCACGTACTTGAAATGAATTCTAGATTATAAAGCTGAAATGTCTTAAAAGGCATTTTAGCTATGGCATTTCCCTTTGTTTTAAAGCTATGCCTTTGAAAGGGGGTGTGTATATGTAGATACCTCTGTGTGTTTGTGTATGTATATTTAAGTGTATATATATAAATAAAACCAGAATTTTCATTTGTTCACAGAGTAATATCTTTTCATTTGCACTTAATGTGAAAGCCTGATAAGAGAACAAGTTGTAGACTTCATGGTTCACTGACTTTTACAAATCATAGAGACGTGTAGAAATGAAGTCCAAATCCTGAGCTCTGTGGCAATCAGCGTGGATTTCTGTATTTGTGGGTTGTTTTCAGGAAGCATCATTATTCTTCTGTGCCAGGGCAGACAAACAAAACAGAAAAAGGCAACAGGAGCTTACTTCTTTATGCAGAAATAGATATCTTTATTTAAAAAAAAAGTCTTGATTGGCATCCAGTCACTTGCCTTAAATAGGAGATATCAACCAAGTGATACTGAAAGCAGAACTAGCTGCAGTAGTGACCAAATGACAATTACGCATTTGTTTATGTTCCTTTTGATACCAGTTCACTGGCACTATCAGCCACAATAGTGGAAGAGTGTGTGGAGCCAAAGGCTCTTAAGCTCATCTGTATGGAAGGGATAACAGATAGGCTTGTCTCCCTGCTGCACTGCAGCTTGAGAGTTTTGGAAGCCTACACAGGGCTTTTACTTTTTCTGGCTCTCCCTTCTGCGGGCCAGCTTGTAACTACCAATGCACTAATGGTCCAACTTTGTTATTCACCAGAGGGCATTCTAATGTGATGTGATGGAGCAAAGCTTGCCAGTGCCACCTGAAGTTCTTTTCCTCCCCAAAATGACAGAGACTATTAGCAATGCGAAGGTGGCAACTTTCAGAAACAAAGGATTGAGCTAGATTGAAACAGCAGTGCTCATTCTGGTTTGTTGTTATGAAATAAGTGTTAGTTAAACATTAGATCTGCTCTATTTGATTCTGTATCGCCTTGCTGTGCTGGGAGGAAGTTTTCTTATGTTGCATATAGTTCTCTCTCTTATGTAGCCACTGTCATTTAATAGGTGTAAAGCTGTATCAAACTCTGTGTCCCTTTCCCCCAATTAATTTCTGTGTGTCTTTTTTTTTTTTTTTAAAATTTGTATATTCCAGAGAGAGAACATCTGGGGACCTTTTTTAATAATTTCACCTGCCTCTACTCTTAACAACTGGCACCAGGAGTTTGCAAGATTTGTACCTAAATTTAAGGTAATAAGCATGTCCAAGAAAGTTACTTCTGTTTTTCTCAAAAGTAAACTGTTTTGTTATCATGAGTTCTTTGCCACATCTGGATGCCTAATTACCTTGTATCTCGAAACCCTGTAATGGGCCTGATTTTGATATTTTTTTTTTCTGTCATCCTGTTTTTTTCTGGAGCATTCAATTATCTAGTGTTTAAAAATGTTCTTACTTGAATCATATGACTTTCCTTTTGCAACAGCTTGAAGACACCTTTTCAGTGAGTAATTGAAGCAGGGCAGGGAGTGGAGTTCTAATGTGTGGGCCTGGCAGCAGATACAAGAATAATATTTCAGCCTTATTGAGAGCAATGTTTTCAGTCATTCATATCAATTTAGGTAAGATAAAGATTGTATGTGAACAAAACTGAACTCAATGGATGAGAGGGAGAGAGAATGCAGTTGTTATTACAGAAAAATAGAAGAACCATAAACATACAACCAGTCATCAAGAAGAAGGAGAGAAGTGAGGCACAAATAGATAAGAACAAAAAGATTAGAAGAAAATAAATGGAGTTCTTCAGGTATATTGTCAATGTGAAAACATAGTAAGGTAGAAAGCAAGGAATGATCGCTTACTGAAAAACAAGCTGCTTACATGTCCCCCACTGGAAAACATTGGAGTATTGCAAAGGAAGGTTTGAAAAGAATGTGTACTGCTGTAACAGTGCTGAAATTTTAGAATTAAAGAGAGACAAAAGTGTCAGAAGCTTGCAATTACATCTGCAAAGAATAGGTGATAGTTTAAATATTTGAGTTGTTAACGTAGTAACCTTTGATAAGAGGTTTCGATTGGCTTTTTTCTTTTAAAAACATCTGTTTTTCTTTTTTACAGAGAACATGTAAGAACAGTAAAAGACACCTAGTTATAAGTAACCAGTATGCCAGTAACATCCAGGCTAATTGTTTGAATCTCTTGGCTACTTAATAAGGTGGAGGAAAAGACTTGGAAGTATTACTATAAGTAATATTTGATTTCTTGATCTGGGGTAGGGCAGTATTAAAGGACTTGCCTTTTACCAGATAGCTTGCTCTGCCAGATCCCTGATGAGACCATATGTTGGTTATGGTTGTGTATAGTTTGAGGTATCTATATGAGGGGAAGTTGTGCTAGAACATAGTTCAGTACTGGATGATTCGAGTGACTTATATTTTGGGATAAATTGGGATTACTGAGACCTCAAAGAAACTGATGAAGAAATAGAAATGTTTAAGATAGTGAGGAGTTACTTTAAAAAAAAAATAAAAATAATCCATTTATGTATTTGCATAGCCCATAACAGTAGGGGCCCTGATGAAAAACCATGGAGTGGAAAACATTAGAGCAGTTGGCCGTTCTACCTACTTACTCTCTCATTTCCTTTAATCAGCTCATTGTATGTGTATGTATAATATATATATATGACAAGCAACTGTTTATGCTTTCTCCTTCTCATGAATGAAATACAGAAAACGTTTCAAAAATGCAGTCAGGATACTTGTGAAAAGATAGTTTTCCCTTTTTTGATTAAAAAAAAAATTGTTTCTGTCATTATATAGCTGTTCTTTGGGTTTATTTTGTAATAATGTTTACCTCATCCATGGAACAGAGTATTTCTTAAAAAAAAGTTTTCTAAACTTACAATTGTTACATGTTTACAACTTTGATCAATCTTTTTCAGCCAGTTCTGTTCCTGATTCTAATCATACACAAATGCTTCTAATCATACAGAAGTATGTAGTCAATCATGCTTGTAGTCAGTCACAGTGAATTAATGTCTTTGGGTCCATGGCAGAATATGTAAACTAAAAGGCAAATCACCTTTTTGGTTAGTCTGATGGTTTTTTACTAGCACCCTTATTTCAGAACAGTTGGAAGAATATTCAGCTAAAGGCACTTTGAAATTTGAAGCTTGTGAGTTGGAGGATGGAGATGTTAAAGACCTTTTGCAACCTCAGAAACCCGTATTCCTCACTTTCAGTCTTAGTTGAGTGTAGTCCTTCCATCAGACAGAAGATGGCAGTACAATATTATTGACGACTAACTCTGGTTTCAGTGCACTGCAAAGATCTGAGTCATAGGAGCCATGAAATTCTGAGCTACAAATGGATTAACAGATTTCTCTGGCAGTAGTGCTTACTTTTTAAAATTCTTATATTAAATATATCCAAGCCAGATGTTTTAACTTTATCTCCGATTTTTGGGGACAGTTCTGGAATACAAAACCAACGGGACAACCGGGAACATTAAACAGAAGAACGAGCCCGCTAGTCCTGTAGGGTTGACTGTAGTAGTTGAGGGCAGACCTGTTTCTGCCATAAGCAAAGTATCATTCCTAATTTTTAGAAAAACCTGACTAGAAGGCGTAACATGCTACTGGGCATTTTGAGATCCTCACCATAGCTTGATCTAGTCTTTGTACTAGGTGTAAGTTTCTTGATGCATTTGCCTGGAATGCTCTGTTTCTGATTTTTAAGTGCTTTCTGATTTTTCTCTGTGTTAAGAACGAGAATTTTCCTTCTCATTGTTTTGGAGAAAGAAGTCTGTCTTTCTCATTTCGTGGAATACATAGTATAAAATTCTAGAGCAGGTATATCTTTGTTTGAAAGTAATGTCCTTCTACTTTTATGCTGTTCCAGGTGCTACCTTATTGGGGAAATCCTCATGATAGAAAGGTGATCAGGAAGTTCTGGAGTCAGGTAATACTGGCATGCCCATGTGCTGCGACTGTTTTTGCTATTTGTGAAGACTAAACCAGAAACTGTTGCTACACCCACCAAGCTAAATGATGTGTAGATACAGAGTTCTGTGTCTTCATCCATATAGTAGCATTTTCATTAGGAGAATGAGGTAGAAGGCTTCTCTTGCGCTGGAGAGCAATACAGTACAGGGCAATTCAGGGCAGTATGGAGTTTGGTTGAAGAAACTAGAGCTCTGTAAATAAAGCAGGAAATTTCAGTGTCAAGGACTGTTTATTCTGCTTGAGTAACCTAACTCAGGATGCCCAAGTCTAGCATCCCTGCAGGCCTGTCAGATTGTTCCTGATTTAACTACAGCATTTTGTAGGATTCAATGCCTGGGTCTTATCTTGGCACATTAAGAAACATCTGAAATTGTTCAGGGACTAATGGGCTGAAGTCCAGATCCACAGTTGAATAACCCTTCTGTAAGTAATTAAAAAAGTCAGCTGGGGAAAAATGCAGTAATAATGAGAAAAGATTATGAAACAGAAGTCTGAAATTACAGTATACACAAGTGAACTCTTCACAATGTATTTACATTATGTGGACGTTTGTTTCTTCTTTTGTGGTTATAGAAGACATTATATACTCAGGATGCTCCTTTCCACGTGGTGATTACCAGTTATCAGCTAGTAGTACAGGATGTGAAGTATTTCCAGCGAGTGAAGTGGCAATATATGGTGCTGGATGAAGCGCAAGCCCTCAAGAGTAGCTCCAGGTAATAAATTAACTGAAAACAAAATCTTCCCTCTGTATCAACCTCTTGAATATCAAGAAAACATCAAGATTACAGAAATCGATAGAAGTTAAAATTGACACACATAAGACCCTTTAAGGCCTAACCTAGCTAAGTATCTGTATGATTCTGTGACACTGGATTGATCCACTAGTTTTCTGCATTGAGGTTTTCCTTCTCCAAATATGTAAAATGTAATTAAAAAGTAATTGTGGAGCAGAACTTAGATGGAGTACAGGACAGTTAAACAAAACAGTGTGGAGTGCTGTTCACGTTCTTTCCTGACTACTCACAGAATTCTGCCTAGTGAACAGTCTGTAGTCTTTAGTGTGTATTGCTTTTATTGGCTCTATTAAAGGCATTATTTTGATTCCTTCTTCAGTGGCACTTCCAGACACAAATGAAGGTCAGAACCCTGTGAATACTGTTGGCTGCAGTGAAGCCCAATCCTTGTCATAAGACTCTGTGCCAGAAAGTTTTCTGGTTGTTTTCAAGTAATAGATTTGTCCGTCTCTACTTCTGTAATTGCTTTCCCATAACCTTTGCCCAAGTTGCCACTGTACACAGTAAGTTAAAGACTGCTTTAGATGCCGACTCATTCTGACCGAAGTCTGTCCCTTCAGTGTTCTTTGGAAACTGCCCCTCCAAGAGGACTGTAATCCATAGCTCAGCACTCCTGCCACAGTGGCCCATACACTTAGTATTGTAAAGTCTGAAAAATACATGACATTCTGATTCATAATAACTGTTTCTTTTGGGAAGTTAATTATTCCGATTATGAGATTTTATTAGTATCCAAGCATTTGTATTAAAAATGAGTAAAAATATACCTAGAAAAAGAAAAGAAATTCTGCACGTTCCTTTGTAATTTGTAAAAGGCTACTTCTTCCTGTAATTGTCTTATGAAAGACTGGGGAGTACCTGTGACAGTTTTACCCAATGACCTCCAAAAATCATTTGGGAAGGTCACTGGAAGCAGTTGGCCTTACAGTACCTTATGTTTCATATCCTTCTACAAAAAACAGTTATAATGACTTTTCTTAATTTTATTCATCAGTGTTCGTTGGAAGATCCTACTACAGTTCCAGTGTCGAAACAGATTGTTATTGACTGGGACCCCAATCCAGAACACGATGGCTGAGGTATTCGGGAACTCAAAACAGTGGACTTTTATTTATAACAAGAATATATACTAAATATATGTGAACAGTTGAGAAACCTTCTGTGTTTGTGTGGTTGTGGGATCATGCTTGTAGCAAACCACTGGCAAACAAACATGGAATCATTCTGTTGGCTGAAATCATTGTGCTGTGTTTCTCACTGCTTTCTAATGGTGTTTTGTTCAGTTGATATATCTGGCATTTGTCTGGGGGGAGCAGGAAGAGGATGCGGCTGGGTTTTTGTTTAATTTTGCCATGTCTCATGATACAGTAAAGTGATTTTGCTCATAAAGAGCTGCAACGGTTTAGGATCCCCAATTACCTTGTCCACAGTAGGGTGACTTTTTGCTGATCTACTGTTTTCTCCTCTCCTTTTAGCTGTGGGCCCTGCTGCATTTTATCATGCCGACGTTGTTTGATTCCCATGAAGAGTTCAATGAGTGGTTTTCTAAGGACATAGAGAGCCATGCAGAGAACAAATCCGCCATTGATGAGAGTGAGTGCAGTGTGTAACTGCAGTAGTTTTTATATTAAAAATCTGTTTATATTAAAAATCTGTTGCCTTTTCCAACTACTAATGGGTAAACTTTATCTCTTATTTTTTGTATGAGAAATGTCATCTAAAGCAGAGGGTGTGTAATGGGATTGGAATGTTATGGGTTGTTGTCCATAGTTTATGTCAAGGTTTGTGTTTCTGACTGTAATGTAGCATGTGCAGAGTCCTGCACTTCGGTCACAACAACCCCATGCAATGCTACAGGCTGGGGGAGGAGTGGCTGGAGAGCTGCCTGACTGAAAAGGACCTGGGGGTGTTGGTTGACAGCCGCCTGAACATGAGCCAGCAGTGTGCTCGGGTGGCCAAGAGGGCCAATGGCATCCTGGCTTGTATCAGGAATAGTGTGGCCAGCAGGACCGGGGAGGTGATAGCGCTCCTGTACTCGGCACTGGTGAGGCTGCACCTCGAGTACTGTGTACAGTGTTGGGCCCCTCACTACAAGAAGGACATTGAGGTGCTGGAGTGTGTCCAAAGAAGGGCAACGGAGTTGGTGAAGGGTCTAGAGAACAAGTCTTTTGAGGAGCGGCTGAGGGAGCTGGGGTTGTTTAGTCTGGAGAAGAGGAGGTTGAGGGGGAGACCTTATTGCTCTCTACCTGAAAGGAGGTTGTAGCGAGGTGGGGGTCAGTCTCTTCTCCCTAGTAACGAGTGATAGGACGAGAGGAAACGGCCTCAAGCTGCGCCAGGGGATGTTTAGGTTAGACATTAGGAAAAACTTCTTCACCGAAAGGGTGGTCAGGCATTGGAACAGGCTGCCCAGGGAAGGGGTTGAGTCTCCATCCCTGGAGGCATTTAAAGAATGGATAGACGTGGTGCTCGAGGACATGGTATAGATGGACTTGGCAGTGATAGGTTAACGGTTGGACTCGATGATCTTAAGGGTCTTTTCCAACCTTAACGATTCTGTGATTCTATGATTCTGTGTGTGTGTGGTGAACAGAAAAACATGTAGGGAAAATGTTGATTTGCTAGTTGTCTCCAGTCCTCCCCCTTCCCAAACACAGGAGAACAAATATTTTAAATATTTTAAATTATTATTATAATATTAATATTATAAGTAATACAAATATTTTAAATATTTGTAAGTTTCTACAGAGCACATAATCTTGGTGATCTCCTGGGTGTGTTACAAGCTCTAGACATAAAAATTTTATGACACAAAGCACTAAACACCTTTTGAGCTCCAGAAGAAAAGCATAATTTTTTTTTTTTTTTTAAATCTTCACAGTAAATTTTAGGGGATAATTATGTAGGAAAATCTAGCTAGGTAAAATAGCTGATTTGTAATGGGAGTAGAACGTAGCACAGTTGGAACTTTTCACAAAAGTAAAGGCTTTAAGAGTTCTCAAATATCCAGAACTTTGTTTTTACAGGTTGTTGTAAAGACTGCAGTTGTCTGTCAATGCAGTATGCCCTGTTTTTGTGCTGGTCTAATTTTGGGAGGCGAGACTTAAAACTGTAATGATCTCTTTTATTGAACTAGCAATGTCTCATCTGAAACTTTCTTCTTCACTATTAGTGAGCGATAAATTTAAGCCCATATTGGTCAGCCCAGAGGAGTATAGAACACACAAAATGAACTTCAGAAGTTCATTCTTTGAAGTAGATCTTTAGATTCATAACTTAAAGAGTGTAGCTTGGCATTCATTTAAAAAAAGAAAAATCAGCAGAGAAATGCCAGCTCTGTGTTGTAAGAACTCATATGGGGGGAAATGGCTGAGCAGTAAGGGACTTAATTTGTAGTAGAACACCATATAGTGTTCTTCTTTGGTGAAGTAATTGTTCCTTCTTCCCCATTCCCTGTATTTCAGACCAGCTGTCCCGCTTGCACATGATCCTGAAGCCTTTCATGTTGAGAAGAATCAAGAAGGATGTGGAAAATGAGCTGTCAGATAAGGTGAGAAAAAGTATTTATCTAGAATGAGTATTTCAACTTTATTGTCATAGCTCCATTCTCTAATCTGGTTTTTGCAAACTTGCTTGTCAGTCTGCATACCTGAAATTTGATTGTAGAACTTTCACGGACCTTCAGTTTCTGCCACCGTGTCCCAGCAATCTCATTAGATGTGAATGTAACTGAAGAACCCCTAATTAATAAACTTCTCTTCTAGGGAAAGCGTTTTGTTAACTTAGAAACAAAAAAATCTTTAAGCCTGATTAAGTTGACAGAAGTATCACTAATGGAAGTGAAGGAGATTGATACGACGATTGGGTGATAAGCATCTCCAATTACCTTTGTGAAGGATTTGGTATGGATTGAGGATTCTTTTTGCTTGCTTGTAAAGAATAAGAAATGTATGATATGTGGTAATATCATACTCTTATTGTTAGTCTCTTAATTTCATGTGTATGTTAGCAATACTGGATGATCTTGTGGTCAATGTGTCCCCAGGTTTTGGGACCACTGTCTAAGAGGCATCTACTTTGTTCTGATGTGCTTATTAATTTCAAAACTAGAACTTCCCACAGACACTGTTGTTATGTGATGCATCTGTCTTATCATGGGTTCCTGACACCTGTTTAAGATGGCTCTAAATGGGTAGCATTTTAACAGTAGGATAGTAGAGTCGAGGTCAGATTTTAAGCTGATCAGTTGCAGATGTGATGTTTTCAGAGCTTCTTAAGGATCTATCTGTTTACTTAGTTGTGCTCGCATACTATTAAAGGTCTGTCTCCTACATCATTACCTAAGCCTTCCAAAAAACACACATGTTGGTTAAGTCCTTCCCAGGTTGCTTCCTGAAATACAGATATGAATGCGACTGCCTATATATGTATTTTTTTGAGAAAGTTACATTTCCCTTAAGATATGTTTCTTGCTGCTTTGTGTGTACTGATGTGGTCATCCTCCGTTTCAGAGGTAGAAAAGGCTAAATCTTCATTGCTATTTTGCAGATTGAAATTCTTATGTACTGCCAGCAGACAAGTCGACAGAAGCTGTTGTACCAAGCTCTGAAAAACAAAATCTCTATTGATGACCTCCTGCAGTCCTCAATGGGCACTACTCAGCAAGCACAGACCACCACTAGTAGTCTCATGAATCTAGTCATGCAGTTCAGGAAGGTAAGGCTATTTTAAATAATAATTTTAAAAAAGTATTCATTAGCACAGAACTAAAATATGGCTTCTTGAAAACACCATATAAAAAGATTTCTGGCATAGGCAAGCAAATTTGCATGCCGTTCAGTTGTGTTTCTGATGCAGCATAGCATGATGTTGGGGTAGAAGAGCTTTAGCCAAATGGTGCATGCATCTGCGATCTGCTTTGGTTCTAAATTGGTTGTTGAAGGAAATCATTCACTTGAGAAGAAAAGTCAATAGCTGTTATGTGAATAGGAAAAGATATGATGCAGTATTCAAATTTGAGTAGATGTACTAAAATAGCTGTGACATACTAATCAATATTAAAGTTTTAGTGATCAATAGTCCGAGTTGATTTGGGATGTAAATGCTGCATTGGACTAAATTAATTCCTCCCAGTGTTTGACATGCTCTCTTTCTTACAGGTTTGCAATCACCCAGAGCTGTTTGAGCGACAAGAAACTTGGTCTCCATTTCACATCTCCCTAAAGCCATACCAGATTTCAAAGTTCATCTACCGTCATGGACAGATCAGGGTCTTTAACCACTCACGGGACAGGCAAGCCTACTCCACTTCCTCTCCAGCTTAGCATATTGAGTATTATTACTTAGACTTATTTTAGCTTTGTAAGTGGTAATTAACTGCCTTACCTGATGTACTTTAAATGACATTGATCAAGCAATGCATTCCTAGTTTTCTTTCATTCATTCAGCTGTTAAGCATCTGATATCTGATGCTCTTTCTTGGTGGAATCCTGATCATCAAATATCCCTTTGATGGAATAAGAAAGTCAGGAAAAGGAATTTAGAGTTGTTGCTAAAGATGTGTAATAGAATGAAACTTTAAAAGAATTCTTAAAAAAACCCAAACCAAACCAAAAAACCCACCTGGTTTCCCTTCAGTGAGCTTTCATGTTAAGGAAGCTATCAGTATCTGTCTGTTGTGACATGGTATATTGTGAGCATCTACTAGTGCCTTGACAGCTTTTAATGCTTACCGTGGATGAATAGAAGCTGCCCGAGTATAGTTTGCTGTTTTCTCTGACTGTGGCAATTCTTGATTAATTTTGTTTGCATTCAGTTATGAGAAATGCTTAGGGCAGAGATGAGAAAGTCATGTTTGAAGATGAGACTAACTGTTCTACAGCATAAAATGCAATTCCAGAACAGTGGTGTGTCTCAGTGTTGAATTAACAGTAGTGCATGTGGACTGATGATGCTTTTCTCTTACTGCCATGCAATTCCAGATATCCAGAGTGCTGAAATACTTACAATGAAGAAATGAATGGTTACTCTGCATTTTCTGCTGATTGTGTGATTGAACGTTGCATGTGTTAACACCTTCTTAGTGATTTTGTTTGGTTTTGTTGCTTTCATTTTCAGGTGGTTACGGGTTTTACTTTCGCCATTTGCACCAGACCACATCCAGCAGTCTCTCTTCCATAGGAAGGGTAGGTTTACAGTCCTGGGAAGCAAGTTGGGTTGCACACTTGCATGTGATGTTGTGATATGTCTTATTCAGGAGGAAGGACTGAGAGGCCAGATCAGTTAGTCCTCTGAAATAATCTAATTAGAACTTGTGAGGATTCTGTTAGCATTTGTACTTATACATATGTTTCATTTAATCAATGAGGAAAGGATGGAAGCAGCTGGAAGAATAATCTATGGACAACTTGTTATTTAATCACTGCTTAATCCTGCTGCAGTCTCTTGTTCCGTTCCTGCTCTCTTGTTTTAACTTGCTTCAAGGGATTAATGCTGCTTTTTTACTCTAATGTGAATTTTTCACAGATTCAATTCAGAGAAGTCTTGGATTCATTTCAGTACGTTCTGTATTAGATGTTAAACTGCCAACTTCTCTTTCAAGTAAAAAGTAGATGAGACGCAAGTGACCCAGGATCTAATCAATGAGCAAAAAAACCACATAAGCTTCTTATATTGACAAATACAATTTATTATTATAGATGATTGAATTTTTTTTGCTAGAAAGAGCTAACTAGATTGCGCAGCCGCTGGGGTGGGAGAAAAAAGCAAGAGAAATACTGGCTGCATTACTATGCTGAAATCTGTTAGCATGGACCTGTTCAGCTACGCAAAACCCTTTTCAAGTAAGAAGAACCAGATGCAGCTACAGGAGTCTGCACTTGTCTGTAACTCTCTAACTTCTGTATGTCTTGCTGATTATTCAGGTTTCTGTTTGTTTTGGTGTTCATAATAGGCTTTTTCTTGGGGACCCTTTTTGGCATACCCTAAAAGGAAAATCATTTTGGGAATGTAATTTTTGTGTAAAAATTAAAAAATAAAAAGATATGAATGGTATTGGGGATACGCAGTGCACATGGGTGGGCCTGATAGGCTTTCTTCATTAGCAGTGAAACATACCTCTTCTGGTCCCCACCCTTCACTGCAGTGTATCCATCACCCTCACCGTATCTGTTGCATCCTTATGCCCATACTCACATTGCCCTACCAATTCCTACATCTCCTTCCAACCTGTTTGACTGGCTGGCTGGGTGAGAGGGAGCATGTTTGGCAGGCATCCTGAGGTATGCGTGTTCTGGTCAGCCAACTGGCAGATACGTGTTTGGATTCACAAATATGCACGCTGCCTGTTGATTCGTAGTAGGTGAAATCAATGTCCTTACTGGCTGCATGGTTTTCTGGCCTAGAACGAATTTGTCTTTCTTGGTAAATGCCCTTCTCTTGCCCAGACTGGAAAATGAATTGGAACTTGGAGTCAGGCAACAGCAATTCAGATTAAATTTTCAGTATTTCTAAAAGATCTAGGTTAAATTAGGATCTCCTGTGTATTTGTCATATGTCAGAGAATGTGTATCTTGAATCGATGAAGTAAATTTATTGTTTTCAGCTATGAGTGTCTGTGAAATGTGTTGGCCTAACTTCAGTATTTCTGTGACATAGGCATCAATGAAGAAAGCTGTTTTTCTTTCCTCCGGTTTATTGATGTCTCTCCAGCAGAAATGGCAAACCTCATGAATCAGGGACATTTAGCCAGGTGAGGACAACTTTTTTTTTTTTCCTCTTTTAGTAATTATAGGAAAAGTACAGGTGATGTTAGAGGCACCTCTCTGTAAACCTGTGTTTTCTGTGCCTCCTAATATTATCATTTGTCTATTGTTATCTAATATAGCAACTTCCAGAGTGTTCCTCCAGGTATAGGGCACCATTATGCAAGGCAATTTTTATGCCTCTGTCAAAAGAAAACCTCTGTCACAAACATTTGACGTTGTAAATACACAAGATGGTCAAAGGGCAACCGAAGACTTTGCTTAGGATCACACTGTAGGTTGTTGGCTTTATCAAGCGCAAAATCCAGACTTTTGAAGGCTGATTTATTGCAATGCTTATCAGTTGCACTTGAGCATATGTTTTAACACACATGGAATAAACTTGTGCTGTGATAGTTGTTCTTCAGCTCCAGGCTACATTGTCTACTTTCCACATGTCCTGTTTTTAATATGGAATGGAATTCCAAGGCGTAGGCTTA
Source organism: Nipponia nippon (assembly GCF_047370975.1). Classification (NCBI taxonomy): domain Eukaryota; kingdom Metazoa; phylum Chordata; class Aves; order Pelecaniformes; family Threskiornithidae; genus Nipponia; species Nipponia nippon. Next base: position 29,074,445 of record NW_028262291.1, on the reverse strand, counting down.
GGATAATGGATTTTTTAGCACCGTGAACTGTATTATCTTGGAAAGGGAGGTGATCTGTTTAAGTTATAGTGTACTCCGCAACGGACAGTACTCTGACTGAAGTTAGATAGTGTCTGTGAGAAACTGAGATTAAAAGTAGGTCTTTATTAATAAATAAAGGTGTTTTGCTTAGGGCTTTGTAAGTGTAATATTTTATTGTTGTGGTTATTTTGGATCACTGTTTCTTGTCTGTGTTTCAGTAACAATACAAATTTTTCTTGATCTATCTGAATGATCTTTATGATAAATTCTGTGTTCATTGTGCAGGTTGTTATGAATAATTTATATATGGAGCAATTTACAGAGAAGTCAGAGCGCAATTTGAAGTAGTAGTGGCTAACTCAGGCTTGAGCCTTTTAAACGAAGTGCTTCAAAGCGTATTCTGATTTAATCATTTAGATTCACTTAAGCCACCTTAGAAAAAATGAAAATAAGAGTAATATACTTGGAAGATGTCTAGCAAAAAATATTTCCTTGAAGTTAGGACACTGTAAGCCTCAAATTCTGAAAAAAACATTTGTGTTAAATAGAGTTATGTTGTAAATATACTCAAGCCTTTCTTTCACAAAGCAGTGAATAAATGTATCTACTGTGTTTTGTTTCAGATGGTTAGCTCTTTTCCTGTCTCTGAAAGCATCCTACAGGCTCCATCACATGCGTTCCTGGATGGAGACTGAAGGGGAGAAACAGCAGGGGTCACATTGTCTGACAAACAGGGATTTCTTGCTTGATGTAAATTTCCCGCTGTCTTTCCCTAACTTGCACAGCTGCACTTTGCTGCAGGTAAGCAAAATTTCTGTGATATGGAGATGGGAGCAAATCCTCATAAGTGAGAAATGATGAAAACCTTTCTATCCTTCTAAAACAGAGGAAAACAAACTTGGAAACAAGATGACTTTATTATCTGCTTTATTACATATAGTTAATAAAGTTCAGAGTGCTGAACAGAAAAATAGTTTGACTGCTTTCTCCCATGTGGTGATACATTTCAAAACTTGCTAAAAAATAAATCAGTTGAATTAGAAGTCTTAAAAATGTTACTGGAGCAACAGAACTAGACTCATGATTTGTCAGGGATGGATTCTACATGTAAGCTTAAGAGTTTTGTAATGTTTTTCTACATGTAAGATGCTTGTTTTCTGACTGAAACCAACTCTCTTCTCCTCAAATTCAATACATTGCTGTAGCAACTGAGGAAAGCAGAGTCTTCAGCCTAGCAGTGTTTCAGAGTTGGTGGACAAACATTATCACTGGTGTCTTTCTACCCTGAAATTTGCTTCTGCTGCTGTCTGGTAGACTCTAAATGTGTTCATCTTGCTGTATAATGTAAGGTCATTTTCTCTAATCTTTTGCCTGGGATGTGTGTGAAGGTTTTGTCTTTTTTATGACTAAATTGCTCTTGATTTCCTGAGTTAGGTTATAGTTCCATTCATTTGTTTCACTAGGAAATAAGTTCACCTAGCATAGAGTCAGGAAAGCATCTTAGGCCAGTTAGCAGATATACAGTACAAAAATCTTTTCTGAAACAGTGAGATTGTGCCAAATTTCTCTAGGGAATATTGCTTCTGTTCATGAGTGTGGAAGGGGAAAGGAGATAGCCAGAATTCAATTGAATAGCGTGTAGAGGAAGTTGAAATTGAAGACGCATAAGCAGTAGGAAATCAACCTTGGGCTTGGTGTCATGTTTTGCAGCGTTAACAGCAAAGCCAACAAAATGAGTCGTCCTAGTTATCAAACAAAGACCAAGCCAACTGAGCGTGTATGCCAGTTAACTCTGGCTGTGCTGGTGTTTAAATATTCTGTGTTTCCATGTCTAGCTTGCTAAAATGTCTATGCTATGTGGATTTGCTTTCAGTTATTTTTTTTTTAAGATTACATTCAGCTGTTTGTATACTGACTGTGTAATACTTACCTGAAACTATACTGTAGCTCTGTCCTCTCATTGGTACAGTTAAGGAAAACTTGCATGGTGTCATAAATGTTGCAGCCTAACAGTAAAGGAGTAGAAGATGGTATCAGAAGTTGTATGCACTTAGAGAAGGTAGCATTCATTTTTACATATGTAGAAAGATAATATAGATTTTTACATAGCCTTAGGGTTAGCGTGTATAAATATTAAAATGAAAGTCGGTTTAGTTTCTTAAAGAACAGAAGGTGAGGTACGTATTAAATATGAGATGTGGAATATGCACATGTAGGTTTTAATATTAACAATGAAATGTAAAGCATTTGGATAGGCTACAGACCCACCCACCTGTACCACAACCTGGCAAGACTTAAACATATAATTTGGTTTCTCCAAATTATTTCTGTTCTTCAAGGAAGTCATTACTGGTGTCTTGGGGCGTCCCAGTGCTGTGACTGTGTGTAACTAGTGCCTTTTACACAGAAAACAGCAAGCTGAGGAGCAAAGTTCATCAGTCTGTGCAATACAACGCACTTGTGATAACCTCAGTGAATCTAAAGGAAGTTTAGCCCTACAGTTATGACAGATTGTGTAGAACTGTTTCCTAACCTGCATGTTACACAAATTACCACCTAAAGGCGCTTTAAAATAAGCTACGTTTGCAGAATTTTTTTTCCACAGCTTACATATAGAACATCTTAAAAAAAAAAAAAAAAAAGCTCAAAATCAAAGGGAGAGTTGAAAAACAGACTGCCCTTTACATGCCTGTCTTTTAGCACCATGCATCATCATGAGTGAAAATGAACTCACTTTTTTTTATCTTAGCCCAAATTTGAGAAACTTTCAATGTAAAATTCCCCAAGGCTTCCTCTAGGGCTTCATAAAATAGTAACATGCAGGGAGTGAGGAGGGGGAGAAACAGAGGAAAAAGGAAATGGTATAAATCTGGAAAGGCTTTTCTTAACTGCTCAGATCAGCATTTCCGATATAAGAGGCAAACTATGAAAATAAGTCAGTAGACAAAAAAACACATTTATTTTTAATGGATCTTTCTGAAATTGAGGTAACATCTGTCTAAAGATAGTATGAGTTTCTTCATGTAAACACAGAAATCCCTTGCAATGTGAAGGTCTGTTCATTCCCCTTACTCCACGCCTCCACAACATGGGTATTAATTTGTATATGTTGATTTAAATTAATATAAAATCTGATCTGTTGAGATGAACCCTTTTGTCCTTTGTTTTCCTAATTTTCTTCCTATAAAAAAGTCAGGAGTGTTAAAGAGCTTAAGGTGCTAGTAGCAATCACCCATATTTATGTGCAGCTCTGTTTGCAATATAGGAAAGCCTCTTTCAACACTTACTTTGGATTGCATGGTTGCGGTAGATGTGTACATTCTTATTTTTTAACAGTCCTCCTCTTTGGTTCTTGGCCTTGTTGTACTAAGGTATTTGATCCATTTCAGAGCTGTGGCTGCACTCAGTTCTGTAACCTTACCCGGTCTTTTCCACATATGTGACCGATGGGAAGCTGGTTTCCACTGTTGTATCTGGTGTCTGCTCTGTTCATGAATACTTAATGGCTGCATATGTCAGGGAATTCAGAGGGGGATGTTTCTTATGTGACCGGATCCTAATTTGTACACAGGAAGGATGGTGCTGAAAACCAGGTTAATGCCTGTGTACAAGACCTACTTCTAATACTGCATGTATACAAAAATAATATTTTTCTCTTACTTTGGATACCTTCTTGGAAGTTTTCCTTTGTTTCTTCCTGGGTACTTCTAATTGGGCTAAAGCCATCTTCTATGGCTCTTCGATATTGGCTTCCAAAAGATAATTAAGTAACAAACTTGCATAGGTTTGGAATTACAGTTTGTTAGCTTCCTCTCTATCCATTTCTTGTACTTTCACTTTCCAGGAAATAAAGTTAACGAACCCCTCTGATGACCAGACCACAATCAGTATGCCAGTGCTTGCTGTCGTAAGACTTACTGGAAACCTTTTGTGGCTGTATGCAATGCTGATCGCTCATCGTAAAATCCGCTGTACTCCCAGTGTCTGGGCCAGGGGCAGGGAAGACAGGGGCTTTGAGCTAAAGCAGTTGTTCTGAGTCGGTCTAGCAGCCTGCGGTTGCTGAGAGAAGTCACTCTTTCTCTCTGACCCTTGCTGTCCTTTCATCACTCCCAGGCGCTGAATCCTGCCTCTGCTGATGTGGGCTTGTACTGTCACATCCCTGCATGAGCTGACGATGGAAAACTTGCTATTTTCATATCTGTTGAATTTGTTCTCTGCTTAGATGGGTAGCTACATACGCTTGTGGAGGGGTGTGATGGGTGATAAACTAGCACAAGAAGTGGCACAACTGTGTCATGGGAGGGGACTCCCCCTTTTCGACAGCAGTGCTTGTGCTTTGTTGCCACCATTTCTGGTCCTCAGATGAGTAAGACAGCGTTCGCATCTGTTCTCCACAGCCATGTACTCCCAGCTTTGCATTGCCCACTCTGCTGTTTCAGCACATGGCCTGTTTTACCAGGCGGTGAAACGCATCACAAAACTAAGTGGAGTGGAGGGTTTGTTTTCATCTTGATCAGCATCTTAATGATTACAGACAGCTAGGCCAACAAGAAGGGGCTCTGCGGGGACAGGAGTGAACATGTGAAGCAGTTGTTGCTTAAGCTAGCATTACTGATAAAGAATTGCCAGCTGAGTAAGAGCCTGGTTTTGGGATCACTTCACATTATCCAGTGTGGCCCAAGCTTTGACCTGTGCTTTTTAGCCCTGCTGAGTGTCAGTGAAAGGCTATTGTCAGCTCTTTCTATTCTCACCTTTTATATAGAGGAGCAGATGTTCAGAGAGTATGAACTTTCTTTTTGCCAGCTCCAGAGCACGAGTCGCACTGGTAGCAGCCAAAAGACCCACTTACATGCTAGGATTGACTGATTGTATTTCTCAGGTGGTGCTAGCACCTATGTACAGTAGGATTGACTGATTGTATTTCTTAGGGAGTGCTAGCACCTATGTACAGTAAGACAATTTTTCTCCCTTGTCAGCAGGTTCCAAATTATATATGCTAGCCATCTGCATCTTGCCCAGTGCAGCTACATCTGGAAATAGGGCCCAGAATGCATGATCCATAATAGACTACTGCTGTGGATGTTTTCCAGCATTTTTTGACATATGTAGGAATGCCTGTATCCAGTCTATGACATGATATACAGTGTGTCTGCTTCTATGATGTACCCTGATGTTTAGAACTTCAGACGCTGGGATTTTAGAAAATTGGGAGGCTATGTAAAATAAAAGTAGCACACAGTTAATTTTGATGCATTAGGAACTGGGGCAGAACGATGCCAAAGCCTCAGATACTGTTTACATTTTACTGAAGTGAACTGCTAGAATTGTCAGGAGGGCACATCCTGTGATCCTGTGGCAGTGAGAGGTATACCTCTTAATGTTCCTTTTTTTGTTGCTTGTTTCCTATAGTATGCAGAATAATGCTCTGCATACTATATATAGGAAACAATTATACATAACAATATAAAACAATTGGTCCCTATGGATATAGAAAAGTCAGAATGAAAACTAAGTAACAAAAAAAAGCTTAGTCTATAAGCAGTTTATTTCATTGTTTGATGCAGATATTTACAATAAAAAAGGAAATATAACAACTGATGCAAGCAAAGAAAATTTTTCTATTGTTTTTCTGCATGGAGTTGAGCATCTTCAAAGAGCTCTCCTTTCTTTAAACTGCAGTGTCATCTCAGTGCCCCCACTTTTGAGTCAATATATTTTTCTGTATCAAAAGGACATTGATACACTTGTGGCAAATTCCAGGTTTTACACATGGGTGTGTTCATGTGTGTGATTAACCACGCTAGCACCTTGAAAGTCTTCAGGATAAAGTTCAGAGCCATTTTGCACAGGAAAGGAAGAAAAGGTTGGAAAAGGTGAAAGTCTGAAGATGCCAATTCAGTCTCGTTTGGAGTCTTATTTTTTTTCTTTGCCAAATTTCATTTTACCCATGCTTCAGAATACATAAAGGAGTAGCTACAAAACAGCTTGCAGGTCAGATCTACTAGAATACTCCCGTACTTCCTTCATTATAAAAGCTAAGGTCAGAAGGTTCAAAGAAGGAAAAACTTGTTTCTGGTTTGAACTGAGCGTAAAGGCAAGTATTGATACGAGCTATCCTGATTTCAACCATTTCAGGATTTGAATGTTCTGATAATTACACAAAGATCTGTACATTGTCACTGCAGCAGATGTGTAGAGTTTCTTTTTTCCTTTGTCTGTCTTTCTCATGGGTGGTTACAAGATTTAAGATTTTTTTTCTTTACAGACATAGTAACTTCTTAATTTTAATTTTGTTTTCAGAACCTTGTGTTCAGTAGCCACTGTAAAGCAGTTACTGGCTATTCAGATCATGTCATACATCGAAGGAGATCCGCTACCTCATGTGTACGGTGCTGCCAGGTGACTGAGCTGCCGTCCTTCCTGTGCATAGCCAGTCCACGGGTAAGTCCAAGTTAAGTTGTAAATTATGTATTTTCTATTGTGTTTTAAGTCTTGTTAGAATTATGTCTTAGGAACAGGATGATCTATTACTTTCTTTTGGTTGGGTAAAACTGTTGTGAGGATATCCTTTTGCTACTGTATTCAATAGTGGGTTTTTTTCACAGGGGAAGTGGCTGTAATGTGTACTGAAGGGAAAAGGAAAGTTGCAAGATGCACCCAACAGGAGTTATTCTGAGATGCGTAGATCTCACTTTCTCTCCTAATACCAAAAGCAGTGAAATTATAGAAGAGATAGTCAAGTAGATTATTCCCCAGTAATCTAAGGGGGAGATATAGGTATGATATGAACAGACTGGGGTGATCATTTGGTCAACTCTGACAAAAGGGGGCTGACGAGCAAATCTTTTTTTGAAAAGGATGTTCATTTTCTCTCATTGCCTCAGCTTATGCTCCAAAAAGGAAACACAAAATTGCAATACAGAAGGATTACTCGAGTTGGCATTTTCTAAATCTTTTGGTTATTAAGTGGTACTGCTTGGGATTGTCTGTCATCTGTTAACTGAAGTTTGAAATTACTTTAGCTGAAGTTTCCTGGGCTGACACGAGAGACTTTCATAAGTCTATAGCTATTGTATTCCATGTTGTTGGAACTTGACAAAGCTGGACAAAATGTACTTTTATTACCAGACCATCCAGATGTTATATTCTTTAGTCACTGTTGATGTTATTGCTGTAGGCTTGATCAAATAGGGCTGCATGTGCAATTATAGATTCACATCTGGAGAAGAGTGGATGGCAAGTAGGACTCTGCTTATTAGCTACACACTACTGCTCAAGCTGAATTCATTTGTGCCTGCAGCTCTAGGGGCCAGAAATCCAACTGAACATCTGAAAGTCACATATCATCTCCCAGTCACAACGTATTACCTGCTTTAAGAACAAGCAGTTATTCTGAGAGTAAATTGTGAAAAACACTTCTCCTTCAGATTCCTTTGTTTTGTCACTCTTTGTACCTCAATCTGCATTACAGATGAAGAATATGTTGCATACTTCCCCTACATCACGAAGGGAGGAGAGGGGGGCTTAGAAGGCTGCATATGAAGGGGAAGGGAAAGGCGAGGAGAGATCGTATCTGAAGTTTATTCTAGTGAATAAAAGTTACTTGTTTTGGCTTGGCTGGTGTATAAAAATGATTAAGTGGAGGCATGGCTTTTTGTTTCTAGGAATACAAAGACTTAATTTTACGCTTGTTAGAAACTTTTGGCAGGAGTGTAGAAGGCCTGAAACAGCAGAAAGAGCACATATGTTCTCAGAAACGATAGCCTTCTGTTGTTGTTTGACCTGTGATGAATTTTGGGAAGTTAATGGAGCGAATGATAGAAATAGGAGCGTATGTTTATGTAGCAGCTATGGGTTGGGGGGGGGGGGGGGTAGTGTTGTAGTTTTCTTTCTATGCAGGCAATTTTCCTGAGGTACAGATAAGTCGCAATCACAAAAAAGTAGCTTGGAGGATGGATCTTGCATTCTCATTAAGAAGCTGATTAATTCAGTTGAGAGTAATATTGTTTGGTTTAATTTCAGTAGATCCCAGTGTGCCAGAGGTATTGTGGTGAGACATGGTTTTAGGCATCTCACAATGTCTGAAAGGTTAACTTTGCACGGAGATAAATGCAGGAAGAAATTTAACAGTTACCCTAACTAAACTAGGTTATTGAATTTAAGGTGACAATGCATTCATATATCCCTGTCACTATATTTTTTTTTATGTATTTCTGAACTATGACTGTTACATTCAATCAGTTTGACAACAATGTGTTGACAAAGGAGGGCTTAGTACTAAGGACTATCCTACCTTTTGTTACAAGTAAAACCATAAAAACAAACCTGGAAAAAAAAAACTTAAAAAACTGCACCACAACAAAAAGGAGAGAAGAGGAGCGTGAACAAGCTTGAATGGAAGATTTTTTTGATCGGTTTCAGAAATGTGTTGTTTTTTCTTGTAAGGCCGTGTAAAAGATGCAGAGCTCTACACTGGAAGAGTGTGTATGCATTTAAAAAAGTGTGGACCTGACAGTAAAGATAGTCTTATGTCCTCAGATGTCAGTCAGTGTTACACAGGCTACATGGGAAGATTAGTTCTTGTGAATGTAGAAATTGCACTGAGACACACACAGAGTTCATCTCAAAATTGTCTCCTACTAGCTCTTCCTTTAGGTGAGGTATTACTGAAATATAGCTTGTAGAATTTTATGATGTGACTTTTGTTTTTCTTTTAAAAATCCTAGTGTATGAATCTCCATACTGATTTCAGTAGATAAGCCATGTTTATGTGTCAGAAATTAGTCTGCTCTGTTTTGTGTATAGTGGCTGCCTGTCCTAGGTGTCCTGGAAATAAATATGACAAGTTGTGTGTGATTGAAAGAGTATTTGTTCCAGTCTATCCAGTGTAGAGTTATGAACTGAAATGTGGTGGTTAGTAGTGTCCCTTAAACAACCTGTCTGTACCATCGTTTGTGGTGTACATCAGTGTTCAGGCAACTTGCTTGCATTTTGAAATGAGAGGTTTTGCCCTCTCCCACAAAAGTCAGTCCTGTGCTGTGACTGCAGGTGGCAGTACAAGATAGCATCAACTCTAACAGTATTTTTAAGTAGTAGAAACGTGTACAAAGTCTTAAGACAGTCTCTTTCACTTCGCAGTGTTTCATGTGGCTGTGTGTATAGACCTGTAAGCCAGTTCGGTTTAAAAATAGCTCTTGGCATCTTGCAAAACAATGGCTTTGCCATTATTGCTAAGATTTTGTACGCTTTTTTGGTTTTATTTTGATATGTACTATAATTGTGCTCATGAATCTGTTTAAGCAATTGTTTGGCCCTTGCAAACAGAAGTCTCTGTTTGTGAGATGAATTTGTTCCTATAAGAGCAGCTCCTGTATAACAGGAGTGGACCACAGGCGTCCACCCAGATCTTGCTTAATACCTTTTACTTTGAGTTAGCTGGTAAATGCTCAGAGAGGAGCAGCCAGCATCTAAGATGTCAGGCAGTCTGTCCTGAGATACGGGTTGCTCCCTTCACCGTACAATTCTAAAGTACGATATTTAAAACTGTGGGTGTTTAAACTGTTTTATTGCTTATCATTTAGTTAAGCCATTAAAATATTTTCATTTGCATGATATAATGTTTTTGTGTATATATATATATATATAATTCTCAATATGTAGCAGTTAATTATGTCACGCTAGAGTAAGCTGGAACAAAAAATTAAAACCCATTGAAATACATAAAAGCTTTTCATCTGCAATACAAAGATAGTTTTTTTTTTTTCAGTTGTCCCATTATCACACTAATTCCCACCCCTACTCAAGTCTCCAGATACTCCGCTGCTTACTGTTCACCATCAAACCCTACAGACTCCCGTACTGTTTCTTCTTGCGCAGCACTGCCTCCTTTTTTTAAAATGTGAAAACTTTAACAAGTTTGATTTCCTCTGTGTTTGTTTTTGTTTGTTACATTGGTTTTCATAGTCCCATAGGTAATGTCATCTTGCACAGTGTTAGGATTCATGAGAATGTTTTTAACCTGCCTGAATTACATGGATGATTTTTTTAATTGTGCTTTTGAAATAAAAGCAACAATGAATTCTAGAGTAATGATATATTTGTGTCCTATATTGGTGAAGAAACCTATAAAGCATTGCAAATTTATAACTTCTCTCTGTTATAAGCCCATACTGTAAGGTTAATTGTCTAATATTAAATTTTAGGTTCATTTTTAAGTGAGTTTACAACACGTTATAAAGTCTCTAGATAGTATGTGAAAGTTTCTACTAGCTTTCTTTTGTAAACTTGGTTATAAATAGCTTTTGGAAACACTTACCCCAGAACGTTGGCCCAGAACAGACTTGTATTCAGAAAAGATAGGAAGAAGTTGGCAATCTGCATTTTATTGGAAAGATTCTTGTGCTAGATAGTGAACTGTTGTGTGTTTATATTTGCGTGAAAGTGTTGTAATTGTTGTATTTGCTTGGGATCATGTAGTTTAACTCTTGGTGAGGTATCTAAAGAAAAACGTGGCAGAGTAGGCTGTCCTGGTATGCACCGTGGCTCAGTTAATGCTTTTGGGTTTTATTACTTCAGTATCTTGAAGTTGCCCCTTACCCTGGTAAGGGAGAGGTAAGAGAGAGCTATAGACTATAAGAAGGACAGCCTTATCTGCTGGAATGAACTCTTCACTCGAGGACCTTCCAGCCATTGGGCATAGAGCTGTTTGGCTAACGTGGGCCTTCTACTCTCTGTCCAGATTTGGGTGGATGGGGCAGAGCAGGGGGAGTAAAAAAGCCATTCCAGAATAGCTCACATGGCATGAAATCAGAGTTCCTGTGTTTGCAACACTGGTCTGTCCAGCTGTGTTGTATGTACTGAAGCAGGTAATAGGGCAAGGGATTCACAGAATGGCCAGGAAAAAAAAGATCATCCTGTGCTCACTTGCTCTGTTTCTGTGGTCCACTTCTGTTCAAATTGGCTGTCAAGCCCAAGAAATGTGCTGTTCCAAAAAGGGGCTGTTTTCCTGTTCATTTTTTTTCTTTTCTAATTTATGTATCTTCTTAACTCTAAATTATCATGAGATTTACATATCATCCTTAACAGAAATTAATCTCTGCTAGGTGAATACTTGATTGTGAAGGGCAAAAATAAAAATAAAAAAAAATTCAGAAAAAGAAATCTAGGCAAAAGGAGAAGTGCAGCAAGGATATTGTTCTTTTACTCTCATCTTTGCTACCAGTTGTGTAGCAATTGGCACAAGGCATTGTTTATCAAAAGGCAAGTAGTCCATGCCTGGTTGTTCGTAGTACTACTTTTGTCATGTGGGGAGTTGTTGCATCTTTGCTTCTTTTAAGCCCAGCCTAAGATTGTTTTATGTTTGTACATGTCAGTAATGTTTGTTTTATGTTTGTACATGTCAGTAATGATTTGACCTTTAAAATTTGATCCTGTGGGAAGGTACCTGGGGATGAGGGGAAATCTGAACAAGAATATTGATTATTATTTTACTTGTAGGTAACAGCTGTGCCACTGGAGTTCTACTGCAATGACCGAAGTGCAGAATACGAGCGCAGGGCGCTAAAGGAAGGAGGAAGTCTTGAAGCAAAGCAGTGTGTACTCAATGGAGCCCCTGAGCTAGCAGCTGACTGGCTGAAGCAATGCTCCCAGTTCTTCCCAGAGTATCCAGGAGGGCTGTTAGGGATCAGGCCTCAGAACGGCTGGTCTTTCATCAGGATACCAGGTAGGTTTGGAGGTTATCATGGAACAGAGATGAGATAAATAAGGACATCTGTTCCTTGGTGGTAATTATGCTTGGTTATGGGCTTTTGGAGGGGGTGGTGGTTGTGCATTTGTTTTTCCTCCTGAGTGAAAGTTAACTCTGGTATCTTAAAATACACTGTGATTTCACATCCTCTGGAGTAAAGCTGTCGATGGATACTCAACAAGTCTAATACAAACTTTTCTAACGCTTACAAACCTCTCTTAGCATGTCAGCCCTCCAAATGACTGTAAAGAGATGGATTTGCTTACTAAAGCAGTCCACTCTCACAACCAAATACTATTTGGAGGTTAGAGATAGGAAGATTGCAGGAAGAGTAACAGTCATACCTTGCCTCCTAGTGTGTTGGAAGACCTTTGTATTGACCTAAGAGATCTTTTGTTGGTCTTCCCAGTGAAAGGATAAACATTACTTGTAGCAGTCTACCATGGAAGGGATGGATTTGGGGACCAAGTTCAGAGGAAATAGGCCTGGAAAATGAGGCATGAGGGATTTACTGAGTTTCAGTTGGAATGAGGAAGACTTATTCATATTTCTTGGTAAAGTGAGGAAAAGGTACCAGTGTACTAGTGAAGTAAATGCACTTAATTTTTTCCTAGAATTAGACTAAAGTAATCCAAGATTTGCTAGAATTTGATTGCCAATACTTCAGTGACTTTCATGGGCCGGACACACTAGCTGTCGGAAGATGGTCCTGAGCAGTGAACAGAGTTCTGCAGAAAGTACTAGAGATCTGAGAGATAGCCAAGAGGAAAAACAGCTTACACTGCCAGATGCTAAGTTATTCCCAGACCCTTTTGGGTCAAGGATGTTTGGCAGGGGAAGTTAGTACAGTAAAAGGAAAATGGCCTTTTGCTTGCTACAGTCCGGTTTAAGAAGGTACCTCCTAAGTACTTGGAGTCATTTGAAGCACATGCACATTTGTACCTATGTAACGGAGAAACCATTTTTATGAGCTTGCACTAGATTAATATTCAATGACAGTTGATGATTTTTGTAGTTTCCTCAGGAATTCATTGAATTTTTTATCAATTATTTGGGAACAGAAAATGAATTGCTGGAGCAGAAAGGAGGGGAATAGTAAAGGGATAAATTAAGGTAGAAGGCATGGATAGAGAAATAAAGAAAAGTAGCCAATGTAGAATAGAGAGAGGGCTGCACTCTCTTGAAAATACTTCCATTTTAAGCTGATGACTTTGTCATCAGCAAAAATTTGTAGAGGAATAAAGATGGGGTACAACAAGCTTACAGGAGTGAGCGAATAGGTGCAAGGTTAGGCAAATTGTTGTCAAAGCACAACAAAGAATTTGGCTGAGAAGGTGGTTGGGATGAGTGTGTTACGTAAAGCTGGCTTAATTTAGAAGGTGTTGGAGCTAGAAGTGGATTAAAAAAAAGTAGTTTTGCGCTGCTGTGTTTTAATTAGTTGGAAAGTAGCATTCAAACCTAAACTTATTCTAAGAGGACACATACCACAGCAGGACAGCTCTGTTATACGTGCAGGAGCAGGCACAGTGCATTGTGGAAAGTGACAGATGTGCTGAAGGAGCCATTTGCGAGGCTGAAGCCTAGCAAGTGTTGAATGGAACAGTAGGTGTGAAGGTTTACGGTAAATAGGTGACAAGAAGAAAAGGGTATACCTCTCCTAACCCTGATCTATCCTCTCCCAGACTCGGCGTTCCCAGTACCCTGGCAGCAGGCTCAGCTGTGATCACTGTGGGAATCTCTTGAGGCTTTTCCTGTTCTTTGAAAGAAAAATGGTCCTGGATTAAATGGCAGGAAGTGTCTGAGTCCTTTTAGCATCGATAAAAAGCACTGGCCTCACTGGCTGTTTACTGTGAGAGCCAGCTAGCTCCTCACTGACCCCATTGTGCCGTGCAGACTGTCGGGAGGGGAACCAGGGGTGTCAACTGGAACCCAGACTTTATCTCTCTTTCCTCTGCTTTTTGCATGTCCAGAGGCACTTTTCCTCATTCTCCAGAGAGCGGTGAGCCCAGCTACAGTCATCGGCCAGAGCTCCTGACTTGGGGTTATTTTGAGTCATAATCATTTGCAACTGTTTTTCCCAGGCCATAGGATCCCACTGTATCGCCTTGTAGATAACTTATGTCCATATCCCTGCATGGCTGGAGGCAGGGACTCTTTTTTTTTTTTTTTTTTTTCCAGACTGAAAGCCACACGGTATGATTTTACAGTTACTTTCTTTTTGGTCTGGTTCTCTTTTGTTGTTTATTTCATACAGTGCTGAAGAACCCAAACATTGCGTCCTAGGGAGAGTTCTTTGTGCAGTCCAGGTCCTCTATCTCCTGACTGGCTTAAAAAAAAGTTCCTTTGCAACTAAAAAAAAAATAAATTAAAAAAAAAATTCCAAATACATTGTCATTGTAAGTTTTCACTGTTCATTAAAAATGGAAAATGTAGAATTGCAAATTTTGGAAATCCCATTTAAAAAAGAAGCAAACTGCCTTTTTCTTCCCCCAGGGTAAAAGGGAATGAGAAATAGAAGCAAGAGAAACTAGAGGTGGAATACCTTTTTTTTTTTTTCTTTTTTCTTCTCTTTTGAGTAATTGTGATGTTTTTTCAAAGATGGCATGAATAAAGAAGTACGTTTTCTGTTACAACTTTCCAGAATTTGTCCTTTGAAGCACTAGGTGGCAGACTTTAAGCATGCAAAAATATTTGATCTTGGAAAACACAATGGTATCAAGATAGCATGCTTAAAGATGCCAGGTTAAAGTCAAATGGTTTTCTCTTCCAGAGATGATAAATCTTTTTTGTTAGTTCTGTTTTTCTTTCCTAAAAAAACCTACCTTTCTCAGCAGTGCAGTCTGCTTTGGTACTGAGATATTGGACAAATTATGAACTGTTAACAAGTTGCTAACTTTTCAGACTGTAAGACCATCTGCAAATAAGTTCTTTACTTGTAATTCGCATTTTATTGCTATTTAAAAATAGTAACTTACACAATGGAGACCTAAGGAGCCAGCAGAAAAGGACACGCATCATTTCCAGTTACCAAAACTTAATTCTACCTATTCATGCCTGTGTGAGAAAAACAGTAGCATTTTGCTTTTGGAAACTAATGTGTTAATCTGAGTCAGTCGAGGTTGACTTTTGAACAGACCCTGTTTGTTCTCTCAGCTTCCTTCCAGTCAGATGGGTTTTGGTTAATAATCGTATTAGTTTATCATGTATAGCTAGACTTTTCATGTTGCTTCACTCAATTCATTCTGAAATAGCACGCTGACCAATTAGAATAAAAGCAGAATGTCACAGCTGTATGGATTTGAAGGAAAGAATAACATGTTGTATAAAGAGTAAACATTCCTACTGTGCAGAGTTTTTGACTTACATAGATGTATTTTAAAAGCAAATAACCGTAAGTAATTTCCATTTTTACTTAATTGCCTAAGTTCAAAGTTTTAGAAGTTTAGAAGAATGCGTGAAACTGAGACCAAGTTCTGTGCTAGAGATGAGTGCATCATTATACATTAAGTTGCACTTAGAACAAATGCCAGCCTGAGCTGTGGTCTTGAGTTTTCCTCACAGTATCTCCTTGGCTTGGCTCTCTAGTTGACGGATTCCCTAAGGTAGTTGCTAACAATTCAAGCAATGATGTGGCACTTGCTCCTGGCAAAGCAACAAGATCACCATCAAGAGGGAGAGCAAATTGGAGAAAAAGTGACTATCTAGACAGGCAGACAGGCAAGAAAGAGCAGAGGTCTCTTGTCTCGAATTCTTAGCTAGTGAATTGCAGGAGCATGGCTCTAAACTTACCAAAGAAGAGAGTGTTCACAGCATTGGCTAATGATTTTAGGCAATATTGACAACTCTCAATTTTTTTTAATTGCAGAAAGCAGGACTGTTGGCTGCATCTTCTGATGTCCTAATGTAGATCCCACTAATTCCAGCATCAAGTCCATTATTTATATTTAAGCTAAAGGGTATTTTTGAAAGAGATCTTGACTGAAATACTAAAGTGATGAAGAATCTACCATGGTTCTGGATAGAAGTGTTGCTGACTATTTTTTTCTCACTATTGGAAGGATAAGAAGGAAGTGTGCCTTGTTCTTGCAATTTTAACAAGTCACGGGATACTGTGCCTTTCTCTGCTAGTATAAAGTTCTCTTCTGTTGTTAAAAACCTTTGTCCAAAAGAAGAACCTTGAGTAGTGCCAATTGCTCTTAGAAAAATTGAAATGGATCAAGTTTCTGAACTTCCTCACTGCAGGAAAAGTTTTTTAACACACTGAAATCTTGGAGATTTTTCCTGAACACTTTCTGGTTTCTACACCTTTTCTGAAAGGTGTACTAAACCCAGGCATGTTATTTCAAAATAATCTTTTGAATTAAGTACAGAACAGCAACTACATTCCTGCTTTTCTCAGCAAACCCCTGGTTGCACATGCAAGAATCAAACTTAGCCCTCTGTGCCACGCCACTGCACTTGGGCACTCGTGGACTGTGTTGCCTGCCATGCTCGTAAGATCTTCTTAGGAGCGCTGTTGTGTGATCTGTACTTCTCTGTTCCACTAGTATTAACTTGTTTTTAGCTATATTAAAATGCATGGTGCTCAGAGGAGTGAATTAATTTTTGTACATACCTTTTTTTTTTTAATTGGAATATTGTGCAAGACAGTTAACTGCCTTACAGGAAGCTGGATTTTCTTCAGCCCATCAGTTAATTCATTCTGTGCAATGAGAAGCCTGCAGAAGTGTGTTACCTGCTAGATGTTAGAGAATGGTACCTGCTAGACCTGTCAAATATTTGCGTTCTGTACTAGCCTGCACCATCTGCATTTGTCAACTTTCCGTTTTGGCTGTAAACCTAAATTCAGACATCCCAAAGAATAAAGAATCATCAGTAGCCTTTCCAACAGATAATTTTTTTGGAAGAAAATTTCTCTTCATCCTCTTTCAACAGTAATGTATTGTTTACTGAAGTTTACGTACAGAATGTACAAACAGGAAGATCTCCTTCCTGAAAAATACTTCATGAGCAGTGCTGAAATAGAGAGGACATGAGGTATAAAATCTGAAGGGACTTAAAAGATTGCCATCTGGAAACATTTCTTAAACAACAACAAAAAAAAAAAGTTAAGGCAGTGCTGTGAAGGGGCTGTTATTTTACAGTGACCTAGAGAACTGTTCTTCGCTTTCTATGTTGGTGAGGGTTTGATCTTCAAACTAGATCTGTAGAGGATAAGTCTAAAGCTCAGCAGCAGGTAGCAGCAAATGTTCAAAGGACAGCATTTTAATGTGTGAAGTGGAGAAAAAATTCTTGTGTTGTGGTTGTTTATCTGGTCAGAATGAATCCTTAGATGAGGGAAATGGCTGTCCAAAAAAGGACTGAGTCCATACTTGTGAGGAGAACAATCTGTGATGAGATTTTACTCGTATACACCCATCCCAGCAAACAGAAGTTACTGTTACCAGTGTGATTGTAAGTGTCAGCCAGGAGGGACCTTGCAGTTTCTTCCATCACAACTCATTACTTCAGGGATTATAATGCAGTGAGGAGCTAGGAGAGCTTAGAAGTTAACTTGTTGCATGTAGCTGTTTCAGCTTTATTAGTTATCTGTTTTTCTTCCATTTCTTTTTAGACAAAGAGAGTCTGATCACTGACAGTGGAAAACTTCATGCTCTTGATCTTCTGTTGACACGGCTGAAATCTCAAGGACACAGAGTTCTCATCTACTCCCAGATGACGCGGATGATTGATTTACTGGAGGTAGGAGAGCTATAGCCTACAGAAGACAAATTCTGAAGATGCAGATTTAGCAAGAATGTTTTGGAGAAAATAGTATAATTTGATTGTAGCAAACCTGATGTGAAATTATTATACTGAAGGATACCCCGTAAATGCATTAATATGAGTATGTAAGAGCTGCCATACAAAGTTAGACGTAAGGTCCAGCCTAGTGTCACGCTTCCACCAGTGTACAACAGCAGATGGTATGGGGAAAATGTACAAGAACAGACTTCACAATTAGTCTCTCAGTGTCCAGAAGTTTGCAGCTCAAGGGCTTTCTGAGCCAGATGTGTCTTCCCTATATTCAGTAGTCCTAAATGGATTCTTCTTCCATGAAATTGTTCAGTTGCATCTTGAGTCTTTGTAAATTTTTGTCATTTGCACTGCCCTGTGGCAAGGAGTTGCGTAGCTTAATTATCCTCTTTTGCTGGTTTTGAACTGCTTCCTTCTATTTTCATTTGATGCCCATGTGTCCTTTTATTGGAAGGAAGAGGGAGAAGGGTGATTAATTTTACATTGTTTATGTTGCTTGTAATTTCAGACTTTTACTGTTTCCCTCTATCATCTCATTCCTGTGCAAAAGTTTGGTAGACAGTAATGATAAGAGGTTCTCTGGCATATACAATAAGAAAGAAATTGGGAATTAAGTCATTACTTGTTATTTAAATAGTCAGTCTGCCTCAGAAGAAAAAAAAAAATAAATCTGTATTTGATTAGCAACCATGCCACCAAAGAGCTAGTCTGAAGAGACATTAGTAGGAGAACTATTAATTTGGTTTCCCATTGGTAATACTTAAAATGCTTAGAAATAAATACTTTTATTTCTCTGGGCTTCTGTTGAAGACAGCGAAGTTTGAGTTTTCGGCCGGATCTGAAAAAAAGGAGTATCTTGTGTCACAATGCCTCTGTCCCTTATCAGTGAAGGACTAGTAGTAATAACTTTTATGACTATCTAATTCTGAGTAAGAAAACAGGAGACTTGATGTGCATTAGTTTCAAAGAGGCAATCCTGATAAAGTTTTCTGACTGTGAATACATAGTAGGTGGGAAAATATTTGCATTTGGCAGTATAATTACAGTACTACTAAAACATCAAGATCCTATGATCCTTCAGCCGTTAGTCCTAGGTGTACAAGGGCTTCCTCAGCAGTGTTTGGCGTGGGATACTGTCTTCTCCACAATACAGTGAAGAGAAAAAGCGAGAAGCCTGAAGCAATAGCTGCCTAAATCATGAGTCCTGTATGAGCAGGAGTGCATTTTAAGGTCAGCACTTAATAGGTTGTTAACAAATCACAGGCTGAATTTTGGTTTTGCTGCTGTCAGGAAAAACAGAACTTGCATGGTTGCAATTTTGTATTTTGGCTCTTTGCCCAGCATTGCTTCCTATCCCTCTTTTTTTTTTTTTTTTTCTTTTTTTTTTTTTGCAAACGTTGCACATGGTGCAGGTTTGTTGACACCCTGCATTACACCATGAAGCTCATAAAGCTGAGTGTTCAGTGCTTCTGTCTTTTCTGTTAGCATTCCATTTTAAAAGCGTGGGAGCACACCACTTTGGACTATGAAATAACATGAAGGGGAAAACATTTTATAGTTTCTGAGAAAGTATCAGTGTTGAAGCCCAGAAGAGCACTGACTTTCACGGCACTGCATTCTCACCATGCTTGAGTCATTCTGGTTGTTCGTTTCCTGCATAGGCACTCTGTTGCCAGGGCCACTTTCATTATTTTCCCGAGAGTGATACTTCTGGTGGCTTGGTGACCCCTTACACTAAACAAGATCGGCAGGTAGATTTTTCAAGCAGGTCTCGTATAACTATCCCTATATGAGATTAAAGCCTCCCCCTGAGGCTTCCCCCACCCCATCCCGTCATTCCTTGTGGGAACTAGAAAACTCAGCAGTCATCAAGTGCCTTCCACAATTATGGTAGATACCAGGTATATTACTACTTAAATAGTTTCTTTGCCATCAGAGTACACTCTCTATTTTTTTTTCTTTTTTTAAGCTAAAAGTGTGCCATTTCTGCAACTGATCAAAGCACTAAACTGCTGACAAGTGTAGTATAAGTTGCAATGTCTTTTTTTTTTTTTTTTTCCTTTCTTCTGAATTGAAAGAGTGTACTGTTAGTATTTGGAAAAATCCTGGATAAAAACAGTTCACAAAAAACGGTGTTCATACAAGCACTCTTACACTACTGTGAAGTATCCTTCTTGATCAAAGGAAGGTGGATGGAGGCAGACCAGAACCTGTTAAGCAGAATGTTGAACAGACGATTAGCTAAAGGCTAGTACTAAGCTAGTTTGCGGGGCGGGGAGGAACAACCCATGAATGCCAGTTATTACAGGTGTAGAATAGCTTATTCTTTTGTAATTTGTGCCTTAGTGGAAATGTGTAACGTCTGGATAAGGATAAATGCACCTGATGGAATGGAAGAAGTTGTTTTCTATTTGTGCTGAAGTTTATTTAGAAGCCACTAATGAAGAGATGGTTAGTAGTGAGATGAGGGAAGACTAAATCAAGATGTTGAAAGGTTGAATCATCATAAACGCAGATAAAGACCGTAACTAAGAAATGGAAGGAAAAGGCCCTTGTGGTAATAGGATTGGTCAAATCTGGAGAAAAGGTCACATAGTGCCTAATTGACCACTGTATCTCTCTGGTTTTAGTTTGTGACAGGAACCTGTCATAGAAATGGAATAAATCAATAGTAAATTAGGGCTTGAGTGTCTGTATGGTGAAGTAGCTGTTCTCTGCTTTAAACTTCTGTTGTTGTACTCCAGAAATCATACTAGCCATGAGCACTGTTTAGTAGAGGTAGACCAAGTGTGACTTTGGCCATTTCTACATTAGTTTTATTTACCTGTTTTTCATCTGCCATACATTGAAGCTTCTTTCCATTACAACAGTCTTTTTCCCGGGTTCCTTATAGTGTAGCAGCTCTTTCACCTCTTCTGCAGTAGTGAAGAAGAGCAAAAAAGGAGCAGGAGCCCTGAGGGATAAGTGAAAAGGAGAGCTGAGCATGGTACTGTCAGGAGGTTCATTAGAGTGGAAGCACTGCCATGGCTTCTCTCAGGACATCAGTTCTGGATGTGCTGAACACTGCAGCTTGGAGCAAAATGAATCCAATAGTTCTTGCTGTTAAAGCGCCATCTGTTTCCTTTCTGTCTTCATTTGCAGTCACAGCATCTCAAAAGGACACGTGCACTAGTAGGGTTAAATCTAATGAATGTAA
Source organism: Nipponia nippon (assembly GCF_047370975.1). Taxonomy (NCBI): domain Eukaryota; kingdom Metazoa; phylum Chordata; class Aves; order Pelecaniformes; family Threskiornithidae; genus Nipponia; species Nipponia nippon. The sequence goes on along the minus strand of NW_028262291.1, from coordinate 29,053,686 downwards.
CTAGTAGGAGTTGCATCTCATCAGCCAAGGATCACATTGTTAAAATACCAGAGGGTGTCTTTCCAGAGAAACTCTATGGATGTCTGTATAGCCTGAAGAGCTTTCTATGTAATTCAGATTTTATTGATAGTTGCACAGGTATCAGAAAATGCTGAGTATCTTCGAGCATGAAAAATGTCTCTCACTGGTAAAAGCCTTTGCCTACAGCATTCCTGGTTGATGCCATTTGATTTGCATCCCAGGCAATGGTTTCAGTTCTGCTGCTGGCATGAGCTGTGGGCTGATGCACCGATGTAATGTTCCGAGCGTTCTTGTATGCGGTGAGATTCACAGGCTCATTACTAGCAAGATAAAGCCTGGACAGACGTTAGTGTACAGTACCGGGTTTTTAAAACCACTAGTCAAATGGTTTAAAATTGACAGGGAGCAGATACAGTTGGTTTGTTAGGAAAGGTTTGCTTATACAGTGAAAGCTCAGGATTTAGTAAAAATTTAGACTTTGTGAAAACAAACTTCCTATATTAGTGATTTTTATTTACTTATTTATTTATAGAAAAAGGCATGTACCATATCCTTGTCTGCAGTGCAGCAAATGTGTCCCCAACTCGGAACTGACATCGTTATTTATGTCTTATATGAAATGCAAAAACTGACATATGATTGAGTAGCTTTAATTTCTGAATTTCTATTATTATAAAGTATTGCTAACATAAGATTGCTAATAGAATATTTATTGGTGACATTTAGGGAAATTTTTTTTTTCTAAGTAGCAATTCTGCTTTTATTATTTTTTTCTGGAAGAATCAAGATTGAACTGTTTCAAGAGCAACTATATTTTTCTGGTGTGTGTTCTTCGCAGGAATACATGGTTTATAGGAAACATACCTACATGAGATTGGATGGTTCTTCAAAGATTTCTGAACGAAGGGATATGGTAGCAGATTTTCAGAACAGGTAATATATTTTATAAGGTGTTTCTGTGCTAAATTGTGTGTACATAGAGAGTTGGTATAAGATGTAATGGAAATAAGTGAAATTTGCACTTAAATTATCTTTCCTGATATCAAATGGACCTCATTTATCTTAAGCAGCTTCTAGGTGGTTTGCTGACCAGGAATCACTGGTGTTGAATGGAACCCAGCTGTATTTAGGAATTTGTCATCTGTGAAACAGTATTGGAAGCAATTTTAGTGTACCCACCTATCGTGCTTCTTGCCATTTGAAATATGCTATTGCTTTTAAAGAAGCTCAGTAGAAAGGCAGCAAATGTTTGTTGGTTATTGTATGCTCTGATAATTGACACTGTAAAGATGAGACTGAAAGTCTTGCGTAGTGTAGAGCTTTGAAAGTGACCTAATTTTCTGCAAAACAAACCATTTAAGCATGTTTTATTAAGAAACCTTAAACTAATACACAAGTGATAAAATGGGGATTTTATTAGATAGTAAGATATGCTAACCCTTTTCATTTAGTAAACCAAAATGGATTCTTGCAATTTTTACAAATGCATCAGGAAAGACGAGTATGTAATCATTGTATTATAAGTTAATTTGTCTCCACTAGGGCTCATTATTTATGATGATTGAATTTATGGTTATTAAGTTTTCCTTTAATCATGGGATATGGCTTGATATGATGTCACTTTGGTATGGTAGTTCACAGTAAGGATATCCTTCCTGGATGTTGATGTGAGCTTGTAAGAAGGTCACTTTTCTTTTTCAGAGGAGTTAGGTTCTTAGATTGTTGTTTATTGCAGGGTGAAAGCAACATTCTAGACTAGAGAATAGTCCCTGCATTAGCGGTCCCAAGGTATCATAGCTGAAGATAGGAGGGGAAGCCAAATACAGCCTTTCAGGCCACTGGTTCATGAGGTTTAAAGACCTGAAGGACTGTGGTGCAAAGATGAGTCTTCTAGTGAACTCCTCAGAGTGATAAAACGTGAAAAGAATGTGTGCCACATACCTGAAGTGAGAGGACCATGCAGTAGCGTTCTGCCTGTTTCCAGGTGTCAGAAACAGGTTCCTTGCAGGTTATGAGGTCTTCCTGGAATCCTGACTCTGCTTCCTGTAAGGTCCTTTAGCCAAAAGAAGTGAAGAAATTTGTTTTTATTAATGAACAGAATTTGGTTTTATTAAGAATAGAACAGCTGAAAAAAAATCATCATTTCAGCAGGAAATCCCTTTGAAATATAGGTCAGCCAGTCTAAACAAGAATTCCTATTGAAATGTTAGTTGAGTACCTCTTATACATGATTTACTTATGAGAAGTATTTCCAGGAAAAAAAGCCTGACTGAGACTAAACTATCCTGCAGGATATCCTAGCAGGGTGCTGAAAAGATATAGCTATGGAATGATAATTTGTTCCTGTAGTCTGTGGCACTGTCCACTTTTTCCTTCCCATATGGCATTTCCAGAAGCATTTCACAGCTGGATGTTCTGGTGACTATCTATATGCACGTTCCACTATTGTTACAAGACTGAAAAGATTTCCTGGCCAAGGATTACCTACACGGCGATGAGGCACCTGCTGACCCCTTTGGCTTTGCACCTGCAAGATAAAGTCTAGAGACTGACAGCTCAGCTTCAGTTCCTCCCAGCTGTCCATAGCTCAGGGTGGATTTTTGTACTTTTAGATTTTGGACTGCCAGAAACATTCTATTTCTAATTTTAGAGTTTTGGGCACTTTTTTGTGTGTGTGTGTTAATTCATAGTTTTCATAATTATTTCTGTTGTCTATTGGCAGTTTCCTTGGGGGGGTGGGGGGAAATCTTACCTTGGACCAGAACGGGTTCTGTGAGAGTCTCTTTTTATGATACAGCCTTGCCAGGTACTTGTGAATGTCTTGAAGTTTGAGTCCTGCGAAAAGAGTCAGTTCTACTTGACCTTCAAGGATATGGATTCCAAAACCCTTAGTTTTTTACATTTGTTGAGTTGTACTAGCATATGCGTAATAGCCTGCAATACACCCACGCTTCCTCCAGGAAGGGCAAGAAAGACCCTTTAGATTTGATGAGTGGACTTTCAAGGCCAGACTGCTTACACATAGTTAGTCAAGAAGGAAATGTCCCATGCTGCTCATGCAGCAAGAGTTTCTGGTGCTTTACTAATTCTGCATGCACTAGCATACAGACAGTGTGGTACCAAAAGGACGTGGCGTTGCAGGGTGTCTTCTCGTAAGCAGAGGGCCTTGCTCTGTCACTGTCAAAGGACAGCATGTCAACCTCTTTGGAGTCCTTACTAGTACTGTCTGCTTTGTTTGCATCAACCTGTTCACAGATCCGTACGGTGTTAAACACTTTCAAATACTGCTGACCCCCCAGTGGCACTAGTGATGTTCACAGCCTTAGCAGAAATCCTGATTTCGCTGTTACCATTTGAGTTTTCATCAGTACTTGGTCATCCTGCGTATAGACCTGTCTCCTTGTTTGTTCTGTTCAAAGCACCAAATTTAGAGCAAAACTTGCATCTCTGCAGTTCCAACATTTATTTTTCTTTTTTTATCAATTGAGCATTGTTAAGGCAAGACTTTTTTAACATTGGTCAGTTCTGTGAAACAATAAATTGTTCTTTGTCCGTATGAAATCTTAATTTCCAATGTAGGCAAGATAAGCCCTGGTTTGTTTTGATAGAGATTAATAAGCTGCTATTGCAAACTGAATGTTTGCATGTTCCGACAGTCCTGATTTGTAGATTAACTTCTCTCACTCAATCGTATGGTTTTTTTTTTTCTTGACCATGAATGAACAGTACAAAATGTTCTGAAGTGTTCAAGTAATAGAAATAGCCCTGATTACTTTATATGGGTCAAAAAGTTTACTTCTGTGGTTATTTCTTTTTCATCATGCACAAAATAATGGGCTTTTAATCTCTTTCCTCTACAGGAATGATATTTTTGTGTTCCTGTTAAGCACAAGAGCTGGAGGCTTGGGCATTAACCTTACAGCTGCAGATACGGTAGGTGAAGTTTGGTAAGGTAATACAGAATAAAATCTTGGCTTACTGATGTTTAGTTTTCAGTATAAATATTTCTTTGCTTTTCCAGCCTCATATGCCTCCAACCACCGTTTTTCCTAAGCTGCTCAACTCCTGCCTCCGAGCCTCACAATTTATGTAGGAAAATTGGTCTGTCTGTGTGAAAGTTGGCACTCTCTTAGCCATGCTGATCAATATTTTTTAGTACTGCCATTCACATCACGAAGTTGCATAACCTTGTATTTACGATATAGTATTACCTCGATGATAAAGTTCTAGAATATTGGACACTTGGTACATGGTGTTTGGTTGCAGTTGGAAACTTCTTCCTTCTCCCTACATACTTTATTACCAGAGTCTAGAAAGGAGTTGGATGACTGAAGGGGTCTACAGATGCAAATGGTGCTTTCATACGGTGAACGCTGTTCCATGTATGACTGTTTGCTCTTAAGGTTCAGCTGCAAAGGAATCAGTAGAACAGGTGTCGGTTACCCTTTTTTCTGTGCACAGAAGAATGAAGCAATGCCTCTAAAAGTACAAAGTCATTTGTAGTTGTGATTCATCTGGTCAGGAAGGATAAATTGCTTCCCCCCTACTCACCCAAGGTGTAAAGGCATACTGATTTAGGTGAATTGCAAGGATTTGCACTCTGGAGCAGCTGCCACTAATGACTAGGGAAGGAATACTGACGTACATGAACCACTTATCTCTTCACTAACAGCCACTCTTGTGCTTCTAACCCAATACCTTGTGTGCATGCAGATTTGACCCCAAGACAGACTGTAATCCTTAGCCAGAGAAAACCAAAGATCTCTGAATCAAAAATATTACTTTTTTTTTTTTAAATACCCCATCATATCTTGCTGTCACTTAAAAGAAATTGGAAGAAAGCAAGTGTCTGTGGGATTTTCAGGGTTGAAAAGTTCTCTTGATTGAAGTTGCTTCAACAGAGGAAATAAACAGATGGAAGCACAGGCATGCTCCTGCAGGCTCCTTGCACCAGCATTTTTAGTTCTGTGTTTTTGTAACTTTCTGAATACTTTGCTGTCTTAAGTTTTTTTTCAATGTTTTTTTGTATGCTTACTGTGCATAAAGTACTGTTGGAATGATAGGGCAATATGACTGTAACGTGGCATTTCAGTTTTCTGTAGTAAAAGCACTAGACTAGACTAGACTTTATCCAGGTTTGAAAGAAAAAAAAAATTGGAGTATTCCCTTTCATGTGAAATTCTAATTTGATGAGCTTTTTCTTCTTAAGGCAAGTAACACTAAAATGGGTTCATGATGTGGTTAGCCTATCATTAATTACATGACGCTGATTTAACATGGTGACAAACTTAGGAATTTTGTGCCTCCAAAGCAGATTTGTTGAAGAAGATATTGAAGACATTCTGTGGAAGTTGGAACATTCACAGTGTCAGTTAGTTTGAATTCATCTGAAATGCAATGGAAAAGACTTCATAGGACTGGGCAAAGCTAGGTTAATACAGCCTGCAGTGGGGCGGTAATTCTGTGGGGCGTATAGCAGAACTTTTATCAGTATACTAGATTTTTGTTTGTTTAGTCACCATGTGCTCTAAATGTATGGCTTTACTTAATCGTTTCTCTTCTGGTGTTCTCTTGCAGGTAATTTTCTATGACAGTGATTGGAACCCAACAGTAGACCAGCAAGCCATGGACCGGGCACACAGGCTGGGTCAAACAAAACAAGTCACTGTGTACCGGTTGATATGTAAAGGCACCATTGAGGAGCGCATCTTACAAAGGGCTAAGGAAAAGAGTGAGGTAAGAACAAAGAAATCATCTGGAACAAGAAGTTACAGAAACAGTATCAGAAAACACGTATCAAAATGAATGAAGAAACAGAAAAAGTATCTGCAGGGAGACAGAAGAGAAGCCAAAAGGGAATGTCTTTGTTCAAATAAACAAATCTGCTAAAGCTTGTTCTCTTTTGCTACGTTACAACTCTTCTTTGTTTTTTTGTTTTGTTTTGTTTTCTTTAATATAGTTGCAGTAATAGAGGTTGAGTGAATGGCTTAAACTGAGACACTGACTCAATATGGAGATCTAGTTTTCAGTCAGGGAGACTAAAAATGTTGTATCCTTTAAGAATGTGATCTTCATGATCCTCTGTGCAGATTACTTGAAAAATTGGACTGGCAATTTATATCTGACAGGAATACTGCTGTGTTTTTTCTTTTTGTTCAGCAGTATATTAATACTATTATCATTTGTTGTTTATTACATGGTGCTTTAGAAGAAGTGCAACTTTGCACAAGGGATGGCAATTTTCTGCTTTCTAGCTTGGTTGCTTCTCATATTTTATACTCTTAATTATACTCTTAATAAATCTTCCCTGAAATTTTGCTACTAACTTTGGTATGATAGAGAAGTTGAATCAATTCTGACTTAAACAGATGCGCTGGCATCTTTTTTTGGCTGGCTTTCAGTGAAGGGTAGTGAGAATGGTTCATGGCTGCTTTGAGTAATTTTTCCTTTTTTTTCCTCTCGATTTTTCCTTCTAGATCCAACGAATGGTGATTTCAGGTGGCAATTTCAAACCTGACACTTTGAAGCCAAAAGAGGTAGTCAGCCTTCTGCTGGATGATGAGGAACTAGAAAAGAAATGTATGTGAACTTTGTGTTGCAGCATTTTCCCCATCTTCCACTTCATTAGCTTATGAAATCTGTGTTTTTATCTCTACAAACACATGTATTGCTGATAACAACTTCTGTTTCCTGGCTCTTTTTGTATTGCCAACTCTTCTTAGTACAAGCTGGTTTCATATCACTGCTGAGCTGGAAGATGAAGTTGTGCAAGAGAGACATGATGATGTGATAAAGTTTTTATTGGCACTCATTCAGGATCATTACATTGTTCCTGAATGACAGAGCTTTGACAAGAATTATGTAGGTCATGACAAGAAAAGTATTAGTAAAAATGCTGTATTTCATCATACTTTTGAAGCTGTCTTAGAGGTATATGCTTTTATGTTGCTTGAAAGAAGAATTTCACTGTAAGACTTTTTAGTAATTTGGATACAAATAGTTCTAAGACAATAGTGTTTTCAATGTGTTTTAGTTTTAATACAGATGACTTTTCTTCACAGTTCTGTTAGAACTAGAAATTCGTGTAAGATTCACAAAAGGATATGAAATATCTTTCCAGTGGTGACAACTTTGTATTTCTTTTCCAACAGTGCGCCAGCGTCAAGAAGAGAAGCGACAGCAAGAAGAAACAAATCGTGTGAAGGAACGTAAACGTAAAAGGGAAAAATATGCTGAAAAGGTACTTTGATGCAAAGAGGTTGCCTGTGTCAGTGATAGAGCCAGAAGAGCTTCAGGGTCACTATGATGTGGTGTGGAAACATTTTGTGCAAAGGCAGTCTAATGTGCAAAGCCTTCTTCCCTTCACCATTGAACATCAATCTGTGGCACTTCCTTACACAGAAGAGGGATATTACAAAATACGTAGTGCATGGTTATCTGTATTTTAATACCATTACCAACTTGAAAAATAAGGAAGTACTGCATACCCAAACAACACTGTAGATCGCCAGTAGCCTACAGACAGCAATTTGAGGACTCATGCTTGAAAAAAACAAAATGATCAACTGATCATTCTGTAGCATATAAAATGGTGACTTAAGATTTTGTTCTGCAAGGACAAAAAGGGAGTGTAAATGAAGCACCAAACATAGATAAAACCCATATAGCTATGCGGCTTCTGTGGAACAAGGGAAGATCAGTTTGTTTAAAAAAGATCCTTAAAACTAGTTTATGAAAATTCTGAATTTCTGAGACAGGGAGGCTTTGCATTAATTAATTGGAATTTTGTGTAATGGTAAAGAATTTCAAGCTCGTTCCAAAATGTAGTGGAAATCAAAGTAATTCTGTAAGAGTAATTCTCCATCATTCCAGCTATTTTAGGAAGGGGGAAAAAAAAAACAAAAAACAAAAAACCACTCTACTTAAATTTAAAGAAGGAGCCTTTAAGGGATCTGTTACTGTGTCCTTCAGAAACTTGTTTTGGGAAATTCTGGACATGGTGTTCCTTCAGTTATAATACTGTATTGCATGTTGTGATTTTGGGTTGCTTATTCCCTTTTTTCTGTTTTATTGTCTTTTTCATTCCTGGTATTGTTTTATTTATTTCAGAAGAAGAAGGAAGATGAATTGGATGGGAAAAGAAAGAAAGAGGGCGTGAACCTTGTGATCCCATTTGTTCCCTCAGCTGATAACTCCAACCTGTCTGCTGATGGGGATGATTCTTTCATTAGTGTAGACTCTGCCATGCCCAGCCCTTTCAGTGAGGTAAGACTCACTGCTGCTTCAAACTATATACTATTTCAGTTGTGGCCTTGCATCCTGTAGCTAGTGTAGAATTTTGAGTATGTGGGGAAGTGAGGTGTCTTAAAGGTGAGACATGGAAATGAAAATAATTTATTGAAAACATAACAGCTGCTAATAAGCTGCCCTACAGCTCCTCACGTTATTTGAAATTCCATTATTCCCCTCTTCATTTGCTCTCTGCCTCCCGTTTCTTACAGCGAGTTCATGCCCTGACTCTCCTCCTGAAACGCCCCTGAAGTTTTTCCATTCCTGCCTGCAGTTCCACTTACTTTCTTCCTACTTTCTTCTCCTTTTCCTGCCTTTGTCATGCTCACATTTATAACCATGTGCCTTCTTCCATGCTAATACCTTCCATAGCAAGAACAGTCTCTTTCTGCTCCTGAACCAAACAGTATCCCTCAAATAGCTCCTTGGCATTCAGTTTCTTTGCAAATACTCCTCACTAGTCTCATCTACATCTCCTTCTCTGCTTCCTTCTTTGCTTCTGATTCTGAATTAGTGTGGTTTTTCTCTGGAATTTATATTGTAAATTCTCAGTGGCACACATCTTCTTTTCCTTCATCTTTTTGCAAAGAACTGCAAACCAGTTTTGGCAGCACATATATTCTGTTCTATAGATTTCTATGTTGTGTTGTTCCCTTACTGACAAAGATTTTCATTAGCAGTGGTAGTAGGTTAAGAATCCTATTGTTTTCTCCCTTGCAGTTGAAGATGCACAGTTGAACAGCAGATGTTAAGTAGCTCCTGGAGGTCTTTACTGCTGCTCAGCATGTAAATAGAGGCTGTGGTGTGATTAGGCAGATTATGTATCATGCTGCTAGTCTCACATAGAGAAAACGAGAGAGAACAGAACAAGTACCAATTAATTGCCTGTGATTGTGTCTTCTAAAGATCTTACTATGTTTGTACCCTAACCTGAGAAGCTAACGGCTTTGTTCTCTGTCATGTTTAGATATCCATCAGCAGTGAATTACATATGGGCTCTATCCCTCCCGACGAGAGCAGCAGTGATATGCTTGTGATTGTGGATGATCCAGCCTCTTCAGCACCTCAGTCAAGGGCAACAAACTCTCCTGCTTCCATTACTGGCTCAGTTTCAGATACCATGAATGGTCAGTACTTTTGCCTTGACTTACTACTAAGATTTACTAAATGTTGACTTTGGCTAGGTGATACATTTCTGCGTTTTAACCAAAGTATATGCATAGTTGGCAAGATTTGGGGAAAAAATTGCCTTTTCATTGAGAAATTACTTCTGATTTGATAGGAAATCTGTTTGTAGTCTGTCATTCACCCCACTTTTCCTCTTTTCTGTGTTAGTTACTCTTAAAAGTTTTTTCCTTTGTTCCTGTGTTATAGAGGGCTCTCCTTCCATTATGTCCATATTACCAAATTACAGACAACCATAGAACTATTAATCTCTAAGCTTTTCCTTGGATTTGCTGTTGGGCTAATAATCAGTTCTCTATTTCCAATGGGTGATTGGAGCAGCTGTAATTCTAAATAATGGTGAATGTTTTTAACTACCATAGTTTTCTACACTGAAATAAGTAGAGCCATAGTTCTTGACGAGTTTCTTTAGAGATAGCAAATGGAAGAAACTTCATATCTATCTTCAAGTAAGAAAATGCTTCATCCTGAACTAGAACCCAGAATCCTCCACTTATTTATGGGTTGGATTTGTAATAATAATAGTTGGAGTTAATAAGATGTGGTTAATGAAGAGTGAAGTTTTGTATACATAATTGCTTTTCATGGGATCACTGCTTGCTAACAGTGTCCATATTAATGTAAATGAACAGTATCAGTTAATAGGAACAGTATTAATGTAAATGGTAGGTAGTTCTGATGCTGTATTCATTCGTGAGTAGGCAGAAATACTATAGCAGTTATTGTTTTAACATTCTTTTTTTGTTAAGGTGTTTCAATGCAAGATACACCTCTCACTGGGAGAGGCCAGTCAGGTCGGAGCCGAGGTCGTCCTAAAGGTTCGGGCAGTGGATCAAAAGGCGGCACTGGGAAAGGCAGAAGCCGGAAATCGATAGCAGGAAGTGCAGCTGCAATGGCAGGTGCCAAAGCAGGGGCAGCAGCAGCCTCTGCAGCGGCATACGCAGCGTACGGGTACAATGTCTCTAAAGGTATGTGGGGAAGGGGAGGCAGCAGACTATCCAGAGCAGAACCAGCCACATGAATTTGGGTGATTGTTGTTTACGGCCTGTCAAAAAATAGATAAAAGGTGGTGTATTGTTGGTATTGCTTGTCCATTATATTTTGAGATCCAGGCAATACACAATATGACATGGTAATGGTGTGAGAGGATAGCCAGTTTCACCGCAGATGACCTTGAGAGGCTAGTCCTGCAGAATTTTCATCTGCCCTTTGAATCATCTCATACCAAATATTTTTCCTCTTTCTTGTTTTTTATTTTGGTGTCCGACAAATTGGATAGTGTTGTTTATCCCATGGGCATGGCTGTGGCTTTCCTATACTGCTGTCACATTGAAGTTACAGCATCAGGTTCCAAAATCTGCTAAACTGATGGTGATGGAGCTTCAGCTTTACACCAGCTGAAGGTGCCCAGGGTATAACTGCAAGATGATTTGTATATTAAGGACATCCCTCTTCATTAAACTCTCATAAATGATGAACACAGGCTGGTCTTAGGACTGATTGTTAGTATATTGCTTGTTATTGAAGAACCACAAGTGGAATAATATGCTCACATGGCATTTGATTCTCTTTTCCATTGCTAGGTATGTCTGCAAGTAGCCCTCTACAAACAGCAATTATTCGGCCTTCTGGACTTGCAGATTTTGGACCTTCAAGCGCCTCTTCTCCCTTGAGCTCCCCTTTGAGCAAAGGAAACAGTGTTTGTGGGACCCCCAAAAGCTTAAACCTGACCAGCAGTCTCATATCAGAAACTCCAATTCGGAAGCAAAGCAAAGGTGCCCACAGCTCAGGTGGTCGGTAGTAATTTTGAACCCCCAAAGCTTGTCTGAACTGCGTTGGCTTTCAGAGTAGACCACCCTGCCAGGTTAAGGCATGCAAACGAATGCCTTGTTGCTGTCCAGCACGTGTGTGAAAAGAAAATCAAAGCACAATGGGAGTGGGTGGTTTATGTGAGCACTTTGATTATGTGTATTCCAAAAAACTGTCTTTGCAGACACTGCGAGAAGGAGGGAAAGGAGTCTGGGGTAACTGGGAGAGTGTCAGCTTGTGTTTTATTGACACGTCTGACAAAGATTCCCAAGAAAGCATCCAGCTACTCCATGGAATATCCTGCAGCTGTGTGTGCTTGAAGTCACACCAATATACTTTCTCTCTTGTAGCTTGGGGTGGAACCCAGCGTTAGTTTTATCCTACGAAATCAGTATCTGAAACCCAGGAGTACCCTGTAGAGTCAGAAGACATTTCTGTACTGGCAGCTGGTCAGTGTACATGTGGGGGTAACTGGGGGCTAAGCTGAAGATATGTTGTGTGATCAAAAAAAATCTTGGATTCTTCTAGTGTCGGCCTCTGGGTTCTCTAAAGGTTTGAAATGCGAAGGAAGGTGTCTCAGGTGGTTTCCAGGGAGTGGACTCTTTTCAGCACCATCTGTCAGGACAGGTTTAGAGCTGCAGAATACAGAGAGCACTGACAGGCCGAGTGAGAGCAACAGCTCTGCCTCTGCTTCACGCAGTGGATGAAACCACAAGCCTGTGGTTTAGTTTACATTTCAGAGTTCTCATCGGCACGAGCACTTCCTGTGTTGCGAATGATTTCTCTCACTTTTGAGATGTGCAGAACTCGTAAAAGCTTAGAAACAAAGTAAGGCTCTATTTGTACAAATCTCAAGAAGAGGGAAAGCTGCAGTGCCGAGGAAGAGTTTGCTGCTGTTCCTCTCACTGTGCCATAGCAGAGTGTGGTTCTGTAGCTTGTAGGCTGCGAGGGGAGCAATGAAAAGCAGTCCTGAGAGAGAGAGAGAGAGAGAGAGAGAGAACTGTGCCATTCCCCCTTCCAGCCAAATCCTGGGAAAAAAATTGTCTCGTATCCCAGCCATCCATTGACTGTTCTTCCAGTGTGTTTTCCCTTCGTCTCTGTGATCATCACACATACTAGCTTGGTTGAGTTACTGCGGTGTGCGGGTACCAGCAGCCGTGTCCCATAAGGCTGATAGAAGGCAGTGCTGCCAGTGCCCATCTGTGTTCTCATTCTCTGGTTGCTCCTTCCCTGTTCTCAATGCACAAACCCCCCCATAGCCCCTTGCTTTGCTGTAAGCGTTGTCTGCATTGCACTGAGATTTAGGCGTGGGGCAGTTCTTCTGTCTGACACGTTGAATTAAAAGGCTGTTCTGCCGGGGCACTTTCATCCCTTGAGAGAGAAGCAAGTTGAGTTGCAGGTCTGGGCTGTGACAGCGGAAGATGACTTTTTTTATTGTTTTGTTGTTTGTTTTTTTTTTCCAACCCCAAATCCTTTGCCTGGCGTCCTACAGTGTGGAGCGAGTGCTTCCTGTTGGCTCTGCCTCTAATTTGCACACCTGAAAATAGCAGAACTGAGCTTAGTTAGGTTGATTTTTAAACAGATTTGCAGGGGATAATTGAGGGGGAAGTGGTGTTTAATTAACTCATGAAGACTTCCCCCTGCCCCTCTTATTCACATGTATATATGATATTTAGAGGGAATCAGACAAATGCCAAGCCTTTTTTTCTCTTTGAATGTGCTGTCTATTTTTATAACTGAACTTGTACATATGTATAAAGAGAGAGACATCTTTCTTTTACTAACTGGAAAAGAAAATCTTAAATAAAATGGAGTGAGATAATTTTATGTAAATCAGTGTCTTTGTGTTTTTTATGCATATAGCTGTACGAGTGAGAGGATTAGGGAAGAGAACATGGAGGGTGTGCACCTGGAAATGCATCTAGAGACACATGCTGCTCAATATAATGCTCTACAGCATCTGCACTCTTCCGAGTGTCACGTTTGTAACCTTTTTCAATTACAATTGTACACTTATCACATGTCTGTATTCACTGATTATCTTGTAATCTATTTTGGAGTAGGTATGCAGAAGATCACAAGAAAAGAGAAGCAAGTATAATATGTGTAATTACATAGTACCTGAACTATGATGGTTGAATTCAATACAGTTGATCGTTTTGGGCCATCATTCTTTACAGGTTTTCCTTTTTTTTTTTTTTTTCCCGTTTTTTTTTCCAGTGGGAGTTGAAAGGACTTTTTTGTGTGCAGTCTTGATTTTCAAACTGCTAGACAGTTGCATCAATTGTAATCCAAAGTGGAGAGAAAAAAAAATAATTTGTAACTTGAAAAGATTGCACGAATGTAATATGTACTGTTGCATGCTATACTTTTGGAAGATTAAATTATTTATGTTTTAAAAACTGATAATATAAAAAATATATTTAAAGTAATTTAATCTTCAAAATACCAAATGACATCACAAGTTGTGGCAAAAGTAGTGGTAGCCTATCTGCTTGTGAAACATGCCTCAGGCTAACAAATTTAGGAACATCTAATGTAGCAGTAAAGTAAATGAACTGCTAGAATGTATCCAGTTCAATTTCTGTAAAAAGTTAAATTTAAACAGATGGATTCTTTGTATTATGAATCATAGGAGAGCTGAGATTCTGTGATATCAATCAAGGAATTAGGAAGAATTCATGTGACGACAATTCTATTCTAGTTACTTGATTTGGGGAAGGAAGTAGTGGTAGAAAGACAGAGTGTGGGAATTTTTTTAAGAAGGTGGAGGTAGTTTTGTGATCAACACTATGGGGAACACTTCTATTGAAGTGAGTAAAATGGACATGCACACTGAAGCTTTGTTCTTTGAAGTTTCAGTCTGAGCATCTTTTCACTTGCTGTGTTGTACACTTGTCTTATGGATTAATGGCAGAGAAAGTCACTTTCCTTTGAGGGATCAAGGTATTTGTTAGTGGCAGAAACAAAATATTGAATGAACTGAGTTTGTGTTTTAAGCTGGAATGGTGAAACAGATGTCAGTATGTTTTGGGGGATGTTGGGAATGCTGTGTATTCCTCATGCTATTTGATTATAGCATTTTACTCACCAATTACTACGAAACTGTTCAGTGCAGTTCACTGATCAATACTACCGTTGAAGACATTTAAAGGTGATCGTTTTCTTGGGTCCTCTGGGAAGTCAGGACTAAAAGGTGCTGTCGTGTCCCACCCTCACACACATTTTTGTAGTTCAGCCTGCAAGGGATGTCTAGTTCAGAAGGGTCCCCAGAACACCCATTCTTCCCACTGCCACACATGGTCAACAAAGTCTTCCCAAGCAGTGACAAAATTCAGTCTTATAGTTAAAGACCAAAAACTGCAACTGCAATATTCCTTTGGAAGAAAGCAAGAGTGATTGAAACCATTACCTTCTCTGAAAAAATATTGCAGGGTACTTGGAGACAGGAGAAAGGGACTTCCTTCTGACCTCTAATGCTGAATTTAACCCTTAAGCGTGTGGCCAGAACATACCAGTCAGGCCACTGATAAATGCAACATTATGAGCACCAGTGCAGTTTGACTTACATCTTCTCTCTGGATGCGGTTGATTGTCAGCACCCTAGAGGATGGCAAAACCAGGCAAAAAAGCTGGGGAAAAAATACAAACGAAAAACCAGAAGCCAAATTATGTATCAGAGGAGCGAGAGAAGAGCTCCTTGCTCACCACAGACAGGTTGTGAAAGCCAACATGTAGGATTATGACGTTATAAAAATAGAGCACTCCAGTATCCTTTCAGCTTCTCTTCAAAATCATATATATCAGATAGCCAGGGCCTTGCATCACACTGTCCTCAGAAATTCTCCTATTTAGCTGTACATTCACTGTGCAGCCCCTTCCAAACAACCTCTTACTGCTTCTTAAAAATGGTTTGGTTCCTTGACTGTGTGGTAGTCTTCAGAATTCTTCTAACTTCTGTTTTTTAATTATTCTGTGATCAACTGAAGTCCACTTCATTAATCTACCCTTGATTTAGATTAGCCTACAAGCCATTTTCTCTTTCTATCATGGGTCAAGTCTGTTGTCCTCATCAGTCACTAGATCTCCTCTTCCTATTCTGCAAAGAGTTAAACAGGTTAATGCAGGAGGGTTTTCACCTAGAACTGCTTTAATTCTTAACTTCGGGATATTAATACTGCACTGTCCAAATGTAGTGTTATTTCCATGCCTTCTCCCCTTTCTGTTGCATGCTTTCCCCACCACAGTGTATCTGTTCCTTGCTGTCGCGTGCTCTGTTTGTGGAAAGCCTTCTGTCTGCCTCGGGGCTATATCTTGCTTTATTTCCATATTCCCAAAATATTTCCTTTAGCAGCATTTCCCAGTGGGGGAGGCACACAAAGCTCAGTGGGAAAAGCTCCGAGCAGAAGGAATAGGGATCTGCACTACTTTGATCATAGCTCAGGAACAGCTGAGTTTCAGTTGGGAGGAGGAAGAGCACAACTGATAAAATCACTTGTGGGCCGGATGTGGATCAGTGTAATTTGGGAAATGCTGCCCTATGACCACTGCACTGCCAGTCCTGATCTCCTGCTCTCCGTGGAGTGAGCCGGCCTGTTTCTGCTCCCGGATACACTTAGGGGCTCCTCAGCTTCTCACTTCAGCCTCCGTCTTTCCTTTTTGTGCACGATTCAGTCTGAAACGCACATTCTGACTGTGAAGGGGCCTTACAGGCATGTCTGGTGCTCCCCTTCCTGCTCAGGAAGGGACGGTGATGCGCTCCATGCTGCCCTTTGGAAATGTCTGCTCGAGTGGCCAGAAAAAACAATTTGTAGCTCACTCCCCAAAGAGATGCTGCTTGCATGTGAAGTATAACTGAGACATATATACTAAAATAAAGGCAATCGCATCTTGTGCTCCTAGGTGTAAGCACTCACTGAATTGTGAAGGATTTTTTTTTGATTTGCAGCCTGCACCAGGTGCGTAGCGGTGAATGAGAGAGGGGAAGGGACGATTCATCCTTTCTCTCAGGAGCATCGTTACTAGGATGATAGATGGCCCAGCTCTCAGATTCAGCCAGCAGGTCTGTATTGTAAACAAGTCTTTCCTGTAGCACTCAGATTAGCATCTGCTCCTCCGAAAATCCTGCAACAAATGCCTTATGAAATGGAGAAATGCATGATAAGATGAGTCGGGTTTCCTCCAGCTTCACCCTCTGCTTAGCTCCTACCTCATCCCTCAGGAAAGTGAAGTTACTCCAAAGCTAATGGGTCTTCCAGGCATTTTGTACCGAACTGTATTTACATAATTTTCTTCTAGGGACATAGGAGGGAATTCATTTGCATCCCAGGCATGAGGAAGTGTTTCAGTGCTCAGGTATGAAACGATGACTTCTTTCCTTCCTTAGTTGATGAGCATCACTGATAGAATGAGGTAGGGGAGGAAAACATTGAAAGGCCACTTCTGTGCCTTCTTGAGTTTCCCTGTGGACTGTCTCTTCCTTCTCCAACGGTATTGCTGGTTGTGTTAAGTCCGCCATACTTAACAGGAGGCAAGTATGATGTAAGCTTCCAAGCACCCAGGGATTACAGTATCCCTTGTTGTCTCTGTGACATTTGTTTGCAAGCACCTGGTTTTGCCTCCCTGCCCCTTAGCCTTGCCCAATTCTTGTCAAGACCCATGTGTTGTCTTCAGGGCTTTTGGTTGGCAGGAGAAATGTTTCTGTTTAAAGGTGTTAATTTTTAAACGCACGATCCTCATAGCCTTGCATCTGAGCGTTATGAGAACTGTGAATTAAGATAAAGCTAAGCATTACATGTATTTTGTGGGCACTGATACCCTGAGTGCTTCACCAACTTTTTCAAAATCAAGAAAAACTGTTATTGTTGCTCAGAGATTAGAAGAACCTATTTGGAAATTTACTACTGGTTTGGGCTGTCACACAAAACCGATGTGTAGGATCAGACTATTTGTTAAATTTATTCAAATTTTCTTATTAATAATAAGAAACTAGTGGCTTTCTTCTCAAGATGTATTTAACAAATGCTATCCTACTAGGAGAAGCCATTCCTGTTTATCTCACCTCTCATCACCTCACCTCTTACAGTTCCCCTGATATATCCTTACATCCTAACTTCCATTCTGGGCCTTCCTCTAGGAGTCACAGGCAGGAGCCCTCTCTCCGTACCGTGAGAAGATGTCGTCTGTCTTTAAGGTGTCTGTCTTTCAGGTTTCTTTTAATTCTGGTGTTACAATTTTCCCCTAATATCATGTTAGAGTTTGTATTCAGGATAGTGAGTGCATTTCAGAATTTTACAGCTACTGTGTGGACAAGCAGTTTTATGATGCTTACTCTACAACGATATTCCCGAATAACTCCCCTCCTAGGTAGGCTCTTTGTGGAAAAAGATCATTTGCGTTAAGGGTTAACTGGGAAAAACTCTTCTCTAATTCACATCATTCTTTAACTCAAGTAACTTTTCTCCATAGACGAGCCTAAACTTGTATCAAAGTAGCACTAAAAACCATCAAACTTTCTCACAGAAGCGTGGATGTGTTGCTCCGTAACGATCGGACGTCTTCAAAGCGGTCACCTTGGGTAGCCCTTGTCCTCGCCACGGTCAGTCTTAAATGGCAGTGCACAGTGATTGCCTGTATTTCACTCAGCCTATAGAACGCTGTGGGGTTTTTAAGAACGGAATACTCAGCAAATTTCACATGTAGTTGGCTGAATGTTGCTTTCTTTTTTTTTTTTTTTAAACTATATTTAGCTTTTGGCACCTGACTGCTATAAGCTACGTGTTGATCAGTGGAGCGTGATGCTGCCCAGTAAATGCAATGGCACGCCACTGGACACACCCTTGAATGCCTCTTCATTGCCTGTGACGAAGCTCCAGGGTTTTCCTTGCAAGCAGAGGAAACAGAAAAGATGTTCAGACTACATGAACTTTTAGAGAATCTTGACAATAAACATCCAAAAAACTCTCTTTTTCTTTTTTTTTTTTTTTGGTCACTCCATGCATCTGGCAGGTGCTGATGTGGGGGCTCTTCTGCATCTTGTTTCTTGTTGCCCCTGCTCCTTCCATAGAGTTCACATGAACGCTTTTGTGGACAACTTCTGCATTCCTTCAGACCTCTCTTTTCTTGATGTTTAATCCAGATTTTTCTTAGATTTAATCTTATTTGCAGCCATACAGTATTTCTTTGAAATGGTAACGCTTGAAATAGATCTAAAGATGCGTAATGGTACAATTTCAATCTCTGGATTTCAAGTGCTCCTGAAAGAGTAATTCAGCTTCGTGATGTCTGTTTGTCCAGGTGATTGTAGTCATCATTCAGAAGATTGCATTTCATCATTCTCTATCATGTTCAGAGTTTGGAAGAAGTTACTATATATAACTTGTGTTCATAATTTTACTGTAACCTGTAGTCATAATTTTAATGTTATATATATTTAATCTGGTTAACAAGAAAAAAATAATTGCTGTCTAGTTCTTTAGTAATTTGCCACTCAGCTCAATTCCTATCAACTAGCTGAAATCTTACTGACATTGTGATGCTGAATCTGTAAAGGGCTAGTAGGTTTTTAAACACGGTGTTAATTTGGGACTGGAAATCATGATGATTTCTTTTTGTGGGCTGCTATAACCCCGAGTGATTTTTTGCAGGAGGAGACTTGCTTCCCCAGCTTTGATAACTTGCTATTAGCATATGCAATCAGAGGTATGTATTGTGTAATTAATGTAATTTGGTTACACTGCGGTTTGCTGTCCTTAGCTATGTATCATTGTGTCTGTCTGGAATCAAATAACTAAATCTTAAAGAGTGAGAGCTGGTTTGGTAGAATATTCACAGACAGATTAGAGAAGCCCAGCCCTTCCTTGCAGTGATATAATTGATAGCAAATGAGAAAAGTAATGTTGTTTAAATTTTTAATTTAAAACAGATCTCATGTCTGAGATGTTACAGGAATAAACACGTGGGAAGTTTGTAACTGCCAGCAGCTGTGAGCCTCAGCCGTGAGCTGAAAAAGCTTGAGGGACTGCAACAAATTTGAGTGATGCACGTGAAACAAAACCACCTCAAGCTATATAAAAATGTTTCTCTGTTGAGCTTAATTTTTACTTGGCAAATAAATATCGTGCAAGCTTAGGTACATGAAGGCTTAAGAATACTCTGAGAGCAAATTACTAAACTTGCGAGCACACCATCCTCATTGGGCAATGGCAAACATGAGGGTATCCATGAAAATTTCAGATTACTCTCGCATGTTTCCATCATAATCTAGCGCTGATTACATGAGCACACATTATCTTTTTTCCAACGTAGTACCTCCTGAATACCTAGCGTACAGTTCCAAGTACACCGAAAAACATCATCCCTCAATGTTTCACATTGTGCATTCAGAGTTGCCGTATGCTTTTCAAACCATGTTCTTGACGTCTCAGTTCCCCTCTGTATAATGGAAATAATACCTCTTCACAAAGGTCTTGTGAAGAGGAATTAAAGTTTGCAAAGGTGCTACAGTGATTTGCCAGAGAAAAGTCAAAATAGGGAACGGTCCCCCTGTATTTGGAGCAAGGTGTGCATAAACAAATACAGGACCATAGAGGAGAAAAAGGAATTGAACTGCTGCTCATTTTTAGCATCCTCCCATCAAGTGCAATGAGGCAAGAATCCTCCGGGAAAAAATAGTGGATAGTTACTCTGAATGAGGCTAGTCCCACAGTTACTTTTTATCCTCAGTCCTGAACTTATCTTCCCTCAAATTATAGGATCTATTTCGAGGAATAGATTCAATATATATGTAGTTTAGAGACACAAATTCTGCCAGAATTGACTGCACTGTGCAGCAACAAGAGGCACGGTTTCATCTTGCACCTGCCTAACGGGTCCAGAGGTAATCGAGTCTCTAGCAGTCGCTATCAAAGGGAAGATGAAAAGCAGCGTCTGTCATGGCCGCGGGGAGCTGGGCATTCCTGCTCTTTTCCCTCTCTAAAAATGGGATTGTGTGTTCGTGGAGAGGAACGTCTTGGAGAAAAACACACCCTTATAAAGCACACCAAAAGAACGAATGTATGTATAATCTAAAATGGATTTATATGTAATCTACAAACCCGCTCACTGTTTGAAATATACTTTTGGCTCAATTTTACTTAAAGAAATGGGTACCTCACTGGAAAACAAAATAAGTGAGAGATTTCAGCCCATGATGTCCGTAGAAGCATCCCGAGGACAAAGCTGCTGACCTCAGTTGTCTGTAACAGTATCTCCCACCCCTGCGCACCGCCGGCTGCTCAGCAACGTGTCAGCTGCGGTCCTGGGAGGTCGCTTGCAGCGCTGGCGGCTGTGGCGACACGTGAAAGCGCACCCACCAGCGCTGCCCCGGTGCGCGGTGCCTGCGGGGTGAGCAGAGGTAACGTAAACACATCTGCGGGCAGCCCTTGCCTTTCCTCGCTGTCCCGGGGGGCCAGGGCAGGGCCTGCTCCCTCCCTCCCTCGGCATCACGCACTTCATCGGTGCCGATTTGCAGTTTGGAAAGGCTGGTGTGCCGTCTAGACAAGGAGGGGATAAAAGGCTGTTTTTTTAGTGTGTTTTCTAAATGTTTTCAAATGTCACATAGGCTTTGCGTAGACAGTTTAATATCAGCAAGCTGGCTGTGGTTGCCCCTGAGGCAGTTTGTTTGTAGATGAGGTTATAATTGCTGTAAGCGGGCTGGATGCGAGTCTGTGAAATGACTTCAATATTGTCTGTGCTGTTGCTGTCGCTCGGTCCATAGCTCCAGTTCAAGGCAAGGCAGATCGCTGAGGCCATAAGCTAGTGAAACCCAGTGCTCACGTTAGCCTGGACCGTTCCCTAGCCTCCCTCCACCTGTGAATGAGGGTGCATGGGGCAGGTGCAGCGCTGTGCAAATGAGCACGTCACGTTGTATGTGTGCATGTGCTGATGAACCTGGTCTGCAGAAATCTGCAGCTGGAAGTATGAGCAACGGCTTCGTGCAGAGCGTGGGGCGATGTGCCTGATGTGCTGGAGGCCGTCTGTGGTCGCTCTGCACGCTATCTACTTGCACGGCACAGTTGACCTGCGTGCACCCGGCACGTGCCCGGTCAGCCCAGGCGCGTGTTTGTCATGTTTCTGAAGGACAGGCTCGCTAACCAGCAAGGCTGAATGAAACCTCTCCTCTCCAAAAGTCATCCCCTGACGTGTCTTCCCCTGGGTGAAGTGCTTACAGATTTCCAGGTGCTGCTATAGCTGATATATGCTTGCAGATGAAGCAGCGCTCTGGGGCTCACTCCTACTATGCAAGCCAGCAGGGCTCGAGCAGTTGGGATAAAAACTTCCCCTTTCCTTTGGTGACAGGAGTTTTAAGCGCCAGTAGCTATCAGGTGTCTCTTCAGTTGTCAGGCTCAGGCCAAACTGATCCCTGGTGGTTTTCATTGAAGCTTGATGGAAATGAGTCCCATTAAAACAGTGAGGTGAGGGAGACAAAAAGCAGCGTAAACAGGAGGACATAAGAGAGAAGTCTTTGTTCTGGTGTCCCCAGAGCAGCCCAGCGTGGTCTGGGAACAGTGTGGTGTCCCCAGCTAGGAAAACGGCACCTCTCTGTCTTTGAACTTCCCTGACCTTTTACGTTATTTCAGTCTCATTCTCTGGAGTTCAAGGTACTGGCTGTGCTTCAGGAATTCGCAAGCATAAACACTCATCAGTGTGGCTGGCACTATGATGAGATGAAAAGGGAGTTGGGAAAGAATAAAACACATCCAAAAGTCAAACAAAAAGTGTACAGGGTTTGTAAACAAAGCCTGTAGAGTTTCCCCAGTGCTGCCCAGAATGCCCGCTTCCTTCCGCCCTCCCTTCCCTCCCGGGCCCAGGGCTCTTTCAAAGCCGTACAGGACTTCTCTCATAACTTTAATACAGCATATAAATTAGGGAGGTTTTCACTTAAGCCAAGGCAACTATTTAGTAGGAAATCCCAAAGTCCGCTGAGTGGCTGCTATTTTTTCTGCAAGTGTAGTTTTTCCATAGCCTCACTGTAAATCTATTTTTTTATCCCTTCCTGTTCCTCCCGTGCGTGGGGAACCATGCCGTGCTGAGCTAGGCTGCGTGCCGGCGGCACATCGCTGCCCGCTCCTGCGCTGGGACTGCACTTTTTTATGTCACGTCTGTCCTTGAGTTCTGAAAAACTCTTTGGGTTTGGTGCTACTGAAGTATGTGCCATGTTGTGAAAACTGGCAGTGCGAAAGCAAGAAGTCTGAGTCGGGGAAAATCTCCCATCCAAATGCTGCTCATTCATTTTCCCCTCTGCCTTTGGGATGAGGTTAATGAGCTGAATGTGGTATAAGCCGATTTAAAGTTTCACGAAGGACTTCCAGGCCTAGATTGACTCCCAGGTTTTGGCACATGTTGGCAGTGCTACCATTCTGGCACTGAACTATCTGCAATGTGTTATACGGAGAAGCATTGAAGCGCACAGGTGACCACATCTGCGTGTTTTGTGCTGGATATCTTATGCAAAGTCAGTCTCACTTGTCCTGGTGCAGCTGTACACCCAGTAGACCCTCCTTCTTTCCCCTGCTTCACCATCCAAACTTTCCTGGTAGCAGGAGCAGAAGAACGGGCTGTTACCAAGCCAGACGTTGTTTCTGGACACATCCACTCTGTACAGAGTGTGCACGAAGTGCTGTCCAGCCTCTGCTGCAGAGGGGAGCGCTTCTCAGAGCACAGCCTTTGCAGACTCCGTAACAGAAGAGCACGGTCTGCTCTCTCGCTTGCACCTGCCAGTCAGCCCGTGTACCGCTGCAGAGGCTGTCCAGGAGCCGAGATAAGCATTCTTTGGTTTTTTTATCTTTTGCTTTTCCTCTGCCTGTGAAACATCTGTAGGTAATTAAATCCACATTTCAGCCTGTCTCTTGAGCAGCAAGCAGACACATATGGAATAACACACGTGCTACGTACAACCAGCTGCCGCTCCTGTAACAGCTGCTAACTCCAGCATGTGCCATCCCCTGTGACTTGCGCGCTGCCTGCAAGCCTCTCCCCGCCACACATGGCAGAGCCCCAGGGACCCCTTCCGAGACTGCGGGTACGCGTGCAGAGCTGCGCCTCTCCCCTTCAGCTCCTCCTGGGACTGAGATCCCACTCTGGCTCCTCGATAGCCTTCAAAGTCTGTGCTGGCCCCGCTTTCTGGATGCTCAAGCATACGTTCTCCTCAGGTAGACTCAACCAAGCTGTTGGCTACTTTTGCACCCAGCTGAGGAATGCTGGTCTGTTCCCTACCCCTCTCCTAGGCCACCGTCCTCTCCTAGCAGCTCCTGCCCTCACTGAGCTGCGTGCCTGTATTGCCATCAACCACAAACACAGGTTTGGTCTCACTAATTTTCTGACCTGGCGTCTCATCTAGAAACGTACACCAAGCACAGGTAAGTTCACACTTTGGTGATGCTATATTTAAACTACATTTTTACTAAAGCTGGAATCATCTTGGTAGAGATTTACTTGTGTGAAGTCTCCTCAGTTCTCAACACTCCACCTTGAAACTGAGATGATACTGTAGCACCTAACAGAGACTTATTCTTCTGGTTTTGTCTTCTCTGAATCCTTTTAACATTTCCAGCTTACTTTATCCTTTCTCCTGCCCTATTAAGGACCACGTGCCCTCAGGAGCGTTTGACACATATGAAGGCCAGGGCTGGATTAACTGCTGTCATGTACTTTATTTAGCAGGCTGTGCCCCTGCAAACCAGCTGGGTAGGTCCTGTCCTAATGTACTCAAGGAAATGGTGACTCAGGCCCGTGTTGCAGGGCTGTGTGGGAACTGCTGGGCAGGAAAATGGAAAAGGGTGAAGAAGGGACTGAAATCATGTGAACTGTGCTGGTTTTAGACTTGGAAAGTACGAGGTTGATAGCACTTGTAAGCATGTTTCTAATGTGAAGTGACCTCATAGGCACAAGCTTGTCATAGGGAAGCCAGGGAGGAGAAAACTGCACGTGCGAGAGAAAGCCACTAGATAGGGAAGCATCTCCAGAAACGTCTGGCAGCACTCTGCAAATGAGAGCAGTTGTCTCACCCTCTGACAAGACGAGTGCTCTCTCCCAGGCCAGCCATCAGGCCAGCGGTGCAGCTGCCAGAAGCTGGAGCTGCGCCCACAGCCTGCTGCTTCACCTGGGCTGGCAAGTCATGGCACGGGGAGAGGAAACCTGCAGTGAAACACGTATGGGGT
Source organism: Nipponia nippon (assembly GCF_047370975.1). NCBI lineage: Eukaryota > Metazoa > Chordata > Aves > Pelecaniformes > Threskiornithidae > Nipponia > Nipponia nippon. Next base: position 29,029,183 of record NW_028262291.1, on the reverse strand, counting down.
AGGACACGGTCCTTGTGTGTCACCGCTGGCCTGGCACTCCCAAGCGCCATGGTTGTATGACTGCCTCCAAGCAGCGGCGATCTTCCTCGCATCTGGTTCGTCAGAGGCAAGCCACCGTGGTCCCCCGTCTTTCGGGAGCAGCACAAACATCAGCTGGGCCTATAGCAAATGTTGCAGGGTGCCGTCTCGCCGTACTCACATGGCCAGAGTTCAAATCTGGGATGTTAACCTTTTAAATTCTTCAACTGACCAAAACGTGACCAGTTCCCAGACTCACAGGACACAATAAAAGCCTCGGGAGAAACAAGTTACGTGACACCTCATTGTCTGTCTCAGTGACTTGAAGATGCAGCAACAGGGTGACAGCAGCAAGCTGCCATATTCACCACTCCTGGAAAGAAAATGGGGTCCTTTTTTTGGAAGTCCACTGCAAAGAACGCATTGGGAAGAAAACGGCAGTTCAGTGGTTTATCTGTGCTTAAAATACTTTTAGTTTTTCAAGGAAGAAGAAACAGCAGCTGAAGGCACATTCCTAGTGCTGATGGGTTGTTCACAAGCACTCACTGCTTGTCTTTTACCAGCAACGTGAAAGACCGTGGGGCCAACCCAGGCTGAGCAAGGCAAGGGGCTCTCCATGCGAATGGCCGTGCAGGTTGCTTAGTGCACACCCGCCATTAACGCCTGTCAGTGGCATCTTTGTGCCTTTGAAAATGTGAGAGGTGTGATGTTTTTGTTTTATCTGGAGATATTTTGGTATCTGACCCCAGTATTGTACTAGTAAGGGACAATATCAGGAATAACCCCTGCCCGTAAGTTGATTCTTTAACGCTTCGATTTTCCAGCTGGGTGATAGAGCCCCCATGGGGAGATGCAGCTGCTCAGTTGAAGTGAGAACCTCCACGAAACAGGGAAAGCATAGTTTTCTCATCTGTTATCCCTGAAACATGCACTTGCCTTTAATTAGTGGTAAATTCTGTTGCTTCAACTAGTTTTCACTCCATCACTCAAGTCTTGAGGCAGGTAGCACTGATAGGTACAGTGATCTGCTAGTGCTGAGGCAGCTGGTAACTGGAGGAATCAGACAGGCAGCCGCGCGTTTCCCCTGTGCACAGCGCACTGTGCCCAAGGCAGCGGAGAAAGAACTGTCTCCCTTACTGCAGCCGGCAGACTTGGCTGCGGGTGGCGGTTTCTTGTCCTTCCACTCTTACTTCTTGGAAACAGCAATGCCAAGTTGCACTCAGAACAAGAATCCTTCAGCCTGCCAAGGGAGAATTCAATTTCTGTGCCTGCCCTGTACAGTCAGGAGGGCTGGCTCGTGTCTGTTGTCAGCACCAGCACTCTGGAGTCAACAAGAGCTGGAAGCTGGGAAGGGAAAGTTGCTGAATCCCCTTTCCTCAAAGGGAAAGGGTCAATGGGTGTCTTCCAGGAGATCCAGCAGAGGCAAGCTGCTCAGCAGTGAGGTGGTTTGGTGGGGTTTTTTTTGGGGCGGGGGGGGGGGGGGGGGGGGAAAGAACTACAGCAGCATTACCAGGTAAGGTTTTGGGTTTGGTTTTTTTTTTTTAAACAACCAAAAAAAAAAATTTTTAAAAAAGAAGGATCAGTTTGAACTTTAAGTCAGTAATGAAAAAGACCAACACCAAAGTACAGAAGACTAACAACTTTGTCAGTTTGTTTTATTACTGGGCACAGCACCCTACCACTTCATATACATACAAGCCACAGTAATACAAACAGTCCCTATCCCTTTTTTTTTTATTATAAAAAAACCACGTGACATTTGGGAGGAGTCAAATGTCCCAGGGGTCAGCTCTCGAGAGCTACGTTGCTGCAGTTGCAGTAGCAGCAGTTTTCTTACAAAATACTATGGGTTTCCATGCTGTTAATATGTGAAGCTGAAAAGTTTGAGCTTGCAGCAGTGCCTCTGCTTAACACAATCAAGGCAGGCTTTTCAGTAGCTCAAAGGCTTGCAAATATGCTCAGTTATGGTCGTTTGCAGTCAAACAGAACTGCACCAGACAGACACCCAGGTATGGAACTAGAACCCTCAAACGCTTCTACAGAAACCCACGTTGTCCTGAAGCACCAGAGGTTTATCCAGTACAGGGCCAGTTAAAGTGCTGCTGCATCCAGACAGCGTTCCTGCAGACAGCACAAACTTCCCACGCAGGCGGGACCATTTCTTACGGAGTCGGTTAAGTCTGTAGCAGCACAAGGTCAGTGAAGCTTGGAGAAAAGCTGCTGTCATTAAAGCAGGCTTAGCTCCTCAGAAAACTGATTTAAAACTAGAAGGCACAAATGCAAGGTTGAATGTGGGCTACATACCACTGTGGCACGTGAGCAGTTTCCCCTCCCAAAGGGAAATACAACACGCAATAAATAAAATACGACATTTTAGAAAATAAGTGCATTACTGTGATCCTTCACAACATAAAGAAGTAGGATCCAAAGAGCCTACAGAGGCCAGTTCACTTAATATTGCACAGAAGTCCTGAAATTTAGTGTCAGGTTCTAGGATTCTGTACTTTTTTGTAGTCATTGTACTGGAGGTGGGACATGGGGGGGGGGGGGGTGTGTGTCTTATTTGGCAGAATCTGCCCAAGTCTCCACCACCACACAAACAGCTTTTTGCCAGCCTGAGGTAGAATTACATATATACTGCATAAACCTAGTCAAGTCCTGCTCAACTAGTCTTCAAAGAAGAAAAAAGTGCACAGAATAGACAAGCCTTTTCTCTAAGGAAAGTGCTTCGGGTTTGACCCTTGGAAGCAAGTCTTGCAGAGTGAAGTTCCAGCAAAGATCCCTGTTCCCCACCTGGAAAGCAGTGATGGCTATCGTGGTGCTACAGGTAAGGAGTGTAACAGGTGCTAATTGGAAGTCCTACAGCAAGCATGTTTTACTCCACTTCCTCCCTCCCCTACTACTTGCTAATTCTCCCTTTATTCACTCAGTCCAGTATATTTTATCAGAGTTAAGATTGTCCCCACTGCTTTCTCCCTTATGTCCCTTCTACTGGGACCCTGCAAAAAAAATTTTGCATTTCAGCCCTTAGACTTCTGAGGGACACTTGCAGTTTCCTCTAGAGACTCCTCTGTGCAGCATAGGCACGGCAGGATGGAAATAAGAGCCTCTTCAATGGAGAAGAGATGTTTATCCTCTGCTTGAGGACAAAAGTAGCGCATAAAGTCTGCCAGTCTCAGCAAGTACTCAATGTTGTGACCAGCACAACCACTTGAGACAATGATTTGAGCTGCAATGTCTTCTTCAGATGCTGGGCCAAGGTAAGAAGGGTTCTGGGGTGTTGCAATGTAAACAAGAGCCTGGATGGGTTCCTCCACATCTTTCTCCTGAGGGTGGAACTTCACCAACTTGGTGTCGTAGCCTCCCAGGACAGCTTCACGCATGTTCAGATACTGGAGTGATGCAGCAATTTGTTCCCCACGGACTTCGTAGGCTACACCCCACGTGCATGCCTAGAAGTGAAACAGCAAGGTGGTTATGGGATGCTCTAACTGCAGCGGACAAGTCCACAAACGTTTCAAAGCAAGCCTGCCTTGCTTTGGGGTCTCCGCACAACCGATAACGGGGCAGAGGAGGATAACCCACACCGCTCGCACTCCCGGGAGGGCAGAAGAGCGCTCGGCTGCCGACATCAGTTTCCCGCTGCTGATGGGGGCACCGCCACCCGGGACAGCTTCGCCGCCCGCCCCAGGCCCCGCGCCCCGGTACTCACCCCGCAGTCCTCCAGCAGCGTCACCACCCGCCCGGGCTGTGAGGGAGAGGCAAGGGCAGAGCCGTTAGAAGCCGAGCCCGCGCCAACGGCCGCCCAACGACCCCCTCCCCACGGCCGCCCCCGCCCTTACCGTCCTCTCGCTGCCGCGGTGGAAGGTGTCGCCCTGCCAGAAGCGGCGGCTGTAGCCGCGGATGAAGCCCACCTTGCGCGACGTGAACTCGAAGCCCGGCCTCCACACCAGCGAGCCGTACCCGAAGATCCACACCGGCGGCGCCGGCTTCACCACCGCGCCCTCCGCCTCCCCGGCGGGCGAGGAGGAGGGGAGGGGAGGGGAAGGCGGCGGCGGCTCCGGATGGCCCGGGGACTCCTCGGGGCGCTGCGGGTCGCGCTTCATGGCGGCGGCGCTGGGGCGGCGGGGCGCGGCAGCAGGCGCTCGTGGGGCGGCACGCGCCGCCGCGGGGCTTTAAAGGGCCGGGCGGGCCGCCCGCCCCGCCCCTCACCGGGGCGGGGCGGCGCGGCTCGCGCCGGGTGATGCAAGGAGGGCGGGATGTTTCGCCGCCCCGCGCGTGGGGCAAAGCGGGGCGCGGGTTGCGTCAGGCGGGGCGGGGCGGGGCGGGGGGCGGCCGTTAGCCCCGGCCCGCGCGTGGATGCCGCCGCGAGGAGACACCGGCCCGCTGGCAGGGCGAAGCGGCTGGGGCAGGGCGGGAGGCACCCGCGGCGGGAGACGGGGCCTGGTGGGAGCTGAAGGGTCGGCCTCTTCTGTCAGCGCTCGGTGAAAGCTGCCGGGGGAACGCGGCGGCGTCTGCGAGATTCCCGCCTGGTGATCCCAGGGGATCACCCGCCGTCAGCCCCCCGCGCACAGGGATGGGCGGCTGCGCATCCCCGGCGAGGCTCCCTGGCCGGTGCCGCCGTCCTGGGGCGGATGGAGCAGGCTGCGCCGTGCCCAAAAGGGAGAATCTGGGGTGGAAGGAGCGGGCAAGCCCTCCTCGGGCGCCGGCGCCGCGCTCACGGGCTAGGCTTCATCCGAGGACGTGAGCTGCGGCGTTGGAAAGCCAAGCAGTTAATATTAAACTGGGTGAAGTGGCAGCTCCCACTGTCAACAGAGCTGAGGCGTAAGGCACATGGGTGAAAGAGAGCAATGAAATCCACACAAATGCAAGGAAATGGTGCTGAATCCGGGCAGCTGAGTGCATTTTCCCTTGTACTCAATCCAGGCTGGAGTGTGGGCTTGTAATACGTAACATTTGTGATGTGGATGGGTCCAAGAGCTGTCTGCGTATGAGATGGAGACCCGGCTGTAAATCAGCTTTAAGCAGGTTGTGACGGCTAAAGAGCCTGGCTATAGAGGTGGGCTCACATTACAAAGTTGTTCATTTTCGTAGCAGGAGAGAGAAGGGGGGGAAAGAATGCGAAGCAAAACCATTGAGATATTTTTATAGAAGTATTTCTCATTATTGTTCTTGCCCTCTGCATCTAATCACTCCAAACAGTCTATTTACAGTCTTTTCTTTAGTTTCCTGTTGGGTCCCATCCAACCGGCACCCACCTTTCCAGTCCACTTAACAGGGCGTTGCACACAGACTGTGGTGGGTGCTCCCTGTACCTTGGCACACTCATCCCGGGTGACATCAACAGCCTGCATGGCTCTCGCATCGGTCCTGCCGTGCCATGCCTTACACGCCATGCGCTTCTCTCCTGCCCTGCGTGACCGACTCTCCGACTCGTCACCTTGGATGACCCTTCACAAGGTCAGCCTTAACAGAGCCCAAAGCTCCTTAATTTTCCTCTCCACTTGCACTTTTCCCAGTCACCTTCTCTGTCTTACTCAGGCTCAAAGGTATGGAGTCGGCGCTGCGTCCTCCCAGCCCTCCACACCGCACACCCATGCTGTTACAGGCTTGCAGCCTCTTATTCCTTCCCCGCCTGTCCCTCTCCATAGAATGTGAATCCATCCCCTGTTTGTACAGCTGCTGTACTCGGAGGTCTTAGTCACAGACACGGAAGTGCTCTAGAAAGTGTTCTTCTTAGCAGCTGTCTGTATCAAAGCTCTGCTTGGCAAAACAAGAAATAAATGTCTAGTCTTACATTTTCAGTCTTGTAGATCCTGGCTCCTAAGATACAAGACTCCTGCCTTAGGCGTGCAGTTTGTCAATGCTAAAATAATGTGGCCTTTCAATCAAATTAAACCAGTTTCATATGGGAATTAAACCAGTCCTCTGTGTCCCATTGCAGCAAGTGTATATTTTTCATATCTAGTTCTTTATTTTTTTCCTGCTAAAATCAAGGAAATTTGAGCAAAACCCCAATATGTAGTTAATAAAAGCATTAAAACATTTGGCTGTAGCTGCATCATCCTCATCAAGCAAGGGGACAGTGACAGACAAATCAGTGTCTAAAAGATAAGCTGAAGAAGCTCTTGCTAGGTTCTGGTCTTAGTGATAACAGTAAAAAAAAAAAATCTAGTCTCTTTCTTCAGCTTTCTCCAGGATGTGAATTTTATCCATCTGAGAAATGCACTGGATTACGCATGTCTCGCAAATGAAGCACTAGGTATCTTATCTGCTAGTACAAGCTAAGGAAAATTGGATTGAGAAATAAAAAATACGCTACTGTGAAGTGACTGCATGCTTGCTGACAGGGGAGGAAAACTGCTCCTTTGCATTGCAGAGCTGTCTCAACTGTATGTCTGTCTTTGCTAACAGGCTCTGCTACATAGCTAGGCCAGATTTGCAACGGAGAGCTAGCGCCTAAAGCCGTAGGGGATCAGCTTCAGATCCCGCACCAGTTAAACGCTGTGGATTTCTGCTCCCTTCAGTGCTGTTACACCCTGATCAATTAAGTGTGAGGTTAGAAATTCCTTTTGAAGTCAAGTCCCTGGTTTTCTTGTGTAAAAACATTGGGATATTGCTCCTCATTAGGAGCACAGCCTGGGGAAAGACTGTTATTGAAGTTGTGGCATATACAGCAAGAGGTTAAGAATTTTTTTTGGTTTCAAGCTTTCATTAATCCATTTCTTGTTACTGACTGTACCTTCATTGTACTTTGGTTAAATAAACCAGAAGGCATGAGGATCACCAGGGGTGAAGGGCCGAGCAGAAGTATCTTGCAGATGGTATAGATGCAGCTATGCAGGTAAAGCAGGTGGATACTAAGGAGAGGATTTAGTGTCTGTTAGTGTTGTTGGAGCTTGTGTTCATAAGGCAAGGAGAACAGCTTGCCAAACTAAACCACAGGAATGCTCAAACAGGTGCGAAGGAGGATGTGGAGTGGCAATGGAGTTAGCTGTTAAGGAACATGATGTAGATTCAGGAGTACAACAAAAGGAGAGGGAAAAAAAACATAGGACTTCAACAGTTTAAAAGCGAGTAAGGGGAAAAGGAATGGAAGAAAGTGGTCATACTCTGGTAATTCTAATTAAAAAAATGCTTAACAGCAGTAAGAATTTTTATTTTGGCCTGGAAACCTTTAGGAAGGAGAAAAAGACAATCGTAGCTTTATCTGTTACATCCTGAAACTAGTTTTTCCAGGTTTTGGGAAAAGGAGGAGCTAGTTTCTCTCTGGCAGTATATGCTCTGCTTCCCCAGAGTGAGCGTTCCCATGTTAGTGCCGGGTGACTAACAGTGCCAGACCTGCCTGTTTTTCAGGATAGTGGTGAATCACCCCAGAGCCAGAGGAACCAACAACAGGGCTGGCATGACACGTAGCAGTGGATTGAAACTGTCATTAGCTTTATCTTTTGTTTCAACCAAAAGTTGTTCTATTCAGCAAATACCGACTGGGGACAGGAGCATTACCAGTTCGTTTCCAGGTACCACCACATCTTCCTCCAACAGCTTGGCACTGCTTTGGACTCTCTATAGCAAGCAGAATCTAAAAAATAAACCAGCCCCTTTTCCTTAGGGCTTCAGTAAAGACTACAGTTACTGCAATTGGAGGTGAGGTTAAAACAACGCCACAGGCATTTTAAAGCAATGTAAATCAGTAACGTTACCCTGATATTCACAATGCCATATCCATGTGCATCACCAAGGGTCTTACTTCTGTTTGTGGAATTCAATTCTTATGGCATTTGCAAATCTCCTCTAGATGTGAACACCGGTACTTTAAAGAGAACAACCCTAAACTCTAGTGGATACAGTACTGTAAGTACACCAGCCTGAAAAACAAATGTCTGCCTAAATGTCTGTCTAAAGAATCAGAACTCCAGTTTGAGACTGGATTTTATCTTGGTTAAAGGCAGACATGGTGAGCAGAGACTGAGGAGACGGTGTGGAAGGCTGTAGCAGGAGCTTAGGGAATTTTGTCTTTTCTTCCTTTAGGGTAGGAAAGAAACTCAAACACTTCCTACTAGTACAGCTTGAGGGATGAGCAAATTGGATACTGAACATGAAAGCTGAGAACAGACCTGCTGGAAACCCATTTTGTTTGAGCCCGTAGCGTCCCAGGCCTAGGAGCTCATCCGAGTGCCAGGCTGTGAGCCGTGAACTAGATTGGCTCATCCCTCAGTGCAGCGTAACTCCCTGCTCTTCGCCCCCCATGGCCTTACTCTGCTGCCCGGACACTACGCTGACACCTAGAAGGGCACTTTGAGGAGTCGTATGGATGTCCACGTTGGCAGCTTTAAGGTGGGACACAGACGGAGGGGGAATGGGCTCACATGGCTTCGGCTGGGAACCTCAGCCTTGCCTGTAAGTATCAGCACCTTATCCGGGCTGATTTAGTGTTGTCATTTAGTTTCACTTCAGGAGGTGATTTAGTTTCACTTCTGGTATAAGGAGAAGAAAATTGGGTTTATAGCTAAAATTTTAGCAAAGCCGATTTGCAAAAAACCTGAAGAAGCTGGTTGATACAAGCAGGTAGACTGAAGAGTCCAATGACAGAATTGTGGAAGATCCTCAGAATTCTAAGTCAAAGGTAGAAAGCAATCTACGATTTGCATCCTAAGCAGGGAAGGAAAAGTGTTTAGGGAAGTAACCAGTTGATTTCAAAAAGGGTTTAAGAGATAATAGGGAGCTCATACAGGACGGAAAAGGAATAATGCAACAGAGAAGCCTCTGTTCTGGCACTTTGCTATGGAATGAAGCAAGAGCTGCAGAAGTTAGGGGTAATTTACACATTGCAAAGAGCTTAAAACTCAGTAAGAAGCTTTCTAGTCAAATAAAAAGAGGATCAAGAAAGAAGTGAGATAAGAGGCAGCGATATGGCTGTCAAGACTAAAAATAGCTTAGATGCAAACCAGTAAAAGGCAAGATGGTGATTATTATGAGGCCTTTAAAAAAATTACTACATCTGAAGAAAAAGCACAGTTCTAAGAACTCCTGGTGCTCGTGTCAAGGGAGGTGAAAGAACAGACACAAACCAAGAGTTTATTAGCAAGGAATGTAAACATATCTAAGTGGGGCAGGTACCACATGACTGGAAAATAGCAAGCAGTGCCTGTATTTGAGACATGAAAAATAAAAGGTGATGTAGCAAACTGAAGACCTGTTAGTCTGACCTCAATAACACACAAATCTTTCTATTATGTGCTTTGACAGAAAGAACAACTCAGGATGCAAATACAGTTGAAATACACAGTGGGCTTAGCAAAACACTGCACTGCAGACTGACTTCACAGCTGTCTTCAATAATTGACTTTTGCAGAGAAGAGAATGTGCAGATGTAGTTTGTCTGCGCTTCAGCGAAGTATTTAATAGGGCAATGCATGACAAGTCGTTAGGTGAGAGGCAGACGGGAACTGTTAAAGGGGAGATGACTGCACTGGGTAAGAGAGGAAAACTGGGGGGCGTTAACTGGGTACTGTTGTTTTGAGACACGCCAGAGTGGTTCCAGGCTGCATGAGGGGAACACCTGCCAAATCAACACGATTTAATGCTGTTGCACAATACCCTGCTGAAGCCGCAACTGAAAGACTGTTTACAGTTCAAAAGAAAGACGAAAGCATGGACAGAACTGGGAAGAGCTATTAGGCTGATCGAGGAGATGAAGAGCCCTCCGTCCCTCCCTGAGGATGCTGGACTTGCTCAGTCAGGCCCTATGTAAACAGGGAAATAGGACTGGTTTACATCATGGGCTTTATCCTGGTGACTGGGGGAAAGAGGAGAAGGGAGCTGTTATTCAAACTGAATTGGCACAAAAGCATATGAGCATTAACTAGACACGAGTGGCATAGACTGGAGATTGAAAAGAATATCCTAACCTGCAGAGCAACAAATTTTTAAAATTGCACCCCCCACTCCTCCAGACGAAGAACCAGTAACAGAAAAATAACTACTGTATGTAGATTTCACTGCAACAGAGATTCTGTAACGTCATTAGATCTATTACCTACAGTACGTTTCCATCCAGTGCTCTTGCTTGAGGAGCAGAAAGCTTCCATTTCAGGAGCATCACAGGAAATAGCCGGAGCGTAGCCTCAGTCAGTTGGAGCCAAGCTCCAGAATTTCCACAGATTTCTGTTGTCGGAAAGGCTTCATCAGTTTGCAATGATAAGGTTTTGTCCTGACTTGCTTGCAGCTGTTCTTGCCCACACCATCACAGCGTCTTCATAACAAGCCTTGCTTCTGTGTGGCCTAGATGTTGTGGATTCATTTTCTGCTAAACCCAAGACACCGCTAGCTAGAGGATGACCCCAAAGCCCCAGACAGGCACAAACAGAAAGTTCTCAAATATCCGACTGACGTACTAACAGCAAAGCAAGAGCTGCAGAACAAATGCAAACCCTGAAGCACCGTCTCATTCCCTGACTACTGAGAAACCCAAAACGAGGAGACATTACAGCATCATCTGGAATTTTGAAGAGTAGAAGGAGGTTGAAACTCATGTTCTACTTGCTAACAGAGAAGGGAGCTGCAAGGTTTGTCACCAAGCTTTAAGAAAGGACCAGAACTAGCCAGCACGCTTTCTGAAGAAGCCACAGGTTCCCAAGTGTAATAACAGCACAAGAGGCTTCTCCTTGGGAACAAAGCCCATAAACCACACAGCTAGAGAGATGTGAGAAAGGCCTATAAAGAGAGAGTAAGGCTGGAAAGCGGCACAAAGAGGGACCAAATCCTCCCTCTACCAGCCAGCTGGTAGAGCCCAGCATGCCCTCCTGTAAGGAGGGCAGCCAGTCCCCCAGCAGCCCTACCCCTCCTTGCTGTGGCCAGAGGGAAGGATTTGCACCTGCAGCAGTCACTAATGGTCTTCATCGGAGAGAGAAAGGAAATCCACCTGCTACCCACTCATCCAAATCCTTATCAAGCAAAAAAGGAGGATAGTAACAGTGCTTTTGTTTAGACGCTTGATTGCTCCAAGGCAGGAAGATGTGTGTGTTGACCATCCCATCAAAGCACTAAACGAACCACTCACCATGTGGGACTGACGGATCAGTGTGGCAAAAGAGAGATAAGTAGCTATCTTGATAAGAAGCTGCTCCTACACTGGATCCTTTCTCCTTTACAGTTTCTAATGCGTAAGTATGCCTCACTCACATTGCATTTCACTCTTTTGAACATTTGCGTGTTGCTGCAAGCAACTGAGCTAGCTAACATGATGCTTAATGCAGAGGAAGACAAAATGTTTTATGCTGTTGTATCGGCAAATGAGATTTGCTTATTTCTAGAATTGCTAGAAGTCTGGTTGCTGTGACAAAAAAAACCCTCAAACGGTCCTGAAGTTGCGGCTCGTACCAAGCAGATTATCGTTAGTGACAAATACTGAAAGACTTTGCTTTAAACATGGCCATACTGGGCAGAACGTTGTGCTCTGATATCTCTGTCTGAAGGGAATTTGCAGTCCTGGGGAGAATTCCTATAAGAAGCAGCTGAAAATATTTGTCTTTATATTTTAGTACCTCTGGCACCTATATTGTGAACTGTTTGAAAAATAGCTGTAGATGTGTTGTATGTGAGCTAATGTGTTTGATTTTGTGGTATTAATAGGACAGACTCTGGCTCAACAATAACTCCACTCCTTTTGTGATTTCCTAAATCATGTCTGCTTAGGTTTTGGGCCCTTAGTTCTCAGCTGTCTCAAAATAAAACCCTGCTTTCTTCTCCCTTTAGTTTGGTAATCTAGATCTGCAGTTTCCTTTGCCGAATCTTTTTGTGCTTAGCCCACCAGATCTGAAGATCTGTCCTTACTAATTACAGGTGCTCTTCCCAAAGACAAGGAGCAGAATGCACCAATGATCACCACCTTCCTTAAAGCACAATGCTATTTATTTAGAACAAAATGTTATGGAAAAAACACTTAATAAGCCAAGAAATGACTCGCACACCTGCTAAGCGTTGCCTGTCTTCCTTGTGGTGCCCTGGCAAGTGTGATAAGCAAGTTCTGCCAGCTCTTTAATTCAGAGAGAGCATCTGTGTGTCAGATCAGGCTGTCTCTCTGCCCCAGAAGACAAAGCTGAGTGCCAGGATAACAGGCACGGAGGACTTGCGTGTGAATACGTGCAGGTTCCACAGAAACGCCTTCGTTCAGCCTGGAGCACAAATGCATAAGTAACACGTGCTGCCCAGCAGTCTTGTCCAGACCACCCTTTCCATGCTGTGAGCCAGCGGTTAGTTCTTCAGCATCTCTTCAAAGTTGGATATGCACCTGCCTGTAACCTGGGTGCCAGTCATGCTGCTCTGTGAAGTCAAGTGCCTGCTGCCTTCTTGCACGTGGGGACAGCCAGAACTTGCGTGGCTGGACAGCTGAGAGTACTCAAAAGTAATCAGTAGCTGTTGGACTTTCTGTATGGCCAGTAATGGGCATTGTCCTCCTACGCTCAACCACATACAAGATCAAAACAGGAAAAGCGTCTGGACGGAGCTGTTGTGTGTGTTGGCTGTGACCTGTCCTGGGTGGTCCTGGTGCATTCCACGCTTCATAACCTTTGTGGCAGTTCACTATAGCAGCATTTGAAAGCTGGGTGTTATCACTTCCACCATGGGGATATCGTGACTCTCAAATACTTAAAAACTATTAAAGATGATGAAGATAAAATGATTTCAACATTAAACCTCTTTCAGTTCAGTTTAAGAGATATGATGCTTCCAAGCCCTCTGGAATGAGAGGTCAGAAAGTGCAGCTGTATCCCATGTGGGAACAGAATTTTTCAAGTGAAATAAAAAGGATTCTCTTTTTAAGAGAAGTCATGATTTTTGTGGTCTGTTACCAGACTGGCAATGGCTCTGGTTGCAGCCTCTTTGAAATCTGGGTTTGGCTTTAAAAAGAAAAACAGCCATACGTGTGTCTTGCTGTGCTCTTTTTGGGGAGGGAATGTTTCCTTTCTGCCCGGTATGAAAAACCTGGGCCATGTGGCAGAACGGTTGTACTGTCCTGCACTAAGATGGAAACAGAAGGCTTGTGAGGGCATATTGCATCAAGTCACAGGCTGTGGTGGTAACAGAAGGCAGGTAGGAGGAACACCAGTGGCCAGGCTTCAGGCACTTGACTGCCTGGCCAAGACTGCTGTTGTAGTGGCTGCAAAGAGAGAGGCTGATCAACAGGGTGAGTCAGAGCATTAGGATAAATTGGGGTGAATTCCCTGTGGCTGCACTGTGCAAGGGGGTGTGTTTCAGGGAAGCTGACTGCGGGCACGTACGAAGACCGGGAGCTGCTGGGCTGCTTCACCTCTACTGCTCATGACTCATGGCGCTGCCAGCGCAAAGAGCCTTGATCTGCGTGCCTGGACCAGCTGGGCTTACTGTGATTGCTGGTGTTTCTGCCCTAGCGTTGTGTCATCTAGAGATGCCTGTACCTGGAAGCACTGACTTCACCTCCCCTCTCCAGGCAGAAACAAGAAGTCACTACCCAGAGGCGGTGTCCTTTGCTTTTTGTTCCCTGGGCATAAGGCAGCGCAGGTGCATTTTGCATGAAATGGTACCTGTGTTGCCATGCTGTGCCTGAATGCCTAAGCCAGCAGGGCTCCTGCAGCCCTGAACAGCCAGTCCGTTAACCAGTTACAGCTTCCCTGCTCCCAGTGCAAATGTGAGAAGGCCACTGCCAGCGTTTTAGTCGAATGCACAGTAAGGAAGGGTAACTTGACAGCTTTTCTAGGTGCAGGGAAGATACTCCCGCTGTACCTCCTCACTATGTAAGCTGTGTGTGGGAAGTGTTGACGGTGCAGTTCTGTGGTCCATGCTGCTACTGGGGAGGCAACAGGAAGGTGACTCATGTGACATTGCATCCCCTTCTGCGCAGGGAACATGGTGACTCGAGGGACAGGCGCTGGGCCACACAGTAGCTGTGAGATTGACGGCAAAATGATAGAGGCTGGCAGTGACCAAGCTCTTGGCTGGTTAAGATCACTAGTGAAGGCATTTGAGCTCCGCTTAGGAGTTCCTCAGCTATCAATGACCTGTGGGCACCAGCAAGTAGAGTTCTGCTCCATCAAGAGCTGTCATACTTTGCCAGTGTTTTAATTCCTGTGGCCGAAAACAGCATCCAGTGTTGACAGAACAAGGTATTTACTGCTAGCCTGTTCTCGTGTCTGCTTGGGTAACTCCTCCACACATGTAGCTGCAGTGGCATAGTCTGAACTTTTTCCTGGGCTCACTGACTATGTCCTGATGTTGCTCCTCTCTTGGCTGACTCTGACCTATCAATATTCCCTATGAGACTGTTTCTTTTCATCTGCTCTGGTTCTGCTATTGATCCTGACCTGGCACTAACCTTTTCCAGTTCTGCCATGACATCTCTCCATTGCAGTTTTAATTCTTCTCGTGTTCCTAACCTTGTCTTATCTCAGACCCTGCTGCATGCTGAGCCTTTTGGAACTGACCTAGGAGCAGATGCTAAACTTAGCCATGCTGAATTCAGTAGCTTCATCTATTTATACCAAGGCCAGAATTTTCCTTGTCCCTCTTCCCCCTCTAATGTCAGCTCTCAGCAGCTCTTTCGAGGTGCTGTGGTATCTTCCCAGTGCCAAATACCCTGCCTAGTTGTGTCTGTCTGTGCATGGTGACAGTGACAATGTCACCAGATCAGAATATAAGTGCAGTTTATCTGCCTTGGCTGGAGTAAAGGGTAGTGTGAGTGCAGGGATGCAGACATCTGGGCCTACTGGGCTCTTGAAAAACAATGGGACTTTTTTGAGGGGAGGTGGAGAAGAGAGAGAAGTGAGGTTGATGTGGCTTACGTGCTTTTTACAAGTAATCTACTTAAATTAATCCAGTCTGAATTCCACCTGCATCCCTGTACCTCAACTGCAGCACTCATCCCCCAGAGCCACCCACCCAGCCAGGCATAACAACACAGGGTGAAGTACGATGCAGTCTGGATGAATCTGGATCCAGATTTTACCAGGGCACCCTGTTTAATGGCCAGCGTGAGATCTGGCAGTGAGCTGTACAGTGCTGACTGTGGGGAATCTTCTCCTGAGGCAGACTAAACCTGTGGGTACTCTGGTCGCACAGATGCTAGAGGCTGATGACTGGTGTGTCAGTGGAATATCAAAGTCATAACCTGAGTGACTGGTACATGATGTAATGATTGGACTGGAATGCTGTACACAAGCAGAGGCATCGTCACCGCCTGTTTACTAACTCTGGTGTTACACATAGCCTGAGGTTACATCAGGCTAAGGAGAGCACAGCCAGATTTTTGTGAGGTGTGACTGGTGCCAGGACAACAGCTGAAAATGTCAGCTTTTTTTGATAGGTATTTTCCTCTTCTCATTTCAAGGAAAAGCCTTGAAACATTCCCTTGATGGTATCCTTGGTATAAGATTTCACAACTGTCAGCTAACACATGTATTTCAAACCGTCAAAGATGTGTAAACCCCACCATGGTACAGATTGCACTGTTGAGGAAAGACGCTCTGTTACCTGTGTGTATTGGATAGAAACCAGTTCCTTGAGTTCATCTTCCCTGTAAGAAAATAAATAAACTCTTACCCAGAGCCCCCAGACAATTATAACAAAGTGGTTGTACAGCTGCTTGCCTTCCAGCTTCTGATGAATGTGAAATTGCTCTTGGCAGTGCTGGGACATGCACAGCCCATTCTTAATTTTGTGGGGTACACACACATGTCATGTTGCAGTACAGTGGGAACGTTCCAATATATTTTAGTCTTCTCTAGTAGAAGTCCCATTTTAGGAAATCTGTGCCAGCTAAGATAGGAAGGCTGTTGCCTTATAGCCCTTTAAGAGGCTAATGATTCTTTAGGATAATCATTTTCTCTTTTTTAAATCACCCTCTAATCTCACAACCTCCAATCCCATAGCGCTTGGCTACAACCTGCCAAGACCCCAGCCTCTAGCAGCAGGTAGCTTGCCATGTCAGCTGGAGCACCTGGGCACTGTCTGGGGCAGAGAGGCTTAATGCGGGGGTGGATGCAGGGTGAGAGGGCAGTAGCGTTCTGCTCTCTAGGATCTTGGTTGGCAGAGGCTTATTCCTAAATCTGTCACTGCAGGCTAATGCCAGAATCTTTAGCTTGATTCCATATTCCACTGCTTCAAACAGGAATGGGCAGTCACAGTGCTGCCCACTCATGGACTGACCATCTGCATGTATAATGTTAGTATCAGACCCTGTTATGTTTTAAAGCTTACACGAGAAACTAAGGATCTTACCAAAGCAAGACTCAATCAAAATTACCAGAGGTTCCTGGGTGAAGACTGTTAAGAATGTGTTTAAATCACTTGATGCTGAACTTAATCATGTGCTTAAGATTAAGCAGTTAGTGATTCCTTTAATTTGAGTCTAAGTCTATGCATAACAGATGCCGTCAGAGGCATGAAGAATCCCTCCAAACCTGCCAGTGCCTTTTGTCTCCAATCCTGGAGATGGCTGTGGTGATCAAACTGTTGTCCAGGCACTGTTTAATGCTGCATCTCTAGCTGAATCATTGGCCACCTATTTCTCTCCTATCCCCCACTTCATTAACTTCTGTGCTGAAATGGGAGCCTATAATATGAAATCTCCTTGAATGAAGGCTGTGGACGACTCTTCTATTCTAGATCCAGCTGGTGGGAAAGTTCACTGCACTCGGTCTGTCCCAGCTTTTTGCCACTGCCCCTCCAGACCTGCTGGCAGGTTTGTGTGTATGCATTTCAGCCTAAACGAGCAGGGGGAGCAAACTGTTCTTCAACGGGTTAAGCTAACATCTAATGGCACAGCAGTTTAGAGTGCGCATCCACCTCCAAGCATTCCTCTTTCCCCTTAGCTGCCTCATTAAACTGGCTTTCCAAGTTTGCACTGCCATGTAGTGCAAAGCAGCACAGTAGAGCCCTGGGATTTCCACGGGTGAGCAGACGTGGGTTGCATGTCAAGGGCTTGGCTATGACTGAGTAATTGTGGATGGATACATGGATAAGCAGGTTAAGTGCAACAGCAGCAAGGATTTAGATTTTGCTGCAAGGTGATGGAGTGGCCCAAAGTGGTGATGGATGTAGCTGGAGAGGGCTCCATTCATCTAACACACAGCCTAGGTAACGCACTTCTTGCAGTCAAGCAGTACAAATATGAAAGAGCAAATCTAAGCCAAGAACTGGGTCTCTTCTCCCTTCAAGCCAGGGTGACTTGGTGTATGCTGAACATAAATAGAGTTCTGCCGTGCGTCTTCTTTCAAACATCAACAGGTATGAGGTCTTCTGGTTCTGTGATGATAATGAGTTCTGCCCCAAAGAAGAGTCAAAACTAGGCTCCATAGCATCCTTTGTGAAACCTTCAGTCTGAGAAGTAACCCCTCTGTCAAACTTCGTCCACTTTCCCGTAAGAGAATTTGCCTATTTTCTTTGAGTTATTTTTGGCTGTTTTTTAGATATATATGTGGTAGAGGAAGATTATGAGAGCAATTAAAAAGGAATTGCAAGACGCTGTGCTGGAGGTAGTGGAAGAAAGGTGTCATGGTGTGGTTGTGCAATAGCTTCATGTTTTCCATAATGCTCATGCTGGAATGCACAGTGAGGCGAGAGGACTCAGTACCTGAGTGGAAGGGTCATTGTGGCACGGTACAGTATTGGTGATATATGTAGCAACGGTTGCATCAGATGGCTGAGCATTAGCTGTAAAGAACATCTAAAGAGCCCGAAAGTGGGAGAAATCCATGTGGGAAGGCCAGCTGGTGGCTACGTGTGCCTTTTCCCAGAAGACATCAGATCAAAATAGTTACAAGCTGAATCTCCCAGTTTTTCTGTGCTGTTTGCTGAGAACCTAGTGCACTGGATTTGAAATCAAATAATTTCTTACTCTGTGACCAGGCTAGTCAAAAAGGAGCTATAAATGGGAAGCTAAGAAACAATGGTAGGGCAGAAAACAGCATTGAGCTCTCAATAGGACCCTTTAAATTGAAAAAGCTAAAAAAGGCTGGCATAGATTTCATAAACAAGGGAGCTGGGGAATAACACAGTTTAAAAGCATCATTGTTTTTCGTCAAATTTTTATTGACAAATCTTTTTCCTGCTTTGTTGCCTCTGTATGAGGGAAATTAAAGCAACTGCTTAGATACTGTTATTTGTCAAATGTTGTACCTATGGGCCCTCTAAGAAAACTGAGCAGGCAAATTGTTCCTCTTCCCATGCAGGGTTCTCACTTATCAGTTTTTTTCCTCTGTTGATCTCTCATTCCCCTCATTAATTTCCGAGGACCCTAAGCAGAGCCATTCACCTCTCAGCAAGCTCTAATCTGCCGTATGGAGAGATGATGTGAAAGAAAGATGCTGATAACCGTGACACCTGAAATGATTTTGTGCCTTCAGTAGACCACAAGTACCATGGAACCATAGCGTTGGCCTTGCTGTATTCATTGCCTCTAGCCTGAGCATATTTCTTGCCTGAGCAGGCTCATACATTGCATCAGTGTCCTCTAGTACTGCGCAGAACTCTTCTTACGCTAGCTAATTGAGTCTAACTATCCCTCTCGGAGGCAGATGAGTAAGTATTGGCCCCACTTTACACCTAGGAAGAGTGGGAGGGGAAAGTGGCTTGCCCAAGCTTAAGTGGCAACCGGTGTGAGTGGTGTCGGAGTACCCTGTTTGCCTGCACCCAAGCCCTGTGCATGCAGAAATTGTAAAGTTCCTTATGGAACATGGGACATAAGTTAAGCATTGGGCTATCCATTCTGTGTTAGATATTATACTGCTTGCTGGGTGCTAGGTAATGTATTGAGAAAGGCATGAGGGGAGCAGGCTTAGAGGCACAAGTTGCACTGCCAAGCAGAATAACAGTACTAGTGACATGGTGGCAATGGGCTTGCACTGGCCTGCTGAGCGCTGGCAGGAGGACAGCCTGGGTCATCCGATGGCAAAAGGGATACTGGCCTCACTTCAGCTGCTCAGTCTGGCTGCATCAGTGCCCTGGTTGGTATTTCCTTCCTTCTTCTCTAGAGAAAAGACAAGATAATTTGAAGCACAAAGCCAAGACTTTGCCCTCTGGAGGGATTCCAGGGTTGCAGATGGACTGGGCTCTTTGCAGTGCTGCTGGAAAGCAATTCATTTGCAGTTCAGGGGAAGGGAAGAGGAGGAGGGAGAGTCACTGAACTGACAGCAGGGATAAGAAGGTAGCTCATTAGCACATCATCTTTTCTGCACCCTTCTGTGTGGGAGCAGATCTCCATATGATGACATTCAGAGTCTGGCAGGAATGTCATCCTGAGCTAGTAGGAATTTCTCTGCAAGAAAGTGTGAGTGGGTAGGTTTAAAGAGATCAAAAGTGAGCTCCTCTGTGGTCCAAAGAGCATAAAGGCTCATCCTTCGTGGTTGTTCTCAAACTTTGCCATCAGCTGCTGACCTGGAATATGAAGAGGAAGCATGGAAGTAATGAGGTATTCATTAAAAAGAAAAACAAAAAAATCCCCTTCTGCTGCACATCTCATCCACTTTTCTTGCTCCAGCCTTGGAGTGCACTCCAAGAAGTACCTATTTATTGCGCTGTGTCTATGGTAAATCATAGCTGGGAAAGATGGTGTCTCCCTTTACTCTATGGCAGATGAATTTTTAAGTGAACATTAGAAGCAGAGAGCTGATTATGTACCGAGTGGTGACTTGTGCTTGGAGAATTCCAGCGGGAGCCGTGCAGGAGACCTTGCTGTCTCTGTATGTCATTCGTAACGATTTGTAGAGCATGAGTCTTGTGGCAGTGACAATGGCCTGTTGGAAACCCCACGGTGCACCGGTAATAAAGATATAATACACTTAATTACGAGCTGTAAGGTGAATTACTTATAGGCTTATTCAAAAAGACTCGTGTGATTGTTTAACAGCACTAAGGTGTATATTCTCTCATCCTCTGAGCAGTCCCCACGGCCCCAGAGGAAAATGTCAGTGAAAGCATAGCTTAACCAGTCCCTAAAGGAGGTAGTTGTGAATGGGAAATGTGTGTGCGTCTCACCTGCCAGGCAAGCATAAATGGCTATGCACTGAAACAGTCCTCCATGGCACAGCTCATGTCTCTTTTTTGTGAAGATGTCTGTGTTACATGTGAAAATACCTGTGTGAGGATCTTGAGTCCTTTTGTTGAGACGGAAAGGGTAAAAAATGAACCCATGCTGAAACCTTTTGAACCCAATGGAGCACCAGGTAAAGACCAACCCTTCTTATTTTCTCTTAATTCTTCCGTCTCCTCAGTGTAAATGTTTTTCAGCTCAGACAGGGAGCTGGAGTGCCCACAGGACCTAGAGCGCCATGGTGTGGTAGCACCTCTTTCTGGACAAGCAATCAGCTCTGGCAGTCTGGTTTTGCAGCCAAAAGGAGGCTCTTCAGTATTGCCTTCAGCTTGCGTCAGTATAGGAACTGTGCCATTCACTTGGGCACATCCTGCAAGGTGATAGTGACAGCAAGGTGGAGGGCAGAACCGAAGAGAGGTGTTTGTCCTTCATGGTAACGCAGCCTCCACCAACCGAGGATGTCAAAGCGCTGCAGAGACACCTGCTGTAACCTACAGTGGATAACAATACCTGATGGAGAATGTGAGGGATGGAGAAAGAGGGTGAATTCTGCAGAGGGCAGCTGCAGAGCCTGGACAGTAGGAGGTGGGAGAGGAGAGAGGGAATAGGTGCCTAACCCTGAATTCCCATGATCCTCTTTTACACCCATGTAACTCTGTTGGAGTCAATGCAATTACATTAGTAGGAAAGCTGGCTGAGAAATAAAAAATGAGCTCCCTGTCTCTTCACCAGTTGTTCTTTGTGCTATTAGCACAAGATTTCTTCACACTCCAGAACATGCTCCATCCGGGTTATAGGAATTTGCATGCTGCAACTATTCAGCAATGCTTTTTATATATTAAAAAAGCAGAGAACAAGAGGAGAGCACAAGATGTGTGCATCAAATACTGCACAGGTTAATGCAAAGGTATTTTGGACCCAATCATCCAGCCCTAGAAAGTTACAGCCGGGGCTATTCAGCACCTTCAAGGCAGCCACGTGCCTGCATGAAGAGGTGTTCCCTTTCATTTGGCAACTGCAACCCTGTGGCATTAACTGCCCCAGGACACAGCAGGGTGGCTGGACTAACAGCGTTAAAATGAAGGTGGTTATGGAAGTGAACAATTAGGTTAGGAAGATTTAAAGGACGGCATCCACCCTTCTTCTGGGAAATGATCTCTGCAGGTCTGGGGTGGGGTCTTCTCCTGTGGTATCCTGTGTGGTGCCTTGAATGCCTCTGCCTCTCTGGAAGATGACTCGGAAAGGCCGGAGAGCTGCAGTTCGTTATTCTCAGGAAGGAGGTGGCAGGGCCTGGAGAAATGAAACGGGAACTGGAGTGAAAGAACAGCAGAGGCGGACAGTGAGCAATCCTTTTCAAAGCAAGTGTGCACAGTGCAGCTGGTTGCCGTGACATGCTGATGCCTTTTGCTGTAGGCTTACAAATACCCCCTTAAACTACTCTAACTGCCCCTTTGCTAGTATAATTTCTAGCGTGTGTGTGAGCCTGAGAAACAGAAATCAAAAGCCAACCAGCCATACCCCGAAACATCAATGCTGCAGAAGTGACTAACTGTGCTGGTCCCTGAGGGGACATGGTGACATCTTTGACCAAACCCAAAGAAGCACGTGGCTTGCTCTCCCCACCTGCCTCCAGGCTGCCTTGGGAGGCAGGCTTTCGAGTCTGCAGTCCCACGGCCACGTGTGCTGCCTCTCCGGCAAACCTTCCACGGCCCAGTGCTCCCCAGGCCTTCTTCCTTTGCGCCCTAGTGGCAGTGATTAAATATTGATATGTTAATGAGCCTCTGACAAGAAACACAATGCTGCGGAGCGCAGGCTGCCATTCGGGGGGCTGGAGCTGGTCCCTGGCTCCCTGAGGGCTCCCAGCGGTACCAGAGACCCCACTGCTGCTGCTGCTGAGCCAGGTGTACAGGTGTCCCGTAAAGCAAAGGGACAACTGAGAAAACCAGAAGGCTTTCTGCCCCCTCAAGGCACAGACCAGAGGGTGGCTGCTCCACAGCCTTCTAGTTCAGCTATTTTAAGTCAGTTTCGCGATAGCAGGCTGGGGAGAGATGCAACTTGCTGTCTCCCACACAAACCTCTTTCTCTGCTTGTTAGCTTGTCTGTTGTCGCTGAAGAACTCCTTCTGGTGCTACAGCTGCAGCCCAGAAATCCTGCTGGTGGCCAGGGGAGCACACCGGAGGAGGGTCCTGGGGTGGGAATCTGGTACTGAGGGGAAACGATGCTGTTTGCTTTCTCCCCGCACCTGCTGCTCTGCAGTAACGATCCTCGTGTGGAGCTGCAGTCTGAAGCCAAAATATGAGCAGCGACTGCCAGAGAGATGCCCTTCCTGGCCCTGCACGCCGGCGCTGAATTAATGTGCGTTACCTGGTGTGCTGCATCATGTGCCACGCGGCAATAAGTCACTGAAGGCCAGGATATAAATTCCCCAATCCCTGTGGTTTCTCAAAGGGTAAAGTTTGTTTTGTCTCTTAGAGCTTTGGGAGAGGGCGTTAGCTTTCAGTCTCATTGAAATACCCAAGTTGCCTCCCGTTGGCTGCAGGGGCCCATTCTGATACCTTGTCTGTACTGTAACATGGGTTTTCGTGCTGCACACCCTCTTCCCATGACTCCAACCTGGCAACTGTCCTCGCAGGCAGCATTTTGCGATGCCTCAGCGCACTTCCCATGGTGACGCAGACTTCTTATTTACAGGGTCACTTGTGACCTTGCTGTTGCAGTCCCAGAGCTGTGCAAAACTTTCTGACTCTGTTAAAAAAGCTCTTTGGCCAGGCATCTTCAGTCTGTGACCGGGCAATGATGCACCTGTACTCCCTCTATTAGTAAGCTATCCCTGCAGCCACAAATCTTGCTCACAGTAACAGTACATGCCT
This sequence comes from Nipponia nippon, assembly GCF_047370975.1. Lineage (NCBI taxonomy): Eukaryota > Metazoa > Chordata > Aves > Pelecaniformes > Threskiornithidae > Nipponia > Nipponia nippon. The sequence continues at coordinate 29,006,230 of NW_028262291.1, read as the reverse complement.
GTGGCCGTGCAGCGCAGGGCATTTGACTCTCTGTTAGCCCCACTACTCTGTTCCCAATTAACCAGAGTGCACAGTGACAGATCCTGCTGTGTCTTCAGTTACAAGAGACCCTATAGCTCTACTCAGTTGAGGTGCCTCTTATGAGAGGCAGGCATAGTTTGCCACCTCCCTGAGCCTTCACAGCCTCCAAACTGCAGTCTCAGGCTGCCACTGCTCTACAGACCTCTACTGGCTAAACAGTGCTGGCCAGGGGTCATGTATTTCTGGCTCCTGAGGGACTGCGGGACTGCCTGTGCACATGCACGTGTGAGGCTTTTGGAACCGGTGCAAATACTTACTCCCTTTTACTGCTGCTCTCCCTGCCCTCCGGCACAGATGAACGTACTCGGCTTTCCAAAGACAAAATGTGAGTGCAATAGCTGGTACATGGTGAAGAGCTCCTTCAACACCAGAGCTCTCACCACTCCCCCATGCTGTCAGTTCAGATTTGCATGGTATGATCTGTTCCTCTCCAGCCTGTTCCCAGCAGCGTGCCCCACAGTTACTCATGGTGGGACAGCCCGGAATGAAGTTAATGTACCGAAAATGCCCTGCTACCATTGCCTGCTCAGATTTCTGACAACAGCACTCAAATGGAATAGCCATAAAGCTCTGTACTGCAATCGGACCACTAGTAGTGGTACAGTTGTACTTCTGTGTGTTTTAGTAAGAAAACAGCTAGTTCAAAGCATGCGTCTTGTTCGTTTAGGGTGAGCTAGGGAAATCAGCTTGCTTTTTTTTTGTTGTAGATCAGTTATTGCCACTTTGATGTCTTCATTCTGCGCTGCAGGGTGTCCAGGGTCTTTCCTGTGCTGCGTCTCAGAAGCACCTGAATGTTACGAAAGCTGCAGCAAAGGACAGTTCCTTCCTCAAACAGTTTACAGGTTAAATAGACAGGGCAGGCAAAAGGTGAAGGAACAGGGGTGCTTTTTTTTTTGTCTACTGTAGGTGAGATGTAAGAAAATAAAGTGCCAGCTCACGGTTTCACTGGCATTCTGCTAAGCTTAAATGGGCACATGTCTCTGGCGTATGTCTGCAAAGGCCATTTATTTTTCTTCATATTTGAAAGGTGGTGACCCGACACAGTAAGTAACTGGTAATATGTATTGGCTGGGCTAGGCCCTGAACTGGGTACTGGATGCTAAAGAGGATTTGCTTAATCTAGCTGTGACAGGTCATTGCTGCTGTGACTGCAGGAGAGCAGGTAAAGGCGCAGACCAGAGCTATGTAACAGCTCCTAGGAGGCTCCTCTGTGCTTTAGTGAGAACTGGTATTAAATGCAGGTTGTTCTCCCATGTGTCCCTGCCCCCCAGCCCCTTAAAAATCAGAACTGCAGAGTGTTTGCTTTCTGCCAGCCTTAGGCTGCTCCCTGTCTCTGAGAGATCTCCAGCATCCTGTCAGGACTTCGGATACACCATCAAGCGATTGGCGAGAAGAAAGCAGTCGTCCAGGGGTTTGGGAAAGGGGCCCCTTCCGGGGTCCCTGTGGACCTTGGGTGCTTAAACTAGGGTGCAGAGAGTAGTAGGAGGAAGGTGTTCTTCCCACCTGAGCCAGGGAGCTCACCTCAGCGTTAGAGACTCTGATGTTCAGAGAGAACCTGAAAGGGCTCAGCTGCCTCAGGTACTGAAACAGGACTGGGGACATCACTTGGTTATAAGTACAGAGAGAAAATACCTCATGCCAAAAAGCCCTAAATAGAGTGGAGAAAGACATAACCAGAAGTGTCCGGAAGCTGAAAGCAAATTCAGCTACAAAAGTGGAAGCGTTTCTACCATGGGGGTGATGAGCCACTGAGACGAGCTACTGGGGACCACGTTAATCCCCTGTACTTTGATGCCTTAATGTGCTTTCCTGCAGCATTTGCTTTATCCAGCTCAGTGCCACGTTGCTGAGTAAGCGGAAAGCCCTGTGACATGCAGGGTGCCTGAAGAGGTGAGCCGTGAGAGTCCCTCAGATCGCCACCTTCTGCGTCCAGCTCACCCAGATGCCTTGTGGGCACCTTGCTGCCTTGCTCTGGCTCGCAATCAAACCCTGGGAGTTACCAGGACCTCATTTGTTTCTCTCCCACTTTATGGGATGCGTGAGACCCGCTTCTTCAGCCTGGGACTGGGCGCCCAAGCGGGCAGGCGGAGGGAAGGTGCTGGTGGGGGGAGATGGCTGTGCTTCACACGGCAGCCAGCAGCACCCCCCGCCACCAGGCCGGCGTCAATGGCGGTATTTTTGTGTGAGCTGAAAAGGAGGGTGCTGGGAACCTGGTTCAGGCTTGGGAAAAACAGTTGGCACAGTCGTAATCGGGCAGGAAACAGGAAACGGTGTCGTGAGGTAACAAACAGGAAGCGATGATGGCAGCACAACGCGGCCGGTTTGGGCTCAAACTCAAGGAAAGCGCTCCTCTGCCATGAGGGGAGGCGGCGGGAGCGACGTCTGCCTCCGCGCGCCCGCGTACCACTGTTTGGTTTGCCCAGATGCTGTTTACGCTGAGCGGCTATTTAAACAATAAGACGAGACCGGTAAAGGCTTATTTGCACTTCCGCAGCCACGAGGAGTCTGAAGGATATGAATGAGTCCTCACAACATCCTTCTGAGTCACATTAGCGTTAACAACTCCATCTCGCATGTTGGGAGAGGGGAATGAATGGGCAGCCGTCGGAAGGGAGGCTTTCTCAAGGACGTGTAGTGGTTAAGCGTCCGCATCCCGCTCCCTTCAGAGAAGCATTGCCTGCTCCTCAAATCCACACCTAAGGATGACTCTTGCACAGCCCGAACTGTCTTAAAGGTAGTTGTCAGGTTTCAGTTAATGGCATTGACCCTTCCAAGAGTCACCCTTCGCTCCCAGTTCTTTCAGATGCCTCTCCAGGGGAAAATGCTGGCAGGGTCTACCTTTTTCCATGAACCCTGGATAAGCTGCATGGTTGGTTTAAACTAGACGCTTCACGCTTGGATAGCTGTGGTGAGGTGAGATGAACCTGTGTCTGCTGAAGATGACTGAGAGCAGATTGTGGAGCAACTGCCAGAACGGTGAGGAAATTCTTCCTCCCTGCGTATGAAAAATGTGTATCTGATGTAAAGGCTTCTTGACCATGCTGTCTCCATGAAAAAGGAGCTTTTTGTAATTATAAGCACGTGGGCATTTCTACCTGTTCCTAGGATGTAAGGGAACTCGTCTCCAAAAACTTGGCCATGCGTTATGAATTGTATCTAGAGTTTTGGAGAACTTTAAAAGCCTCCTCCTAAGCAACATATGACAAACATAAATACCATTAATAGAGTGAAAATCAGTGTAATCTTCATGAAGGGAGGAGGTCTGGAGGAAGAAAAGAGCCTCTGTGCTACAAGGAGACGTGAGAGGAAGAGAAGCTGTTGATGAAGAAGCTAACACCAGGACCTGGTGGGCTGAATTGAAAGAGAGGATTAGAACAGGGCCATTTCTTTTTTAATAATTAATTAATTTTAATAATTTTAATAATTGTCACACTTTTATCCTGTGTGGGTTTCCCCTCCCCGCCCCCCCCCCCAAAATACATTCTGTTCAGATTGCCTTGTGTTTCTTTGCTGACAATCTTCCAGAGAACAAATGAGTTTATGGGCAGGAACAAAAATGCTTTGGCAATGCTTTAGCATTTTCTGCTTTGGCAGAAAATGTAAGGCAAATATTAAACAGTATTAATAGAAAAGGAATTTCAAATGCACAGCGATTCATGTTTGCACCAGGAATTTTGACCCTGCTCACAAACTGTCGGGGGAGCTGTGTGCCCAGGTGTAAGGATCATCAGAGCTCTTTCATGGTGCCAGGAATGGTCGAATCCTGTTCTGGCTGGTGATGGCCACTCCAGCTATAAACCTAACTCTCAGCAGATCTGTTTGGATGTTAAATACGAGTTGGTTTAATTTAATTTATAAAAACAAACATGGTGCCTCTGTGACCTTCTAGGCAGTTAGTTAAAAACATAATCAACAAAACCACCGTGAAGCCAGCAACAACTCAACAAATAAGCCATAAAGCACAGATAAAAGATGTCGTCACCAAGCAGCCTCTCCTCAAACTGCCTGTTTTCCTCATTTACTGCATTTGTATTTGCAAAACATGACTATGAACAAGGTGCTGTTTTGCACCTTGGGACTCTTCCTGGGAATGACCTGGTCTTCATGCAGAGCAGCCTGCAGGTTGGCAGCAGGAATAGATGGAGTCTGAGCACTGTCTCCATCTTGGTTGGCAGGAGGAAAGACAGAGGAAATGAAGAAGGATTAAGCCCTTCTATGGCAGTTATGTACTACACTGCTACCTATGTGAGAGGCAAGTCCATCACTATTCTAGAGTATATGGAAGAGATAAAGTAATCGTGGGATCATCTGTGTTATGCATGTCACATAACATCCAGGGTTATGTTCTCTCCAGATGTGGACCACTCTATTTACCTTAGCCGTTAGGTCTCCCCTGTCACATGACGTGTATTGGGTTTGTGTGGCAAGGTTCTGGTAGCGGGGGGCTACAGGGGTGGCTTCTGTGAGAAGCTGCTAGAAGCTTCCCCTGTGCCTGATGGAGCCCATGCCAGCCAGCTCCAAGATGGACCTGCTGCTGGCCAAGGCTGAGCCCATCAGTGACAGTGGCAGCGCCTCTATGATAACACATTTAAGAAGGGGAAAAAAAATCCTGTGCGACTGCAGCCAGAGAGAAGAGTGAGAATATGTGAGAGGAACAACTCTGCAGGCACCAAGGTCAGTGAAGAAGGAGGGGGAGGAGGTGCTCCAGGTGCCAGAGCAGAGATTCCCCTGCAGCCCATGGTGAAGACCATGGTGAGGCAGGCTGTCCCCCTGCAGCCCATGGAGGTTAACGCTGGAGCAGATATCCACCTGCAGCCTGTGGAGGACCCCATGCTGGAGCAGGGGGATGCCCGAAGGAGGCTGTGACCCCGTGGGAAGCCCGCACTGGAGCAGGCTCCTGGCAGGACCTGTGGACCCATGGAGAGAGGAGCCCACGCTGGAGCAGGTTTGCTGGCAGGACTTGTGACCCTGTGGGGGACCCATGCTGGAGCAGTCTGTTCCTGAAGGACTGCACCCCATGGAAGGGACCAACGCTGGAGCAGTTTGTGAGGAACTGCAGCCCATGGGAAGGGCTCACGTTGGAGAAGTTCATGGAGGACTGTCTCCCATGGGAGGGACCCCATGCTGGAGCAGGGGAAGAGTGTGAGGAGTCCTCCCCCTGAGGAGGAAGGAGTGGCAGAGACAAGGAGTGATGAACTGACCGCAACCCCCGTTCCCTGTCCCCCTGCGCTGCTCGGGGGGAGGAGGTAGAGAAAATCAGGAGTGAAGTTAAGCCTGGGAAGAAGGGAGCGGTGGGGGGAAGGTGTTTAAAGATTTGGTTTTTATTTTCTCATCACCTTACTCTGATTTGATTGGTAATAAATTAAACTAATTTCTCTGAGTTGAGTCTGTTTTGCCCATGACAGTAACTGGTGGAAGATCTCTCCCTGTCCTTATCTCGATCCATAAGCCTTTCATTATATTTTCTCTTCCCCTGTTGAGCTGAGGAGGAGGAGTGATAGAGTGGCTTTGGTGGGCACCTGGCATCCAGCCAGGGTCAACCCACCACACTAAGTCTGTCAGAAGCCCTGAGTGACCCAGTCAAAGGGGAGGACAATGCGATGGACACTTGGGGAACAGGAGTTATTTTCCAGTCCACTCCATGCCCTGCATTTTTAAACTTTACCTGCTCTTCTTCCTGCCCAGGGGTGTACTCCTGCAGCGTGGAGAGCTGCACAGAGCCTGTCACCACCGAGTCCCTTGGGGACATGTGTGCAGGGTTGCTGGAAGGCAGTGAAGACCTCTGTGTGGCAAGGACTGCTGGGTGAGCCTTGTAAGCAGATCAACGTTGTGTCTCTTCCCCCTTGCATCTCCCAAGGGCTGAACAGCTCGTTGGAGAGGACGGCTGATATGTCTGTGGAGAAGGGAGTACCTCTGCGAAGGTGATGGTCTGCCATCAAGATTTATAAGGGAAGGGACAAAGGTATGTGCTCGTCCCCAGAAGCAAATGCTGTGCACGGAACAATTGCTCTAGCACCTGAAATTATTGCTCTGTACACAACCATTTACCTGGTGAATCAGAGAGTTCTGTCCTAACCCTGCAGCATGATAGACCACTGTGCTGCAGAAATATGCCCCAAAGCTGCACAGGGGAAAGGAGCGAGGACGGTGGTGCTGATAAGACTAGCAGAGGGAGGAGAAAAAGAAAAGGTAGTTTTATGGTGCTGAGTCACGATGTTTCCCAGACAAGGTCTGAGAGCAGGGTAGGCAGGGTTAGAGCAGGCCCGAGAGTGATCAAGGAGAAATCTCGCCGCTTTGGGCGTCACCAACCAGCAGGGTCACTACCTGCGAGCTGTGGGAGCTGAGCTGGCAAAACTTAAACAGTGTGGAGAGGGGGAAATCTTGATGTTGACTCTCCAGAGAGGCCGTACAATTGAAGTTATGAAAGTAGTGAAGCATGGCAGAGGACCACTGAGTTATGCCAATTGTCCACAATTGGAGTTTGGAACGTGAGCAAAATGT